>NW_004443971.1:9150525-9213780 GCF_000243295.1 Trichechus manatus latirostris
TTGTGGGGTTGTTAACCAATGTCATAAAACAATATGTGTATTACTGTTTCATGAGAAACTATTTGTTCTGTAAGCCTTCATCTGAAGTACAATACTAAAAAAAAAAAAAAAAGACAGGGTAAGGCTCTCTGGCTGGCACTACAGAGAGGGTATCCTGGGCCACCCCCACACTCACAAGGAATGCCAGCACTGGCATACTCTTTACCAACAGGGAAATACATCCACAAGACCCAGAGGTAAGACCAAGTGCTTCCATCAGGCATTTCCATAATTAATCACTGGTATTCATCGGCTGAGATACTTATAATACCAACTTCAGCATTGATCTGAAGGAAATCTATTCATTTAAACTGACGAAAACAGGCTGTCGTTTTCATTTCCATTACAAAGCATGCAAATATAGCAGAAACGTTCTGATTGACTGAACGTCTTTTTCTCTATCCAAGTGGCAATCGATCAGCTTACAAAGGGACAAACAGTTCAACAATTCAAGTCAAAAGGAGGGATTTTTTTTTTTTTTAACTTATGGGGCGTTAAGATATTTAAAATACATAAAGATCACTAACATTTAAAATTCTCTTCTAGGAGACACTAAACTGAAGCACTGTCATCCACTCTTTGGGTCAGGCAAGTATATCTTATTATAGGGAGGCAGTGGTGGTTCAGTGTTAGACTTCTCACCTTCCACGCAGGAGACCTGAGCTCCATTCCCAGCCAATGCACCTCAAGCATGGTCACCACCTGTCCTGTCAGTGGTGGAGTCTGTGTTGCTATCTTGCTGAACAGGTTTCAGCAGAGTTTCTAAGACAGACTAGGAAGAAAGGCCTGGAGATCTACCTCCCAAAAAATCAGCCGATGAAAACTCTATGGATCGTGACAGTCCGATCCCATTGTGCATGGGGTCACCATGAGTCAGGGGCTGACTAGACACAAGCTAACAACAACAATGTTATTATATGTGTGCATGCATACATGTGTATATATATTGTGTGTATATATATATGTAGGTATATGTGTACTAGTCGAAAGGCTGGCAGTTGGAACCCCTTGAGGCACCTCGGAAGACGGACCTGGTGATCTCCTCCTAAAAATCAGCCACTGAAAGCCCTATGGAGCACAGTTCTACTCTGACACACACGGGGTCCTCATGAGTCAGAATCGACTTGATGGCAACTAACAACAACAAATATATACACATATATAAATATATATGTGTATGTACGTATATATATGTATATGTATGTATGTAGAGTCCCTGGGTGGCACAAATGTATGTATGTGTATATAAAAATAAATTGGGTAACAAGTAACCAGAAAAACTCCTACTGCAACTGCTTATAGAACAGTGACTCCCCGGCCTGGGGAGTGACTCACCACTCAATCTCCAGCAAGAAGGCCTTAATTCCTGCCCTACAGAGAATAAATGAGATGACAGAACTAAAACACTTTGAGTCTCTGAAAGAAGGTGCTATAGAAACCCTGAGAGAAGGTTAAAAAAAAAAAAAAGCACTACTACACACTCTGAGAGGAAAGGGAAAAAAAAAAAGATGTTGCATACAAAGAAGAGTCAAGGTGTTAATTGCTGAAGAGTCCTTCAGGCTGAAGAGACCCTGCCTTGGCTCTCCTTCTCAATGCTGCAGGCCCCCTCCTTTCAGTGTGTTTATTCAGTGCCCCTTTGATAGCCAGAATGCTATCAGGCGCTCAGGTGCCGCCCAGCCAAGCAGGCCCAAACAAGTTTCCACCACACCCAGGTTTCAGCTTGGTAGAAAATGAAAAAGGCCAAAAGAGTTTTAATGAGTTGTTAATGATTTAAGTATTCACGGTAATACGCTTCAAAATAAGACAAAGGGAACCAAAGAGCAGTGAAACCAAATCAAACCAAGAATACTTTCAACTGGGGTGAACGCAGTTACACAACCTCTGCATAAAGGAAGCTTTCACTGCAGGACTAGGACTAGAGGAGTTTACCCTCCAGCCTTCTGCCTCCACTCCAAAGACCACCAACACTCTACCTTAAAAAGCATTCTACAGAGACCGGAGAAACCCCGAGAGTATGGCCCCCAACACCATTTTAGCTCAGTAATGAAGTCACTCCTGAGGTTCACCCTTCAGCCAAAGATTAGACAGCCCCATAAAATAAAACGAGACTAAGGGGGGCACACCAGCTCAGGAGCAAGGACTAGTAAGGCAGGAGGGGACAGGAAAGCTGGTAATAGGGAACCCAAGGTTGAGAAGAAAGAGTGTTGACATGTCGTAGGGTTGGTAATCAATGTCACAAAACAGTATGGGTACTAATTGTTTAATGAGAAGCTAGTTTGTTCTGTAAACCTTCATCTAAAGTACAGTAATAAAAAAAACAAGAAGAAGAAGAAGAAAGCAGGCAGGTGGTCATCTTCTCTATTCTGTTCCTAGAGAAAGAATTCATTTAGAAGCTCATGGTAGACTTGTAGATGGGTAATCAATTAATCCTGCTTCTTCGATTCTCAAAATGCTGTAGCATGTGGAATTTTAAAAAGAAAATAGAATATGTTTGCTTTAAAAAAAAAAAAATTCTACTCCTTTCTCTCCTGAGCAGGGTGTTCACCAGCCTTCCTTTCTAGCTTTACCCTATTGCTCCACAAACACTCCACTTCTGCCAAGTGTCAACCCTACTTCTCATCTCCTCACTAACGGCAGGATTAAACTTGAGCTGATTTCCTACAGACAAAAATACAGTGGTCCACATTAAAGGCTACCCATTTGAAGGAAAACAGGTTTTAAGCAGGCTAATAACTCCATGTTCACAGGTTCTCACACTTGGTATGTTTTTCTAAAACACCCCAACAAGATAAGAGGTTGGGAAATGCCTCCCCAGGCTAGTTGAGAAGGAATGTGATCTCAAAAAGGAAAGGAAAAGAGAAAAAAAAAAAAGGCCCTGATAGAATCACACAACTGGAAAACAAGCAGACTGTAACATAAGCCATTCTTTTACACAACATTTTTGCAAGCAGATTTGATTTTATTTACCCAAGTTTATCCAACTTGGGGATAAAAAAGAAGTAATGCAACAACAAAATGGATCATCAAGAGGGATTTTCAATTTCCCATCCTCAGCTCCAAAACAGTCAGTTTAACATTAAGCCAAGGCACTTAAACCAAACCCACTGCCATTGAGTCTATTCCAACTCATAGTGACCCCATAGGATTTCCAAGGCTGTAAATCTCTATGGAAGCAGAATGCCACATCTTTCTCCCTCGGAGCTGCTGGTGGTTTTGAACTGCTGACCTTTTGGCTAGCAGTCAATCGTTTTAACCACTGTGCCACCAGGGCTCTTCTTAGGTGGCTGCTAAATAAGAATGATTCTAGGTTATCATTAAGAAGACTTTCAAACTTTCAACAATAGTATGTCTTAAATGACCTGTTAAGTGCCCAGCACTATGTTAAACACCAGTGGCAAGTACAAAAGAAATAGTAAGAGTTTCTGTCATCCACACCTAATAATCTATACAGACAGCCCTCAATTAATTTACCAATAAAGTATGTTGTATAATAAGATTATTCGTAAATCTGTTGTTTGAAGTCCAAACACATTTCAACATAAAATGCATGCTACGGTGTTTAGTTTCTCAGAAAACTGACTTAGCCTATGATACAACTAAAATATTAAGTGTGTACAAATGAAATACCATATAGAAAACTAGTGTAACACTAGAATTTTCTGACATGTATATGGTGCTTTGTTATCTACAAAGAGTTTTTCATATCCACAAACTACCCCATGACACTGTGGGTAGGTGATATTTGGTAGAATATGATAATATTTTCAACTTTTTCGAGGTCACGTAGCTACTAAGTGGCAGTAGGACTCTCATGCTGGCCTTCTAACTCCAAATCCTATTCTCTTTCCAATAACATAAAACTGAGTAAGAAATAGGTGAGGAGTGTTTTGTTTTGCTTTGTTGTTTTAAGACTGGTGCCTGAGAAAGAGGAAATTTCAGTTGAGAAAGATGAGGAGGTAAATGGAGACTTTCAGTGATTCAAAAGGAGGCTTAGGAGCACTTTTAGCAGCTCTTATGGTCGACAGCTCCAGTGCTTTATTGCTTTCATTTTACTGTGAGTCTTGTGGCACGGCTTTTCCTCCTTCCACTGGAGCTATTCAAGTTCATCTGCCATGATTAGGGTTTGCTGGGGAAGGGTGCTGGGTTTGGGTTTTAACTCATGAACAGGAATCCACCATCAGCAAGACGGGTTAGGAAAGATTTCCCTGAGGTAATTCGATAAGCTTTAGAAAAGGAAGGAAGAAGTGGGATGAAGAAGACAAACATGGAAGTATGAGAAAGACTGCCTGAGGGAGAATTAACTGAGTTGGAAGGAGTGGAAGAAAGGCAAAGAGGATGGGGGGCTGAGGGAGTGCATTATTCTACCAAAAAGATGATGGGGAACGGATGTTGAGTCAGCCCTCACCATTGTGCCATCTGGCCAGGGCAGCTCGGCTGGAAGGCAGAGGAAGGAGAAGTCAGCCACAACCCAGCTATGCATCAATATGGGTCTCTCCTCAAAAGTGAGAAGACATCTATGGAATTAGCAGATGACAACAAAAATAATCACACGTCTATGCCTTCCATATTGATTTATCCAACAAACATCTACTATGTGCCAAACACTACACTGTCGTTGTTTTAAGTGCCATTGAGTTGATTCCGACTCATAGCGACCCTATGTACAATAGAATGAAACGCCGTTCAGTCCTGCGCCATCTTCACAATCATTGCTGTGTTTGAGCCCATTGTTGCAGCCACTGTGTCAATTCATCTCTTGAGGGTCTTCCTCCTTTTCGCTGACCCTCTACTTTACCAAGCATGATGTCCTTCTCCAGGGACTGGTTCCTCCTGATAACATGTCCAAAATACATGAGACGAAGTCTCGCCATTCTTGTTTCTAAGGAACATTCTGGATGTACTTCTTCCAAGACAGATATGTTCATTCTTCTGGCAGTCCATGGAATATTCAATATTCTTCACCAACACCATAATTCAAAGGCCTCAATTCTTCTTCAGTCTTCCTTATTAATTGTCCAGCTTTCATATGCATATGAGGTGATGGAAAATCACCTTGGGTCAGGCGCCCCTTAGTCCTCAAAGTGATATCTTTGCTTTTTAACACTTTAAAGCAGATTTGCCCAACGCAATACGTCATTTGATTTCTTGACTGCTGCTTTCATGGGCGATGATTGTGGATCCAAGTAAAACGAAATCCTTGACAACTTCAATGTTTTCTCCGTTTATCATGAGGTTGCTTTTTGGTCCAGTTATAAGGATTTTGTTTTCTTTATGTTGAGGTGTAGTCCATACTGAAGGCTGTAGTCTTTAATCTTCACTAGTGAGTGCTTCAAGTCCTCTTCGCTTTTAGCAAGCAAGGTTGTGTCATCAGCATATCCCAGGTTGTTATTAAGTCTTCCTCCAAGTCCCAAGAAATGGAGGTCAGATGATGACGAGCCAGATGCAGGATCCAGAGCAAGCAAACACCAGTGAGATTTGCCAGAACGCACATATGTATTGGATGCAGGCCACAACTCCGAGGAAACTCCCCTTACAACTGATTAGCTGATCACCTCAGATCACATCATGGAGGTGATTACATTATATCACAAAATGGAGGATAACTACATCTTCACATTACTGCCAAATTACATTATTAGATAACTGCCAAACTACATAATTACATAACTGCACTACATTACATTCTAGAAAACAAAGACAAACAGCAACAGTCCCTGCCCTCAAGTACCTCACAGTCTAGCAGTCGAGAAATATGTACAAACAAGTGCAGACTAATGCGAAGTACAGCCAGAATGCTCCTTAGAAGTGAGGATGGTGAGACTTCATCTCACATACTTTGGACATGTTATCAAGAGGGACCAGTCCCTGGAGAAGGACATCATGCTTGGTAAAGTAGAGGGTCAGCGAAAAGGAGGAAGACCCTCAAGAGATGAATTGACACAGTGGCTGCAACAATGGGCTCAAACAGCAATGATTGTGAGGATGGCACAGGACTGAACAGTGTTTCGTTCTATTGTACGTAGGGTCGCTATGAGTCGGAACCCACTCAAGGGCACCTAACAACAACAACAATGCGACTGATGAGAGCATTTAGTTAAATACCGAGTACAGCGTTGCCATAGTCACACTGGAAGCATGAACAGAGCCAAACAGGTTCCCCAAACACGCTCTACTTGGCAAACTTGCTATTTATCATCTACCCATCCACATACAGAGGCCCATACTAATACCTAGGCCAAATCTGCATTATTAATCACATATCTGCTAACTAAGTCACTTTCCTGATGTATACCTTGCGCAAGTCACTGTTTTGTTTCTACGGAGGAAGAATCTATCTGTGAATAAATCTCACCCAAATTGTGTAAGAGCAACCTTGCGGGGGGTTCACCATAACATGGCATGTCATTTCAAGTATGGCCCAGAAAGCAACAGGTGATTCACTTTAGCAAACATCCTTGAGTCAATATTATGTAGGTCAGACCCACTAAAATAAACTCCAAGAGACTGTCCACCTTCTGTCACAGCAAATAAAATCTTAATTTACATTTGTTTAGGCTATATAATTTACAAAAGCAGATGCACAAGCATTATCTCATTTAACCAATACAACAAGCTCTAGATACAGGTATTATATGTTCACTTTTATCTGAAAAAGCTGAAGCCAGGAGAGGTTAGCAACCTACCTGGGGCCATGCAGTTGATGATGAGGGTCAGAACTAGAACTGGTACCCAAGCCTACTGACCTCCACTTGGGTGTTAACTTTTACCAAACTGCAGCTTAAAATTTCCAAGCCAACAGTGGGTAATTTTTGTTACTCTGAATTTACCATAGTAACTGTGCTTGCTATGATGGAATTTGTCCTGTCGGGGTAAGGAGGCAATAAACTCATTGACGTCAAGTCAATTCCGACTCACGGCGACCGTAAAGGACAGAGCAGAACTGCCCCATAGAGTTTCCAAGGGGAACTGGTGGATTCGAACTGCTGACGTTTTGGTTAGCAGCCAAGCTCTTAACCACTGCACCACCAGGGCTCCACCACAGTGAGCCTCAGTTTCCTCATTTGTTTGGAAAAAAAATGGATGATAATAATTCCTACAGTCTCCTTGGATCCAACACATTGAATGAAAAGTAACCACAGGCTACTGTGCTCAAAATAAAAGTAAAATTAAAAATCCAAAGCCTTTAAAAGTGATGATGGAATACATTAAGTTCAACTGCTGGAATCTGAAATATATTTTCCTGTAAATAGCTTTAGCCTGATTCCCTCCCTCAACAAAAGCTACATCACAATCTCTAATCAAATCCTCGATCAAAGAGCCATCTCACCATCCCAAAGTTATTCAAATTAAGGCGATTAGCCACTCCTGCCTCCACACCCCAAAACAGCACCAGCACCACTCAGCTGTGTTTTGCTGAACTCAGCTTCTCCCACACTCCCTTGGTGCCCTTTAAAGGAACTTGTTCATTAGCCAGCTCTGCAGTCAACCATGGGGGCTCATGTGATGAAGAGTGGTGGCTGAGGTGGACTTGGCTTTTCTTTCATTCACAGTCTGACCCCCAGAAGGGGGTCTCTGAGGGAATCTCCAAGCAGGGGAGAGGCTTATCAGAGGGGGCAGGGTGGCTCAGAACTCAGGTTTCTACTTTCCACGTTTAGCCGTGCTCATGCACAGGATGTGAGGAAAGAAAATGCTATTAATTCCAGAACACAAACATGAAGTCCCCTTCAAGGGAGAATATTTCTCAAACTGAAATGTAAAGAAGCTGCAAATGAGGTCAGGTATTTGGCATCGGGTGTCATCTATTTTGCAGTTTCTCTGCAACATTCCCAATTTAGAAAAAAGGAAAATGACAGATTTGAGGAAAGGGAGGGCAACTAGGGGAGGGATGGCACTGTCAATTGCCTGATGAAAATTCTTGCTTGAATGCAACTGTCACCTCCAACTTAGGATGTCTAAAATAGCGCCCATTCTCTCTTCAAGTGCAGCATCTCATCCTGACTTCCTGTATCTATTTCTGCCATTGCCACCACCATTCTCCTGGTCTCCCAAGCTAGAAACCAGGCACTGCTGGCTCTTGCCTCACCCCTGCCCCAATCTCCTGACCCTCACATCCATCTCTGTAGCCCACTTTTCTGTGTCATAGAATGTCTCTTGATGATGGGGTGGTCAGATGTGGTACTGAGGGTTAGGAACAAGCAGGCTTTGGAATCAGACAGACCTGGGCTGCCGTGCCGCTCCACCACCCTTCCCTGTCCCTTTGCAGCATATGTCTGAACTCAAGTTTTTTGTTCAGTCAATGAGAATCACACTTCCTCCCTCACAGGTAACTCAAAGAATCGATCACATTTAACAACATATTCTAGCGCCCACCTGGCAAAGACTAGCGTACACTGTATGGAGAAGACCAAGCCTCCCTTCCTAGGCAGGCTGCCCAGAGCAACCAGGGAAATCTCTCAGAAACATGACTTCATCACACCACTCTTGAATTGAGACTGCCTCTATTGTTATCCACCGCCTCAGTGCAGATCCAGTCTCTGGCTGACCTTCAAGACCATCAGCCCGGTCTCAACCCTCTGTCTCTGACACCTCAGCTGCAGCCAAAGAGTCTACTCACTCACTCAACAAACATTTACTGGGTGCCTAGCACGTGCAAACATAGTGCTGGGAACACTGAAATGAAAGGCTGCCCACCCTCAAAAAACACACAAGCATCTTTCGGGTATGAAGTGTGTGTCCGGGATGGGGGACGTGGGGAGCAGTGAGGATGGATAAAACCATCATTGTATTATGGTGTAGGAAGTGTTGCTGGAGTGGTGAGCACGGTGGGGGCTGTGGGAACCCCACAGAGGGAAGCGCACACACTGCCTCTGTTCTTGCCTCCTACTCTCAAGTTAGCCAAATCCTACTCCATAAGTCAAGGTCTTATTCATTCTGGCCCACACCTCTCCCATCTCTGAATTCCTAGAGTTCTTATCAACACGACTCATTTCCAGTCATCCACTGGCTGATGTCATTTCTTGTACTGCTGTGGGTTCAATTTTTTTTTTTTTATTACTTTTCTCATACGTAGGCTGTTTTTCTCCACTGGTTTATATGATCACAGAGGATAAGGGGTAGGCTCTAGACAGTTCTAAATCTCTCCTGGTACCGACATAATTATTTGTGGCATAGGTGATGTATTTGGAACCACTGACAATCACAAAATCATTTACTTATTTTTGGCTTTGAAAACAATTCTCCCCTCACTGCTAGGTCCTGATTTCTTCATAGCTTACCCTTTGAGTCCAATCCAAGATGACAGAGAAGACCGATCACTATCTCTGAAAAACTCTTCAAGACATAATTCACTAAAATTGTAGTTTTTAAACTTCTTTTTTAAAATGTTTTTTTTTAAAGTGTAAGTCTTTCTTCAAATAAAATCTTCGGTAGACACTCAGTACAGTAAACATAAAAGCAGAGCTGTTTTGGTGGGAGCTATAATGAGAGCCGGAGCCTTGGTGGCGCAGTGATTAACAGCTTGGCTGCTAACCAAATGGTCAACAGTTCGAGTCCACCAGCCGCTCCTTGGAAACCTTATGGGGCAATTCTATTCTGTCCTATACGGTCATTGTGAGTCGGAATCGACTCAACGGCAAGGGGTTTGGTTTGGTTTTTGATGGCAACAGCCTAGTGCTGCCTACCTCAGAAGGGAAAGCATTCAACTCCCTCACCAGCAGCCCCCACCACACATCCACTGCCAACACCACTACAGCATGATAGAGAATTCACCTTGCCCACAAATACGTGGAAACTTACATATGTACAGATGTGACACTACAAATCAAGGGGGAAAAAGATGGACCCTTCAGTAAGTGGAGCTAGAACCAATGTCCAGCCATATGGAATATAAAATAATGTTAGATCCCTACCTCACACCATTCACAAAAATAGATTCCTGGTTTATTCAAGGCAAATGTGTGAGAAGCAAAACTTGAAAACTTTTAGAAGAACATATATAAGATTTATATATATATAATATATTATATATATATACTATGATTTCAGGGTAGAAAAAAACTTTTTAAATAAGCCAAAACTCTAATAAAGAAAAAATGAGATAAGTTTAACTAAATTAAAATTTAAAAGGTCTTATGCATCAATGAAGCTAATAAAAAGTGAAAAGATAAGCCACCTCTGGCAGAAAGTATTTGCACCCCATATCACCAACAAAGATGAGCAATCACAATATATAAGAAAAACCTACATGTCAATAATAAGAAAGACAACCTAAAAGAACAGTATCAAGATTATAATTCAAGAACTTCTCTGAGTAAGGCTCCAGATCACACTCTCCCAGAGCTTAGAGAATAGTACACAAGCACACAGTAAGACAGCATTTTGTCCCACATATATAAAAGTTTATAACATCTGTTACCATAAATGTATTATCTATGCATACATGTATGCACGTGTGTGTGTGTATCAGTTTGTCTACATATACAACAACCCTGGGATGTAGTCAGAACATTTATTACGCCATTTTATTGGTAATGAAATAGAGGCACAAGAAGTTATAAATAGTGGTCCAGGAAGATACATACATATATATATCCCCAGTGATAAAGGCATAACCTAGATTTTTCACCTTCTCACCTAACCAAAAGGCAGGCACTTCGAATCCACCAGCCACTCCTTGGAAACCCTGAGGGGCATTTCTGCTCTGTCCTATAGGGTCACTATGAGTCAGACTTGATTCAACAGCAACAGGTTTGGCTTTTGGTTTTGATCCATAATCTTCCTATTAAAAAAGAAAAAAAACTACCTCTACTTTTTAAAAAACACCTGTTCACATAGAAACCAATACATAAGTGTTTATAACAGCTTTATTTGTAATAGTCAAAAACTGGAAACCACTCAAGAATCCTTCAATGGGTGAAGGGTTGAACAAACTGTGGTATATCCATACCACGGAATACTACTCAGCAATAAAAAGGAATGAACTATAGTTACATACAACAACCTGGATGAATCATGTTGAATTCTGCGGAGTGAAAAAAACAATCCCAAAAGGTTACATGCTATATAACATCCTTGAAATGACAAAATTATAAACATGGGTAACAGATCAGTGGTTGTCACTGGTTAAGGACTAGGAACTAAAGACAAGGAGAGGGGCCATGAGGGAGTGAGTGGGATCATGACTATAAAAGGGCAACATGAGGGATCAATGTCAATGGCCAAGTTTTGATATTGTACTATAGCCTTACAAGATGTTACCATTGGAGGAAAACTGGATCTCTCTGCATTATTTCTTAGAACTGCATGTGAATCTCTAATTATCTCAAAAAGTGTTGTTGTTGTTAGGTGCTGTCGAGTCGCTATGCCGACTCATAGTGACCCTATAGAAAAGCAAGAAAAAAAAAACCAAAACCCTGAAATCACTGCCCTGTTGTAGTACCATGTTGCATTTAAATGAGAGAAAAAATGGGAAAGAGCTTCACAGACTGCCAAAAATACCACGATTCAGACTTAACGGCTACCCCACGTGTGTCAGAGTAAAACTGTGCTCCATAGGGTTTCAATGGCTGGTTTTTCAGAATTAGATTACCAGGTCTTTCTTTCAAAGTGCCTTTGAGTGGACTCAAACCTCCAACCGTTCTGTTAGCACCAAGCGCATTAACCATATGCACCACCCAGGGACTCCACAGACCGCCAAGTGCTCTACAAATACTAGGTTACAATTACCATCGTCCTCCATCAATCAGCCTCATCAACAGTATTCACTGTCACCCTATTCCTTCGTCCACTAGGCCTTCTACAGCCTGGAGGTTTGACCACTGTACTTAATATCTATCTGTCCATCTCCTCTAATAGACTGAAGCTCCTTGGTGGCAGATTTTTTTTTTTTTTTTAAATTTCTCTCTATATGCCCAGAAGGAGGCCTGGTTGTACAACAGTTAAGCACTCGGCTGCTAACGGAAAAGTTGGCAGTTCGAACCCACCCAGCGGCTCCACAGGGGGAAGATCTGGTGATCTGCTCCTGTAAAGATTACAGCCTAGAAAACAGTTCTACTCTGTCACATGGGGTTGCTATGAGTCGAAATCGACTCTACGGTACCTAACAACAATATGCCCAGAACCTAGCCCAGTACCAAGCACATAGTAAGTACTCAATAAATGGTTGCCGGGCTGTAATTAATACATGATTTTCTTGTTCACTACAAAGTGTCCCAGGACTAGCAGAAGCAAGGAGAGGAGGGGACTGGGAAGAGGAATACCCAGCAGCCACGAGATGACGCCTTGAAAGTTTCATCAATAACCTCCTCCACTTCCTGACTTGCGGAGAATCCAAACGAAGCAAAGGCTTGTACAGAGGGTGTGGCAGCGGCAGCAAAAACAGGAGTCCAGTTCTTTTTTACCCACTTCAAGCTCTGCAAGTGAGGGAATTGACAACGTATAGTTTGAGTAACTGGAACAAGAAGAGGTGGGCTGTGGTGTACTCTTCTGGAGAGGATTTTAAAGGCTAGCTGACAGTCCTCTTCCTGAGATGATTAGACTGAAGAAGTGCCCAGGGGCAGAGGAATACACTAAGTGATCTGGCAGGATCTCCCAGACACCTCACGCTCTCAGCCAGGCAAACATATTTGGCTCGTGGGGTGGGGAGGGGGTTCCCACGCCCTGAAAACAACGCGTTGCTCACTCCTACTCCAAATAGTTTTCGAGCATAAGAAAGCACAAGCAGGCGCTTTGCTGCTCCTAATGTTATCGGATAATTTTTCAAATTCTTACCCAATTACATATCACCCTCTTATCTGCAATCTCCACAGGCCAAATAGCCCTGCTTTCAGATCATGCCCACTGAGCCTGCAAAACAGAAGTATCCCTCCCAAGTAATTCCAGCTCTTATAAACATGAGGTCGTTTTACATTAAGTTTTGTAACGATGTGTGTGTGTGTGTGCCTTTTCTTCTTGGAGGAGTAAGAAGGACATCTGAGGCGGACTGAGGGTTAAAAACTTGGGAGGCTTCTGTTTCTGCCTAGATAATGATTAACTCTTTTTCTGCTAAATCCAGAAGAGCTAGCATTCCTGGACTGGCAGTCCTGCCTCCTGGCCAAAAGAGCATTTACGCTTAAAAAGAAATAACTGGCACAAATGGGTTTCAGGCTTTGGCCATGGGAGCGCTACTGTAGTTTTAAAGAAAGCTAGGTGTTTCAAAGTTGTGTTTTTACTGGCCTTAAAATATCCAGATCAAGAATCTCATTAATCAAAGCACCAGATATCATCTACCCAAAATGTTTCAATGTTTGGTTTAAAATTGCTGACAGCAAAACAGCTGAGATAACTTACATTACCACAAATCACTGAATAAATGCAGAGATCAAGAGATACAGCACAACTGACTCCAACAACATCTACAATACAAAGCCTATTTATTAATGCTGTCCTTCCAGGATGAAACCTGAAACCGGGCGCAGGAGAGAGAAGTACAAGAACCTGTGGCAGCTATTCTCTGCTTTCCATCCTTCCCCTGAACAATAATCAACATCAGACTCTGGGTGGCAACTCATTCTGTGACAACCATTTTTTGGTCATTTGTCCTCAAAATGATGAAGAAAAGAACGACTAATCCATCTTTCCACTTTCCAGCTGAGAAGTTGATAACCCCAAAGGTGGAATGACTGGCCCAGCATTAAGCAGCTAGTCCTCCATTCCCCCACAAGCCTTCCCTCCCCATGAATGACATTTTTTAAATGCTGTAATGATAACAATATGAGCTATCATGATTATTAACAGATCTCATTTAAAAACAAAACAAAAGACTATTACTCAGCCTATTTATTTAAGTGAAAAGAAAACAAACATAAACATGGAACATTTGAACTCGGTATTACAGCACACCTCATCATAATCTACAAAGGGATCCCTTAATTTGAAAAGAGCCTAACAGACAATAAAACGTCTACATCTGAGGAGGCCTGAAGTCCCTTCCCCCACAGCCCAGATGTCTAGACCAACCCTGTGCCAGCTCCATAGCCACACCATAGCCCCCTCAATGTGTCCCAGCCCAGATGTCAGGGATCAAAAGCCTCCCCACTTCCTTATTTTATTCATTTTAATTAAAGACAACCATCCAACTTTTTTCTTCTTTCTTTCAAATGCAAGTGGTGCATACAACAATATAAATGTGTATGATACCACGAGTCACACAAATTTGTTTCTGGCCCACCAACATGGACAAGGAAAAGGATACAAACCAGTCACAGCAAGGAATCTTCTCACTCAGTAAGTCTCGGAGCTTACTGGAGTCCAAGGTTTAACATATTTATCCTGCTTAAAGCATTCACAGTCCTGGTGATACAGTCACATATCTACCTCTAGGCCTATTAGGTAACTTTCTCGCTCCTCGATTTCTCCAACCATGGGGCACATCTTCCTAGTAAATCTTGATACCTAACCAAGTCTCACTTCTACTGCTCCCCAGGCCAGCTGCCACTCTACCACCACCTGTGACCTACCCCCATGTATGTGCAGCAGCCACACAGACATGGTGAGCCCTGGGACTGGAGAGAGCGTCAATTTGAGAATATTACTGTTCTAGTACGGAAACCCTGGTGGTGTAGTGGTTAAGAGCTGTAGCTGCTAACCAAAAGGCTGGCAGTTCAAATCCACCAGGCGCTCCTTGGAAACCCTAAAGGACAGAGTAGATCTGCCGCATAGGGTCTACTCTGTCCTTTAGGGTCTGACTCTGAGTCGGAATCGACTTGACGGCAATGGGTTTGGTTTTGTTTGGTAGTACTTACAAGGAGTCTCTGGGTGGTACAAATGGTTAATGTGCTCAGCTGCAAGCAGAAAGGTTGGAAGTTCTAGTCCACCTACAGGAACCTCAGAAGAAAGACCTGGCAATCTACTGCCAAAAAATCAGCCATTGAAAACCCTGTGGAGCACAGTTCTACTCTGACATACATGGGGTCACCATGAGTCAGTCAGGTCGAGGGAAACTGATTCTGGGTTTTTTACTTACAAGTGTGCCTGCTTAATAGGGGCAACATCATCATCTTCAATATCTTAAATAAGTAAAAATCAAGAACCATGAAAGCTAGGAGGATCTTTGAAATTTTCTATTTTAACCTCTAATTTCCTAGATGAGAACACTAAGACATAGGCAGGTCAAGTGAGTGTATATCAGGAAGACATTTAGAACAATGCATTTACTCTTCTTTGTACTAAGATATTAGGAAATGAGATCAACTACATATGTATGGCATTTCATGGTTTCAAAGGCCTTCCATGTGAACTATTTCATTTGAGCCTTACAACAGTATTAAGTCTGCCTGGATTCATACTGTGTCTCTATCACTTACAAATCATGTGCTTTTGAGCAAGTTATTTAACCTCCCTGTGCCTTGGTTTCCTCATCCATAAAATGAGGATAACAATAGTACCTACTTCATATGGCTATTGGGGAATTCATAAGTTAATATATGTAAAGCACTTAGAACAGAGCTTAGACATAAGAAGCACTTGAAAAATGCTAGCCATCATCATCATCATTAGCCGGAGCCAAGAATTGTTGTCCTCATTTTACACATGAGAAAACTGGGGATTTTGAGACCTTGGGTGAGTTGCCCTCAAGATCACGGTAGTAAACAGCAAAGTCAAACTGGAATCCAGGCTTTCTGCTTCCAAATCCAGTGTTCTTTCCCTTAGATTCATTCTGCCCAAAATAGATATTGCTCCAAAACACCTCAGTCAAGATGCCTCCACAAACAGCAGCTCACTTATCTGGCAAGATCTGGTCTAGCATACCCCACTCCCCCAAAAACATATATCGGAAAAAGGCTAGTAGCAAAAGGGAACAGATCTCTAGGGACTTCAATGTTTGGAGAAGTTGTTGCCAACTCTTTCAAAACAGGATGTATTTTTTAAAACTCACGGCATGTAGTGTCATGGCTAGCTCACGCTCTTGAGTCTTTCTTTTCTGTGCTTTGTCTTCCTATGGAATGCTGGCACCCAGCCACCCACAGCTCTCCAGAGACAGCATTTAGACCTACTCACCATGCTGTGATTCTAAAGGCAGGATCTGGGCTCAGACAGCAAAGACAAATTCCCAACTTTCACAACACCTTTCGGGTCACCTGCCCACTGATTAGTGCATTTTAAAAGAAAAGGTTTTTAAAAAAAAAAAAAACTCTGCCTTCTCCCTAGCAGATGGCATCCTAAAATACCACCAAAAATGGAGGAAGCACACTTCCCAATTGTTTTTCCTTCCTCACAAATATATCTTTCAAGTTCAGAACCATTCATTCACAATGCATAAATAAGGTCAAGGCTACCTAATACCAACTGACTTGAAAAACCAGAAGCGAGAGTTTTCTTGTTTGTCCATTTGGACCTTTCCTCCTCATTTACCATAGATCAGAAAGCTGCCTCTCTCCAAACCCATGCTTCAAAAAAGTCTTGCAACAGTTCCTTTTTCAAGTCAACCCTGTTTTAACACCTGCTCAAGACAGACCTAAGCTCTCTCCATTTTAGACTTTGAATATCTGCTAAAAATGGTGAATAAATCCTAGACAAACGTGTGTTGCCCCAACTACAGGAAGTCTTACTTTTATTTTAAACTCTTGGGAACTACAAGGTTAATATTTTTCTTGGTTTCCAAGGTAAGAGATGTGATTGAAGAAATTTGATCAACTATATATAGCTCTACGGCAGTGACTCTTAAGAGGGCAGTAGGGGTACAGTAAATAAGGAAAATCACACTCTTCTTTGGGGTGGGGGGCATCCATGGTACTAGACAGTTTGTACCATTACTTGTCCTGGTGTAATCACAGCACTCAAAATGTTTAATCTACTTTGAATTTCAGGTAAGATTAACACAGGGAGTGGGCTGTTTACTGGCGTAGGGGAGGCCCACGGAAGTGTGGCATCATGCACTGTCACATCTAATCTCCACGCAGAGAACAGATCAATTCAATTTATAAACATTTAGTGCTTACTGTGTGCTGGAAGCTGGACACAGAGAAATGAAGAAAAGACAGTTCTGTTCCCAAGGTGCTTACTAACTTGTAAACAAAGAGACGCAAACAAAGAGATTAGAATGTAATATTTTGAGTGCAGTAATACAAGTATGCATAAGGGTACTTCAGAGGAGATGCTGAGAAGTAAGGAGAGACGCTGAGGAATCCTGCTTGCAATCCTGCATGGGGTTACTGCACAGAGAACAAGGATACACAGGGAAGGCTTCCTGCAGGAGGTGGTACCTAAAGTGGGTTTTAAAGGATGAATAAATTCCAGGTTGAAGGAAGAGAGCACAATCCAAGAGAGAAAAGAGCATGGATAAAGCATGGTGCATGAAGTAACAGTATGTAGTAAGGAAACTTGACGCAGCTTCATACGTATAAGATGTAAGCAGGGTAAGAGGGACGTGATGGGTGTAGACAGTCATTTATGCTAGGACCTTAGCACAACGATAAGTTTGCTTTTTAAAAAATCACTTTGACAGTATTATGTAAGACATATTGTCAAGATCAAACTAAGAAACTATTTCTAAATAATTATTGCAGTACTCCAGGTCATTCATTTATTCATTCTTTATCCCAGTCAATAAATATTTACTAAGAGCCACCGTTTGGGCTACAGTATTGCTGTAGACATGTTTCCTATCTTAAGGAACCTCATAATACAAGTTAACTTAAAACCAAACCAGTTGCTGTCGAGTCAATTCCAATTCATGGTGACTCTATGTGTGCAGAGTAGAACTGCTCCATAGGGTTTTCAAGGCTGTGAGCTTTCAGAGGCAGATCGCCAGACCTTTCTTCTGCGTATAAAGTTCTAACATGTGAAAGATCTTCTTCTGAGGAAACTTTGGGTGGGTTTGAACTGCCAATCTTTTGGTTAATAGTTGAGCATTTATCCACTTGAGCCACCCAGGGACTCTAAGAGTTACTTACTTAGCGTTTAGTATTTGCCATACACTGAGTTAGTACTTCACACACATTTGCAATAAACCAGGAAAGTAGGTGTTGTTATCTCTGTGTCACAGAAGAGTAAGCTTGGAAAAGAAGGAGTGACTTGAGCAAGGCCATACAACAAGGAGGTGATGCTGACAAGATTCCAACCGAGGGCTGGTTCCAAAGCCTATATTCTTTGCACTGCATTACACAACCTCAAAACATTCCTACCAGAAGTCTAGTAGAAGAAAGACTACTGAAATACAAATGTTCAAAACATAAGGCAGTACGAGATTAGTGCCATATGAGATCTACTAACTGCTGGGTGAGTGAAATAAAGGGAAGGGTCATTTCTAGTCATGGTGACCAAGGAAGCCATCCCAGAGGAGCTGGGCTTTACCAGAAGGGGGAGATTTCAGTAGGTGAAGATGTGGGGCTGAGCATCCAGAAAGGCGCATTCTACAAACAGCGCTCAGAACTCAGACTCTGAGGATGGCCAAGGTTCTAACTCCTGTTTCATCATTCACCAGCTGCCAACCCTGAGTGAATTACTGAACCTGCTACGCCTCACTTTCTTCATCGGCAAAATGGGATAACGGCAATATATTCTTGCTAGAGTTGACATGAGGATTACAAAATAATCTATATAAAGTACATAGCACAATGCTAGCATATGGTACACTTCAAAGAAACTGCAAAATGCTAGCTAACAGTATACGTGTTTAAAGAATGGCAAATAGTCTGGATAGGTCTGCAGCCCTATTAAGGCAAAATGAGAAATGATTGAAATGATAGGTTACAGCCAAACGAGGACCCAGTGAAACATCCACCTGGGAAAGATGGTCTCTATTCAACAGGCAACAGGGAATCATTAGAGAAAACAGGTCATACTCAGAACATTCCAAGCAGATCTCCCAAGGGAGCCATCAGCCTCTCCCCTTGGCATTCAGTTCACAGAGACCCCTTCAGAAGAGGCATTAGGCCCTGGGGCCAAGTCCTAGCAAGGTCTATAGGAAAACAGATACTGTCAACTCCTCAGCTCCCAACATGTGCAAGATCTCTTTCTTTTTTCCCTCTCCTCATGGTCTAGTCTCCCACCTAAACACACAGTAATGGATGAGACACAATTATTAACCCAGTTTCCTTGGGAGACTGGTTTGTCTTTTTTTTTATTAAGGTTAAAGTAGTTTTCCAGGAGCTAATCAGGGTAGTTGAGATAATTATTTATTATTTATGACTTTTTAAAAACTTGGTAATACTTGGCTTTTTATTTATTTATTTTTAAACTAGTGTCTCTTCTATAAGGGGATTATTACATTACTCATTTATTAACACAATATAATGAAACTTTTGGGTTGATGGTTATTTCACTATCTCATGCATGATGGTTTCACGTGTGTAAAACATGTCAACACATCAAGCTGCAGACCTTAAACATGTGCAGCTTATTGTATGTCAATGAAATGCAACAAAGTTGTTAAAAACAATACAGTAAAAATTTAATAACTCTTGTAATTATTAAAAGGTAGAAACATAAATACATATATGAACATATGAAGGCATATGTCAAAACTTTAAAAAATTTTACCAGGGCAGGTCATTATACAGAAACATATATACAGGCTTATAAAACTTTGTGGCAGAGGACATTAAAAAAAAAACAGAGAGAGAGAGAGAGATTAAGTTCTTCACATTATCATAAGTCAGAAAATCAGTAACGGTGCTATTTTTTTGGTAATTTTTAAAAATGCTTTTGAGTGCTCTCATTATTTATTTTTAAACCAAACCACTTTAGAGGTAACTTTCCCAGATTCTCCAAAAGGCCCATTTCGGAGCTGACATCTGAATTTTATTACCAGTGGAAATCTACACATCAACTGCATTTTCCCTGAAATTTGACATACCATTTTATTACGAAGTCCTTAAGAGGTCCAGAGTGTAAGGGAAGCATGATTTCCTTGAAGAAAACCTCTCTTCTGGGAGGAAATGTCAGCAGGTGCCACAAGGCAGCCTACGTTTCTCTGGAATGAACAGCGGGAGTTCACAAGGCAGGGGCTGGGCACCTGCTGGCTTAAAAAGGGGGTGGCGTCTACATCCCAGGGCTAAGTCAGACTCTGCAAACTTCACTGCAAAGAAATGGTCAGGGCTTGTCCAGGCTTTCAACCTGTGCGGTGCATGACGATGTGGCCATAAGTACCAGATGGGCTTCTGCAGAGGAAATTTCTGCTCCCATTCCCCAGCAGAATTCCTCACATGTAAAAGCTAGAACCCCTCATGAACACAATTCCAAGTGCTGCCACTTTCCACAACACACCGCATCTCCACCACCTTCCTCCAGGATCTGTCTACTCTGAGATGCAGAGTACCTGAATTTTTCCAAGGGCTTCATTTTCTTTCAAGAGTTCACCTTTCTGCAGAGTTGCTATTTTCCCTAAGCAAGGGATGAGGAGCCTTCAATCACCTCGCAGGAAGATGCTAGCATCTGCTTGGGGATTCCAACGAGATGTTTTACTGCAGCTTTTCACAAACTGATTATATTTAAAGCTCCCATGGGGAGTGGGGGTTGGGAGGAAAAAAGCTTCGGAGAAGACCTTTGTTGGCATGAGTGAAGAAGCGCTCAAACCTCTTGGAGGAATGAGCTTGTTTAAATACTGGCAATAAGCATCCCCAAGTGCATGTGCACACACACACGGTATGACTACAGTTTTAAATTTCATCTCAGGCTGTCAAAGGGTCCTGAAAGGGTTAAACTGTTCAAGGCAAAGGCCTGCACTTTTTCTATCAAAATGCTCCAGATGGAAATTACAAAATTTCCCTTCCCAGCTCTGTAGTGCACACACACTGTTCTCCTAAGACATTTAAAAAAAAAAAAGGACAAGACCCCTAATGTTCTCAAGAAAGGGAGTTTAACGGCTGAGCACACAGTGCCACTGTTCCAGACTATTCCTCCTGGAATATTTGCATTAACTGTCAATCTCAAACTTTCTGTAAAATCTCAAGGTATGCAGAGGGTAAAGGAAGGTGGGACTTGAGTAAGGAAAGGACAATAGCTAGGACTGTATGCAGTGACGTGAACTCACCCAAATACCACCTGGATTATCGTCTCTGGTAACCATGCCCTGCACCCTACCACCACTTCAGCTGCTCCAAACCAGCAAAGAAGCCAACAGGACAGAGGCCAAAAGGCCTCAGGTTATGACCCATGAATCTAACCAAGGCTGTCAAGAATTTCTAGAGATTAATGTATATGAAAACACTTTGTAAACTGGAAAGAGCTTTGTGAAAACACTAAGGATATTATTGCTTTCAAGTCAGACATTAAGAGGCATGAACTTTCAAAAGAATCTCAACACCCACAAACCAGAAACAATGATGGTTTTAAGAAGGCAGCTACCAGGCAGGCTGACTAAAGACGTACGTCCCTCACAAAACCACACTGGGGTAGGGATTGGGGCTGCAGCCTCACAAGTCCTTCAGGCACACTCAAGCAGGTGGTTTCAAAGAAAGCAAAAACCACAGGAAAGACAGGGTCCTGCAAAGTCCACTTAGAGTCTGCTTGATTCAAACCATTCTGACTGAAAAGTAGGACCCAGGACTCTGGTCTGAGACAAACAGAACAACAGCAATCAATGAATCTCCTGTGGATAAGACAGTTCACCTGTTCATTTTACAGAAAAGGAAACTGAGGCCCAGAGGGTTTAAGTGACTGACCCAAGGTACCTTTTGTTACTACCGGAAGAACAAGTCAAGTTTCATTCCTAGCCTGGTTTCCTAACATTTAATAGCTGGGGGCTTTGTAGTGAATATGCAATGCAGCCTTAATGGTCAGCACAATCGGGCAAGAAGGAAGGCCCAACAAACAGATAAGTAAACGCTGCTCGTACCTACTGAGCACTTCAATGTGCCAGATACTGCACCAAACAATTTATATGGACTATTTCATCAAATCTTTACAACTACCTTAGGAAATGGATATTATTTTGCCTATTTTACAATTTAGGAAACTGAGGTTCATCTACCTTGCCTGGGGTGGTAAGCAAAGCAAATGGCTTTATACCAGATTCAAACCTGGATCTGTTTGACTAAAATCTGCACTCTTAGCCATCAGACCAAACTGCCTCGCTGTTTTAGCCATTGTCATCTTAGCATCTGAAAGACAAGCGAGTCTACCAGCACCGTGAGTCCTATATAACATGTAAAAAGCTGAAACTCATAATTCTGACCAAGGACTTCCAGGTAGTGAGGGGCAGAGCCAACCAAGAATTCAGGTCTTTGTCTCCAAATTCTGAGCTCTTCGTCTAAGAAGAGCACAGGTTCTACAGCTTGCTCTAGAACGTTAGCACCACGAGGGAGGGACTTTGTTATGTTCATTGGTATAACTGCCAGTCCCCAGGCCGCATAGAGGCCCTCAGCAAACAGCTGCTGAATAAAGGAATGGAATCAAACCGCATGGTTTGGCTGTGTGATCTTGGGAAGGTTTCTTATCCTTTCTAAGCCCGTTTCCTCATGTGACAAATGGAGGATGACAACAATACCCACCTCCTGGGTTGGTGTGAAAATTAAACAAAACAATTCATGTACAGCACTTGAGACAGTCGGGAACATAGTGAGTACCCAAAATGTAATCCATTATTACTATTATTCATTGACAGATTTTGGCTTCTTAAGAAGTTTTTATTTTTTTCCCACCCAGGTAGAAGGATACTTTTCATAGTAAAGATACAGAATAGAGAACTGGGAATTGGTAAACCTGCTTCTCCTTTCAGATCTACCACCACCTAGCTGTGTGACCTTGGACAGATCTTTTAATTTCTCTTTACTTTCCTCGACTGTAAAATGAGGCATTAGACTATTCAAATCAGTTTCATAAGCATTTATTGGGTACCTTCTCCAAGTAAGACATCATGTTTAGCTACCTATAAAAGTCTATGACCCTGAATGGTATCAAATGGAAAAACATCAGAGCAAAGCAAAACAGCCTCTTGCTTGTGGCAAGGTTGAAAAGAAACCCTCAATAGCCAACTGCATTACATCATCTCAGTGAGCAATGTTTGTAAATACACAAAATGTTTAATTTTGAGACGTTCATGAGAAATCCTTTACAAACAAGGAATCGGCATATACTGTCCTATTAACACCTTCCAGCCCTGAACCTTCCAAAAAATAAACACGTAAAATCACTTTGCGCTTTAGTCAAACGGTGTGCTGCTGGAGAGAAACCTGGGGAAGTCCAAGTTATTAACGCTCCCTATGGCAACAGTCAAGAATCGGATGTGCAAAGAGAATGACATATCTGGTTAAAACTGCAGGGGGGATTCCAGGAGCAGAATGCAGTGCATCTGGACAGGACACGGAGGCCAGTAGCCTATTGTTTACAAAAACAGCCACGGATTATGAACAGCAACAACAGGCCAACACCTCGATTATAACTCACAACCACACCTCTCCCAATCCCAATTCTACTGAAGCTATCGATCAGTCAACTCCCCATCCCTGTAATAAACCTACCAATATTTGCAGTCAAGCGGACAGAAGGTCCCTTAGGGAACCTCCAGCATTGACCAAGCTGATGACACAAAAAAGATCCTACAGGCACAATGGGGACTTCAAACTACCTTCCAACCTTCCAAGAGATAAGGCTGCTGTCCATTTCAAACCCTAGCCCTCCCCTGACCCCAGGCAATCATTAGCAGGGAGACAGACATGGCCCTTCCCAAATCCTCTATGATAGGAAAAGGTCTCCTTGCATTGGTGCAGGGAAAGAAGGAGGGGCCCCTCCCTCTGTACTCTGAAACAAAGGAAAACCCAGAGCTCCAACCATGTGGTGTAACAGTCAAGGCCACCCATCTCTCCCACTCCCCAGTTGAGGTCTCAGGGGACTGAAGCCACATGGCTCTTCCCAGTGACTGGCCAGGAAGGGACAGTGCCTTGCACAAGCACATGCTGGCGCCCTTAAACAAGCTGGAGTCCCTCCTAAGGGAATTGCTGGTTAACGAAAGGCTATCTGGGAATAGGCTCTGGATTCACACACCTAGCCTAGCCATCATCTAAATGTGGAGACAGGTCACTTGGCTCCTCCAGGTGCACATTTTGCTTTACCCTCACATTTTCTGCAGGGAGGAAAATAGGACTTTCAAAGCATGTATTCTGGGGCAAAAGGAGACAACACAGAAGGGTTAAACAATTACGTCTTCCCATTTTCCAGAATCAACACCACCTGGCAACCCTAATATCCAACTCTATTCAGATTTAGGTGAGGGTGGAGGCTGGGTGTGGGTGGCCTTATTCCTTCTGCTCTCTGATGTCTGACTGTACACTGGGTAACCAGGCACCAGGCAGATACGCGGTACACCCAAGGTGGCTATAAACTTTCTGTGTCTGACACCACATCATACCAAATCTCACATTTTGATACAGTGCATCAGAAAAAAAAACCCGCCTCTCCTAGGGCTCCCCAAATGGTACACCTTCTCAAGGTTGCCTTTCTCAGCCTGGACTCCTCTTCAACCTCTGAAATAAATTCCCAAACACCTGTCAGATTTCAGTTGTCTTTCAAGGAAACTGAGATAATCTGAGATATCCTGAGGCAAAGTGCTGCCTTTCTTTCTCCACGAACCTCCTGCCCCTCCCCCACCCCATCCAGGACCGGGGGGTGGGGGGCTGCCCCAAAAAACAGCCAAGCCAGCCCCACAGAGACAAACCTGAAGCCCACTCCGAGACCCAACTATGAAACCACCTCTGGGGTCAGCCTATCCCCACCTGCTCCACCCAAAGGCATGAACACCCTGCAAATCAAGGTGGAAATCCATGCCTCATGGGTCCACACAGCATATGCAATATGCCGTTTTTCAAAGCCCTTACCTTTGACCTGAGTATCGTACTCTGCTATGATCTCCTTATCCTTTTTGAATTTAGCTGGAGACGTCATGTTTTCCTTCTTTCTTCCAAATTCGAATTGTGAATTGATAGATCCACGGGAAAAATCCAACCACCGAAATCAATACCTCCAAGACCACTTCTCCCAAGGGCAGAAGGGGCCCCGCGGTGGTCTCCAGCGCTCCGGTGAGCGCGGTATGCGGGCTGGGCAGGCGGCTAAGGCTGGCACATGCAGACGGTGGGCGCCGGGCCGGCTGCGGCGGCGGCTGTTCCTGTGCTACAGCCCGAGCCGCAGCCTCAGCATTAGCCGGGAGAACTGCAGCGCCCGGAGGCTGGCCCGGGGTCTGACATCAACGACACAGGCTGGGAGTGGAAGTCCTTCCGCACAAGAGCATGGTGTGGGGGTGCGGGGGTGTGGACGCGCCCAGTTGTGTCCCCGAGAGGGAGTGGGTGCGTATCGGGGCGCCGGGCAACGGCTGGGCGTGCTTCGCGGTTTTTTGTTGTACAGTCTCGAAGATGCTGCAAATCAAATCCCAAACGGGAGCCACAGCAGCGCGGAATGGATCGGAAGTCGTTTGCTCCGGTTCACTTGCCTGTAAATGCAGGAAAGGGGGGAGGGGAGGGGGCGATCAGCCAGGGCGCAGATCCTAATCGCGGCGGGGGTGGGGTAGGGGACGTCGAACCCAGGGCCCATTCAAACGCCGCCCGGCCCTCAGAGCCCAGGGCGGCAAGGTAGAGAGGAAGGATTTTGTTTTAAGGCTGAAAGGAAACACTTCGGCGCAGCCGCCTGCGCGGGCTCCGGGTGGAGACTGCGGCTGGAACGCGGGGCTCCGGGCAGGGACTGCGGCACCTCGGCGGCCGCCCGCCCCCACCCCGAGCCCAGCCAGCGCTGGGCAGCGGCCAGCCAGAGGGGGCCCTGCCGGCCCTGCCTTCGACGCGGCCCCTGAACCCTGGCTAGGGCACCTCCGCGACATCAAAGGGGGATCAAAGCCGGGGAGGGACGAGCCACCCGGGCACAACTTTTCTTCCCCTCCCGCCCTTCCTCCCAGTTGTTTTGTTTTTGGTTACTAGCTTCTCTTGGCAGCAAAGTGTTGGGGGGTGGAAAGGGAAGATCTGCAGGAAAAAGCTCGCTCGGCACGGGACACATCCAGGAAAACAATGTGGTCGGCAGAAGCAGGAAACGGGTTAGAGGCGAGGGTCGGAGCCGGGAAAACCAGGGGGAGGGGGGAGGAAGGCAGCCGTCGCCTCCCCTACCCGGGACCAGAGTGATTCTAAATGCCACTCCGCAAATATTTTTTGTCACCCAAGCCCAGGGATCCTAGATACCGCACCCAATCCTCGGCTGTGCGGGGGGGCGGGGGGAGGATCAGTGAGGGCCGCATTCCCGACTCCTCGCCCCAGGAGGTGCCGGAGGAGATCTCGCCCCAGCGAAGGCCCGGGAGGCGGGAGGGAACCTAGCGAGAGCGCAAAGCCGGGCGTCTTGCTCGCCGGCGTGCCGCAGCGGCGACCCTGCCTCCTTCCCTCTTTCCTCGCCCGTTTCCGTCTCCGCGCCGGGAGGAAGAGGCTCACGCCTTCCTCCAGCCGCGGGAAGTGAGAGACACCAGCGTGAGCCTCTTCCCGCGGTGGAGGAAGGGCCGTACCGAGGAAGAGGGAGAGCGGTGGCGTGGTTCCAGCAGGCAGGAAACGGGAGGAGGCTGTGAGGTGGGGTCCTGAGGTTGGACGGGAGCCCAGGAATAACTGAAGGATCTGCACACGCTTGGAAGGCGGGAGAGGGCAAAGGCAGGATTACCTGGGGTGGGGGACAAGGTTAAGAGACTACCGTGGGCCTCGATGTTACGTGAAGCGCAAAGATATGAGCAACTTTGGGGACCGAGATGTGGGTCTGGGAATGGGAGTGAGTGAAGGGAACTATTCGGAGAGGGCCCGGGGGCTGGGACAGGGGAAGAGCCCCGGAAGCAGTGCGGAATACCCATCCTTCTGGGTCCTAGGCTGTGACTCGGGCTGTCTGCCAGGGTTTGAAGACCGGGTAAGAAGAAAGCTGATGGCTAAGGGTGATGTCAACGACGGTTGCCGAAAGGTAGACTAAGGCTGCCGGTGTCCAGAGGAATTGGGAAAGTGAAGGGGTGCGGGCTGCGCGGCGGTATGTGTGTGAACAAGGGCAGAGTCTCAGGCTGTGCGGAGAAGGGCGGAGAGAGACGCTGTCCTGAGAAGTATTATGGGATGTACTGGGAAATTTGGAGAGGGTCCGGAGGGGAGGGGGTCTGAGGGATTTCGGGTGGCACCGCCAGGGCGATGCAGCGAGCAGCATCCGCGCCCTCTCCCTCCCGCCCCAGCCCGGGTTTGTTCAGTCAGGGCTTCAGCCCAGCGGCCGGGGAGAAGAAAGGGTAGAGAGGAGCCTTTACCTGGCTCTGACGCGACGGTCCCAGGCCCCCGGCTCCGCTTCCCACTCAGAGCTCGCCTACCCTCTCTTCCCCGCCACCCGCTTCTACGCAGTTCAGTCCCCTAGTCCCCTGAGGAGCCTCCGCCAACTCCGCAGGACCCCGCCGGGAAGTAGAACCCACCCCCTTGCCAATCACCGCCCGCTTTCTATCGACCGATGGGGCCTATAGCCAGTAAGAATAGTTGATCCCGAGAGGCCAGTACTGAGGAGGAGGAGCTAGCGAAACTTGGAGGTGTGACTAGCACCACCGAGGCGTGGTCACAAAATATGCTCCTCCCCGGGTTGTCAGAACCTTAAGTAGAATTGGTGGGCGGGATTAAGGCGGAACCAACAACCAAACACAAACTCTTTAGAGAAGACACGACCAATTGGACCGGGGTAGAGAGGAGGGGCGTTGCGGAGATCTTTAGCCAATAGAGAGTAGAGACCGGTGGGCAATGCAGAATGTCTTCCAGTAAGATGAGCGAAGGGCGAGCCTTGCCGCTTTCACGGGGGCGGGAGTAGGGGTTAGCCTAAACCTCCCGGAGCGGGCCAATGAGGTAGGAGGCGGAGCCAAGTTCAGCCAACCAAAGAGCAGAGTTGATCTCGGCACCGTTACTGGGGCGGGGCGGGCAGTCCCCATGCCAATAAGATCTCGTCAGGGGAAGGCCCCAGAACCTTCCAATGCGGGACCTGGGCGAACTCTAGCTCTCCCAATCGGTGCGCGGCGTTGGTAATTCAAACTGACAGCCGGTCGAAAAGGCAGAGACAGCGGAAGAGGGAGGAAAAACGACGTGTTCGTGACAGCACCGACTGAGCCCCGAAAGCGACCTCTGCCCCGCTCCCCGGCCACCTCCGGGCTCTCTCGAGCGGCCGCTCCGGGAAGATCTAAGGGGACGACGAGGGGCCACGAGGGAGAGCTAAGGGGAGGGAGGACACGAACTAACGGCGCGAGAGTGAGCACGCTGAGGGCTGGGGGCGCGCGAGGGCCCGCGGACGGAGGAGGATCGCGGGAGAGAGAAAGGACTGAGAACCAGGGATCATCCGGTGCAAAAAGCTGAGGGGATTTCTGAATCCGGGAAAGAGAAGAAAGGTTTCCAAAGAACAGGCGTGGGTGGGGTCCCTGAGCCCGCGATCCGAGAGAGGAGAGTTGAGGCGCTCTGAGAGAGGGAAGTAATGCTGGGAGAGAGGACGTTCTCAGAGGAGAGGCTTTAAATAAAGGAGACTACCAGAGAAGGTTAAGGAAATCACTGAAGGGGCGGGAGCTAAGGAGTAGAGGATCCTTCTAGACAGGAGAAAGGGAAAGCTGTAAAGGACTTCCCTTGCAGCTTGCCTCCTCCTCGCTTCCAACTGCACTGGTTTTCCCGCAAGTTCAAAAGGAAAGCCAATTTTGCTGCTTCTCTCTGTTCCTACTCGATAAATATTACTTTTACTCTCCCACCGGGAAAACAGAAAAGAACTCATTTCCTTCCCAAGTTCAGGGCTAAAAAAAAACTCAAGGCCTAACAACTTGATCTTCAGCCTGAGTGAATCGAACTGGGAAAGGTCTTGCTCTTGTTTCCTTTTTCGAAGTCCCACACCTCATCCTTCTGGGACGCAATGTCAATCAGCAGTTGTAGTTTCCAGGACCGGTGTGTGTCCATCCTGTGTTGCAAATTCTGTAAACAAGTGCTCAGCTCTAGGGGAATGAAGGCTGTTTTGCTGGCTGATACTGAAATAGACCTTTTCTCTACAGACATCCCTCCTACCAAGTAAGTCGTGCTAGTGGCGGGCAACGATAGCCTTTAACTAAATGGGAAAAATGGATGGCTTGGACCTCTGGGAGTCGACACGGAGGTTATCATTTTGGTGTTCCAGCTCCTCCCAACCGTCTGATGAGCCCCTTGGAGTATAACTAAGTGGGCAGACTGTCTGGACAAAGTCTGTGGTTTAGCCAAAGTGGTCAATCCTGACGTAACGTTTCTAGTTCAGTTGTGGTCATGTGACCATGAATCTCTTAAGTTGGATGCCTGGGCTGTGCCCTCCTCCCAACCATCCTAATTCTCTGGGCCAAGTCCATGACCTAGTCTCTAGGTAAATTCTGAAAACATTTTCTGTACTGTTGGAGAGGAGAGAACATTTTTTTCCTTTTGACACATAAAGTTTTACACTAAGAAACATTCATAGTTTTCTACCATTATTTGCTGTTGGCATGCTGAGTCAGATCCATTGTCCATCTAATTCAATATTATTGTCTCAAAAATCTTAAATTTTTATGTTTTTCTGGGATGAAATAGAGATTTAGCCCTAAAATAATCCTTGTCTCCCTTAAAGCCTGTTTTGAGTATTATGCATTTGTTTGCATAATTAAACCTATTTTAAAAAATCTTTTTGTTTTCAGCCACTACCCACTTTTGGGTGTAGAGGCCTTAAGAATTTGCTTCCTGTTTGGAAAAATAACCATTTTATTTGACTCAAATGTACCTTTTTCTTGCTCTAAAAGGTCCTTTCTTTTTCCGTAGTTAACATATATGCCCTGGGTGATTTTAAAGATTTAGCTGTTTATTGAAATTTTATCATTAAAGTGAAAGAATACTTAGCTAAGATATGGAATTAGCCAAGATATGGGTGGAAAGCTGTCCTCCAATCTTTGGACACAGAATCAGAGGATGCAGCCTAATAACCATAATACTTTAAAATGAATTTCATGATAATGGTAGAAACTTAAATTGTTTAAAAATATACCCAAGTAAAGCTGTGGACTCTCCCTCCCTTGAAGTCTTTTCTGAAGCAGTTTAAGTGTAATTGTGCCTAATAGCAAAGCCAAAGGCTTTCATTTATTGCAAAAATGCATGGGCTAATATTTTAAGTTTGTGTGTATGTTTCAAAAAAGAAAGGGCACTGGGCAAAAAAAACCATAAAACCTGTTGGCAATGGTTCTGTGATTTATTGTCTAGTGCTTTTTCTTTTTAGTAGCATGCACACACACACACACATACAAATTTAAAATATTAACCCATCCATTTTTGTAATAGCTTTGGTAAGTAATAAGGCAGTCATTAGGAGGACTCAGGTGAATTGTTATAGGTTAGAGGCAGAGTCTAGAACAGAGTAGGATCAGGCCTTTCCTATTGTCTCCTCTTCTTTGTAGGGGTTATTAAGGTGATGGATTAATGTGCTAAGAAATCTGAATGAATGAACACAAGATTTTTTAAATGGAAGGTTTGTTACATGTTTACGGTGAGCTCAAAATATTAACTGACTCATAAAATATACTATCGTTCTACTTTAGAGTCTCAGCTTTTTAAAACTACAAAATTTGTGCTTAGTCACAAAAGTACATTTGATTTATCTCTACACTTTTTCCTGTCCAGTGCAGTGGACTTCATTGGAAGATGCTATTTCACGGAAATCTGCAAATGTAAACTGAAAGACATCGCATGTTTAAAATGGTAATTTGTGGCAATATATTAGATAGCCCTGAGTTTGGAAGATGGATGTTGACGCCAAAGCACAGAGAAAGGTTCAGTGGGCTGTAACGAGTACTGGTTATAACCCATGCAATGAGCCATTGAAAAACCATTTGTTACTTAAAGCTATAAAAAAGAGTGTTTTGATACTTGGCATTTATATATAATTTTACAGTTTTTCAAAGTACATTCACAAATATCTGCTTTAATTTTCAGAACAAGGCAATGTAGTTTGGGGGGGAAACGATTGGATTTACAGTCATAAAAATCATATTTGAGTCCTAACTGTACTGTTACTTTCTATATGATCCTGAGTAAATTTCTTACACTTCTAAACTTCTAAACCTCTGTTTCCTTTTTTCTGTATTTCCATATAGAGTTATGAAGATAAATGAATCATAAATGTTAAAAGGCTTGATAAATTATGAATTATAACACGGTTGCCAGCTGTTATCATCATCTTTGGAGAGGTGGATAAACTGAGTGTTATTATTCCCATTTTAGAAAGAAGAAAGTTGAGATGTTTTCATTTAAATGGGGTTTGGATTATAAATTATGATCCTAATAACTTGAATTAGCAAACTCTTCTTATGTGCTAACAATTATTTAATTTCAGGATATTCATTCATTCACTTATTCATTCATTTGAGCTATATATATATTGAGCACCTACCACTTGCTGGTCACTGTTATAGGAGCTGGAAACAGCAGTAAATGACAAAGTTGCTGGCCTTTGGGCATTATATTCTAGGGAGAAGGCACTCAATCAGTCAATAAGATATTTAGATAAATAAGATATTTAATTTGGTGGGAAGTGCTGCAAAGAAAAGAATAATAATAAACTGTAGAAAGCAATAGAGGTTGGACCATGAGAGAGAGGGTAAGAGCTACTCTAGATAGCATGGTCAGGGAAGTCTTCTCATGAAGAGTAACACTGGAGTTGAGTCCTAAAGGATAAGAAGGCAGAGAAAGAATATTCTAGGCAGAGGGAACAGCAGATGCAAGGAACCCAAGGCATGAAGGAGCTTAACATGTTCAAGGAATAAAAAGAGGATGGCCAGTATGGCTGAGACATTGTGAGCATGGGGACAGAGTAGTATTAAAAGGTCAGAGAAGTAACAGAAGCTCAGATAATCTAGAGCAGCACGGTCCAGTAGAATTATAATGCAAGCCACATATGTAATTTAAAATTTTCTAGTAGCCACATTTTTTAAAAGTAAAAAGAAACTGGTGAAATTAATGTTAATCATATATTTTATTTAACCCAATATATCCAAAATATTATCAGCTCAACTTGTAACCAACATAAAAAATTATTAATGAAATATTTTACATTCTATTTGTTGTTCTTGGTCTTTGAAATCTGGTATACATTTTACACTTACAGCACATCTCAATTCAAACTACCCACATTTCAGGTGCTCAGCAGCCACATTTGGCTAGTGGCCATTGTTTAGGACAGCGCAGACCTAGACCTTGGTATAAGGTTGTATTTGTTTTTGGCCAATGGGAAGCCGTTGAAGGGAGCAAAATGATCTAATGTGTCACACACTAGAATGTTAGCTCCATGAGGGCAAAAACTTTGTTTTGTCCACTGCTGTATCCCTAGCACCTAGAAGAGTGCCTGGCACTTAGTAGATGCTCAATAAATATTAGTAGAATGAATGAGTGAGTGAATAAATGAATGTAGGTGGTAATTAAAGCTGTGGAATTTACTCTTACAATATAGTTTACAAATAACTAGTCAGTCCTAGTCCAAGAACAACCTCTATTTTCATTTGTTTGTCCTTCAAGCAGGTTATGATTAGAAGACGTATTTTAGGTAGGCTGGTACCTTTTATAGTATTCTTTATAGTGCCTCACAAAAATGACTTGACTCCCACATCTTACAGGGTGGGACCAAGCTATAACAGGAATTTTTACAACTCAAGGTATAAACAGTTCATGTTGCCATTAAAAAAACAAAGCATTAAAACTTCCCTGTATGTTCACGCTTTTTAGTATGTAAACAGAACAATCTTTGTAAGAATGAAGTACTTATAATCAGCTGGATAATACTGAAGACTGTAAAAACTTTTGCAACTTTCTCTAGAGGCCATGGATTTGCTTTCTTCCTGAATTTCTGCAAAAATACTGAAACTAAAATTAGAGCTGCCAGCTTGTATTTGGTTTACAGGGACTCATGCTGTCTTCCTACTCCTCCATCTGTTGAAACAGTTTTTAGGTGCTGCTATTGAACTGGAACATTATAAGAACCCAACTTGCCAGAGCTGTAGGGATAGAAAACTCTTTCACCTGTAGATCTGAGATCGTTAAGTATCTTTTGCCTGAGCAGCAAATCAATTTTGGGTGCTTTGCAGAACAAATCACAACCTTATGGCATCCAGAACCTAGCTGCTGAAGGGAGAATACATAAAATAATACTAGCAAAGAAATGCAAGAATATGGTAGTATTATTTCACTTAACTTAGACTATTTTTTCCCATTTGATGGTAAAACGAAACCATTAACAAAGTAACTCTTATCCCAAAGAACCCAGCTATGGAGGTTGTTAGGAGAGAGTAAGTTCTAAATTATGTGGACTGTCTGGTAACAGCATGTAAAAGTGTTTATATCCCTGGGTATTATACGGCATCTAATAGCATTTACTTTCTTTTTTAGTGGGAACGTTGTAGGTTATCATGTGATTGTTCCATGTAGTTCCTGCCTTCTCTCCTGTAACAATGGACACTTCTGGATGTTTCACAGCCAGGCAGTTTATGGTACTAGCAGACTAGACTCCACTGGTAAGAAACGATTGACTCGGACATCTCTCCAACATTTCTTTATTGATACCTGAATGAAGCTTCCAATAGATAATTTCATCTTAGCTGGGCTGGATCAGTTAAAGTAAAACTTCAATGGCTTTCTTCCCCAAACATTCTCTTATGAAGCCTATTAGCCAAAATTCATTGCCATTTCTGTGTTCCTGACTGTATTTAAGAGCTCAAACTTGGCTGGATTTCTTGGTCTTTTTACAGTCATATCCTAATTGTTCTAAACTGCTACCTTGATAGATATTCTAGACACCAGAGAATTTTTGAAGATTTTAGTCTTAAGAGTCACTTAACTGTGTGTGTGTGTGAGAAAGAGAGAGGGGGTGGTTTGGGCTCGGGAGGGAGATGGTGGCAGAGGAGGAGAACTGTGTAACCTCTGCATTTGGTGATGTTGCTTCAGGATAAAAATAGATATTTTGACATCTATATCCATAATTTATTATAGAGTTTTAGCCAAGGGAAAGATTTAACACCAATATGTTGACGCTAATTATTTTTATTAAGAAAATATAACTACAAATCCTTGAAGGATATTTACATAATACATTTTATATTGTTTGCAGCCATTCAGTTTTGTTATAGGACACATTTTCTCAATGTTTAATTTATATTTAGACAACATTATTTTGGTCTTCTTTGGAACTTAAAGTATATATACATATATATCTGTATCCATATATATGTATATATATATGTATTTTAGGTATAATTTGCCTTCACATACCAAAAGATCATGACTTGCAAGCTAGGTTATCAGGGTCTTTAAACCCTCCAATTATGCTTGGGTCTTTATAGACCATGATTTTTTTTTTTTTCTTTTATCACCTAGGATTCAACTATGGCTCTCAACTCATCATTTGGGGGGTCTTAATTTAAGACTCTAGTATGTTAAGAAGGCCATTTTCAAGCAAGAGCTTATCTGAACTTTCCTAAATGGGATATAGACTACTAATTTAGGCCTCCGGTTTTATATTTGTGTTGTTCATGGGACACATTAAAGGAAGTTTCTGCTTTGATGCTGTTTTTCCTGCTTTACAGTATTCAAAACACAGGGTGGGGATTTTTCAATTTTGATTTACTTTTTAATATTGGTAAATTTTTCAAAGATAAAAGCCCAGCATTCTTCCATTCGCATTGAATCTAATCCATGAGAAACAGATGTATCACAGGATTTCCTTCCTTCTTAACAGAAAGGAAGGTGCTGCTTCTGTCAGATCAGTCTCTTAGTTTATTTTTTCTCCTTTGAACTGATTGTGCTGAACTGCTTCATGTCTCTGAGTATTGACTCCAAGAATATCAAACTTCTTTGTAACACTAAAACTGTGATTTAAAGCAAGATTTTCTAGATGCTTGGTATAAAAGAGGGTTTCTAATAGCATTGGAACTGTCCTCAAATCACCTGAATCAGCAGCATCAAAGGAATACATACACAGGCTTTATAAAATTCTAGAACGTTTAGACCGAAAAGGGCCCCATGATGTCTGTGTTCTAGGCTAATATCCACATTTAGACCTGATTTCCAGAAATTTTCCTGAGGAGGCTTGGGAAACCTCCATTCAAATTCCCTGATGTTGGAAAATGTCCTCAAAGACAAAATGGCTTCAGCTCTCCATTTACCTCTATGGGTTCTAATTTTCCTAGATTTTGGCCTAATAATTCCTATTATCCTGGCAGCTCTTCAATGCCATATTACCAGAAGCAGAACGTCGTTCATTCTTAGGAAAAAAATAAAACTGTTTTTATCCTAAAACAATTGAAACACACAAAAATTTACAGGAAATGATATAATAAACATCTATACCCTCAGCAGCATCAGATAGAGGCTAACTTCTTGCCTGATTAAATTCCAGTATCTCTCTCAGCAGAAAGAGACAGTTGATGGTTTCCACTGTCTCTACCATGTGCAGTGTACATCCTTGTATATGTCTCCTTGGGCATCTGTTCAAGATGGGCAGTTAGAGGAAGGGATAATTGATGTGCTGTATTTACAATGTGTTTTTATTCCCATAATGGAATACTCTACAGAAAGAAATGAGGAAAATGAGCTAAGTCTCGCATATCAGCATAGGTTAACCTCAAAAACCTGATGTTGAGTGACGAAAGCAAGTTAGAAAAGATACATATAGCATAACATCCTTTAGTAAAAAATTTAAATACACAAATCATTAATATGTATGATCTATGGTTGAATACACTTGCAGTAAAAGTAGTAAAATCATCCATGGTGTACTAGTAGTGGTGGAAACCACTGGCTTACTCCATTCCACCATGTTGCTGTTATCTCTGTGTATGCTGTTATCTCAGTGTATGTGGAGGGTAGCCAGAGCCTCTGAGTCATCCTAGTGCCCACACTCACAACTGGACAGCTTTTCTTGTTGAACTTAATTGACTTTCCTAGGGGTCACTTAATAATGGGATCTTTTTTTCAATTCAGTGCTTTCAAGTTATAGTGTAGTATGTGCCCAGCATAAACCATCTCATCATCATGTACTATGTGTTTGGTCTTATACTGTATATACTTCTGGTGGATTCTTCAATATGAAATCTGACTGTCCTTTCTCAATGGGATTTTAGATTATTATTTGTTTATTGTACTGACTGCTATAACTTAATCCTAAAGTTTACAAGTCTTCCTTGACAGCCTTCCTTTATTCAAGGCTGAAACCCACCGATATCAAGGATTGCAGTTCATATTATAACTGGCTCTAAAACCTTGCTTTTTTTAATTAAAAAAAAAAAAAAAAGGCACTAGCTACTTCCATGCTTGTTTAGAAAATGAAAAGACTTATTCAAGACGCATTCCCTGCACCCTCCAAAAAAAGCACTCAATCTAAAAGGATCTTGTGAGATCTCTATTCTTAAAGATCATTAAAATAGACTAGAAAATTATAACTGTGGAGTGAGTATGTCATAAAGTAGGAGACAGTAAGCAGACTGATCCTTTTGAGTTCTAAGATTTTAGTATTTAAGCCTTTGCTTAAAATGCTTTAAAGAATTTTTGTGTCCTAGATGAATGTAAATTTAATTAAATAATTTTATTTGTGATATACTCTTTAATAGCTTCCTAACTGCTAACAACCATGACTTAATATAAGAATGTTAGTATATAAGGTTTCATATATCATGTTCAGAGTTGCAACAGTAGCCAGCACTAAATAATTTTATGAATTTTATTTCTAGGTGTGAATGTCCTACTTTGGGGCAACTTGCCGGAGACAGAAGAAAATACAGATGAAGACATGTTAGACACCTCAGCAGAGGAGTGCATTAGATGAATGGGGTTATGAGATATACATAATGTTCAAACTTTTTCCTGTTTAAAATATATATTAACAGATGAACTTTAAAATTGTTAGTAAGGATTTGCCAGTGATTTGTTTAAAAGCAAAAATGGGGTATTTGTTGATTTATTTATTTGCTGTCTCAACTTAATTACCTCCATTTAATTTGAGCCAATGTAGTTGTTCTCTCCTTGTATGTCTGTCTGCTTCTTCCTCTTCCCTCCCCCTTGCCCAGCATAAGTGTATTCTTAACTTCAGATAGATTTTACATGTCACTCAGCTACCTCCTAATCTGAGAGAGTTTTTCTTACAACTTGAGACCAGATACCATTAATTTTACATTCCTGTATAAGAGAGCACTAGTATCCACACATATATCAAGCAGGATAGATTGAGCTCAACTGAATATTAACAGGGGGTTTTAAAAAATAGGCTGTTAGGTTTCCATGGATACTGTTTGTCATATGTTATATTGGTGATTACTTTAATATGGAACAACACTTTGTGAATCAGCAAATAGAATAAATTAAAAAAAAACTTTAAAATGTATGGAGGAATCCTCTTGATTCCTCAGCATGATGTTAGGTCAGAAAATTATCCAGATATACTGTTTACCAATGTTATTTATTTACATTCTTCTAAAGCCATTATGGATATTGTATTATGAAAGCCAGATTAAACTAAACCTTCATCTTTAAATTATCCTATTCCCTAGGGCTTTCTCTGTAAATAGCATTCTAGATGAGTAGTCCCAGTCTCATCCCTTAAATAGAAAAAAAAAAAAAACTAAAGATGTGGTTTGCTTAAGCTATTGTATATTAAAAAGAATTTTGTTGTTTTGTTTTTTCAAGGCTGCATCCAAAGCCGCACAGGAATAGTAAAACTGGGATAGTGTTGGATTCTGGTTATCTGTGAAGCTAAAATCAATATATCTCCTTAGCTAATATCTCAGCTGTAGGCATTTTGTCAATAGCAGACAGAATTGTGGTTTTATAAATAAAGTCTGTTCTCAAAATGATCAGCCTTCCTTTAACTTTTTATTATACCCACTTCCCTTACTTAAAAATATAAAGATAGTATATAAAGTACAGACATAAGAGCTAACATTTATTGAGTGCTTACCATGTGTCAGATGCTGTTCTAAGTGCTTTGTGCACGTAACTCCCTTATTCTACACAGAAACCCGTGAGGTGTAGGTACCATTATTAGTCCTTTTTTACTGACAGAACAGCTGAGGCATATAGTGGTTAAGTAACTGGCCTAAGACCACGTAACTGGTAAGAGGTATGGTCAGATTCAAACTCAGACTGACTGACTCCAAAGCTTCTGCTTTTAACCTTTGTGCTAACCCCTCTGACCACCTCAGGACATGAAACCAGCTATGATCTTAGCCAGGATACATGCTGAGTAACCTCATAGTTATGTACAGTAGGTAAGGGCATAAGTGACTGACTGATTTCAAGATTGAACACACTCATACTGGATCTTAGGGCAAAAGTGGCTTTGTGGACATTTGACAGAATCATTTGCTGTAAACCAAGATAAAAGGTGCTACAGGAAACGCTGTTAGTAGACCTGGAAACCTTTCCCAAGTCTTTTGTACTGACTGACATCAGCACTGACAGACGGTCACCAAAAAACCCAAAGGGATGAGTGTGGAATAATTTGTTTTTGGATTTGGTTTCTTTCTTTATCCACCCTTAAGCATTTTCTGGAACAAGGTGGGAATAATGAATAAAATAAAAAATAAATTGATACTGCATTATACAATTCTTCAGTTAACTTACTCAATTAGAGCAGGAAACTTTAGTGCTAGAGTAGAGAATATGACAAGTTTAAAATTCAACAGAGTTCATCTGGTTTCCGTTCAGCTCATGCCTTCAAAGGCTTGGGTTGACTAAGGGGCTCTTTGAAGAGCAAAAGCAAGACAGAGGTGCACTGATTGAAGCAAGCCCCAAATGTGATTCCACTCCAGCTGGAGAATATTTTAAACTACTCAGCTACCTTTTGGCTGAGTTATAGGAAAGCCGATTCCAAGCAGAAAAATGGATGAATAATGTTTTATCTAAAGAAATACATCCATGACACTGTTTTTTAATAAAAGCAAATCATATGCACTTTGGTAAAACCTAAAGCAGGATCACATTTGTGAATTTAGCATGCTTTAACTCCTACCATACTTCCTAGCCCAAGAAAATCCATCTATGCTTTGGCCCTCTTCTAATATTTAATTCAATTCAACAAACCTGTATTGTGCTCCTAAAATGTGTCAGGAGCTTCACAATGACAGGGCTCAGACTTGCCTTTGAGGAGTTGAAGAGGAAATAGGCTCCTATGAAGTCTATCTAATTGATCAAGTTAAGTGATTTCACAAAGGCGTATTTAAAGTGCTGTGACTCCGTGGATGAAAAAAACACTCATTCTGAGAGTAGGACCTGAGAAAGCTACAGAGAAGAAATGATATTTGAGCCATGCTTTGAAGCACAGGAGTTTGCCATCTGGGATGAGAGCTCTGGGCAGAGAGATTAGTGTTAACAAATGGATGGGAATTTAAAAGTTTCTCACATATTTGGGACATTATGAATGGCCCCCCATACCTTCTAAGACATGTAAGAAGAATTAGAAGATGAAGCTAAAAAGGAAGGTTGGGATCATGTTGCGAACACTATTTTATGTGATTGTAAGGAGTTTATACCTGATGCTGTAGCAAAGTGGAGTTATTGAAATGTTTAAGCAGAATAAAGTGATGAGATTTAGGAGGCTAACTCTAATGGTAAAGTGTAATCAGGTTTAGTTTTCCTAGCATCCTTTCCTCGATGTATTTAGCATCTTGACCAGGAAAATTAGATTTATTGCCTCACGCTAAGAACACATATAGACCTTTAAGTTCCCTGAATGTCTTGTCTTTTATGGAACATCTGGTCTTTAGGGGGCACTGCCTTTTTTTCCCTTTCCATTGTGTCATTCCTGAAGTTCAAGGAAGGGGCAGAAAGTCATCAGCTCACCCACCAGGGCTTTTTCTGCTACTTTATCTTTTTTCCTCAAACCAGTTTCTCACCTCAAACTCAGGCTCTGTTGGGATATATTGGGTGGGGTCTAATCTTGAAGCCATAATATTTTGAATAATCGCTGGCTCTGAAAACTGGGCCTTCAAATAGTAGTAATTTAGAGAGATAGCCTTACAAAAAGCTGCTCTTTTGACCTCTGAGTCACATGTGGCTGATTAAGAATAATCTGTAGCGCTTTCCTTTGGGTGAGGAGGAAATGATCATGATATATAAAGCATGATATATAAAATAATTAACCAGAACACCAATGGAGAGTGGAGGAAAGCAGGAGGGGACATGGATCAAATAATTTTGCTTCTTCAGTGGTGAATTACTGCATGTAGGCTTTCCCTACGTTAACATTCATGCTTATAAAAGGAAATAGTTTCCTTTTCTGACTTTTTTTTTTTTTTTTTTAACTTTAAAAGCAGCCTAAACCATAGTTTCTTTCTTGCCTGGTATTGAGTGTATGCCAAATCTACCCTAAACTGCACAGATGGAAAAAATTAGCCTATGTCTGTGGTACCTCTGGGGTTGAATACTTTTAGTACTTAAATCTTAGCTAAAGATTCTTTCTTCCAAGACTCTCAAAGAATCATTTTCCTGTCACCCAAAAGACAAAGCCCCTGAAATAAAAATTAATAATATCATGTGTTTGAATATCCCTTTATAGTTTGTTATGAGCTTTCACATACACTTTAATCCTCAGAATAAACTCGGGAGCTATCATTCCCATTTTACAAATTAAGAAAGAAAACCTTAGTCCCATCACCCAGACAGTAAGTTTGAAGAATCCAAACTTGAATCTGGGTCTTCTGATCTTAGCTGAGGTCTCTTTCCTACTCCCTAAGCACAAGGATATTCGAACCCACCAGCCACTCCAGGCAGTCTGCTTCCGTAAAGACTACATACAGCCTTGGAAACTCCATGGGGCAGTTCTGTCCTACAGGGTGGCTATGAGTCAGAATTGACTCCAAAGCAATAATTTTGGCGGGGGGGCAGTGGTGGGACACAGTTTAAATACTGTAAATCAAAGCCTATTTTTTCCTCACCGGCTATAAAACTTAGGACAAGTACTCTTTGACTTTCAACATCAAAGCCCAGCTACTTTCATTAATTAATCCATTCAACAAATATTTATTAAATGCCTACTGTGAGCAAAGTAGATGCTGAAGATACAGAACTAAATAAGACAGAGTCCCTGCTTTCCTGTGAGGTTACCATTCCAGTTGAGGGGGAGGAAGAAGTGAGCTAGAGTTTACTGAGGGTCTCCTGGATACTAGGCACTGTTCTAAGTGCTTTATATGGAACAATCCTAAGAAGTAGGTCCTATTATTATTATCCTGACCATACAGATCAGGAAACTGAGGCACAGAGAGGTCAAAGAACTTGCCCAAATTCACACAGCTAGTAAATGGCACCTCTCTAAGATATGGAGGAGCTGGAATTAATTAGCTTAATGAATATACTTCCTTTTTACTTCTTAATGTAGTTGTCTTCCATTCAAATAAAGTCAAGGTTTCCTATACACATCTTTTCCTATTGGACCTTAGCTGATTTTCATTCTAAACTGAGACTCCCTTTTCAGTTAGGAGACTTGCTATACCTATAACTGATAAGAATGCTAGTCATATACACTATGGAGGGAGAAAAAACTGTGCAAAACTTAATTTCCAGCTTTGTTGCACTTCTATCTGGAAACAAAGCCTTTTTTACTAGTCCAGATTTTTATATTGTAAGTAACAGAATTTACTAAAGAGTAAATAAACCAAAAAACAACTGTCATGGAGTCAATTCCAACTCATAGTGACCACACATGTGTCAGAATAGAACTATTCCATACAGTTTTCAGTGGCTGATTTTTCAGAAGTAGATTTCCAGGTCTTTCTTTCCAGGTGCCTCTGGGTGGATTCAAACTACAAACGTTTGGCTAAGCAGCTAAGCCCCTAACCATTTGCTCTACCCAGGGTAAATACCTGTTGTTTAAAGCTTTGATATGTCTCAAATGTTTCATAATAAAATAGTAAATTAAATTCCCACCTTTTGCAAATTGCTCAAATCTTGGCCTTCCTTATAATCTTGTATTTAAAATTTACTTATATGAGAATTTCGGAAGCAGCTATGCCTTAAATGAACACTGTTGAATCTTCATAACAGGATTATGTATTTGTTGTGAGGGAAGCAAAAATAGGTATCAAATGCATTTGAAAATTTGCCTTTTGAGATTTCTAAAAAAGTGTGTTGACAAATATCTAAAGATTCATTGGATCTGCCAAATATGGGCACCACTGAAGTTTGCCCACCAGAACGCAGCTCTACACAAACCTCCATTCACACAGCCCACTTCCTCTGGGAAGGGGCCCGTGGTAAGAGCAGGCATATGGGAATGACTCACATGGGGAAAGCTATACCCAGAATACCACAACAGCTTGTTTTCTGTCTCTATATCCTGGCCATGATTTTTCTATCCAAAGGAACCACCTGCTATTATGGCTGTGACACCTGAAAAGCTTGCTGTATATTGCAGATTGCTCATGTGTGGGTGGATTTTCAGGCTGTTCAGTGGTATTTTTAAAGACAGCTCTTTGGAGGAAATATTCTCAGAGACTGGAACATTGCCTTGTCTTATCCAAATTGCTCTGTAGCCTTTTTCACAAATACCTTAAAACATTGAGCTACAGATGGAATTCAGTAGAAGCCATACTGAGCTAATTTCCTTTGGCATGATGTTACCTAGAGAAATCAAGCTGTTAGTATCCTGAAGAACAAGTCCTCAGAGGGAGATGGTAGCCAAAGCCATAGGAAGCAGGAATGATTGCGGAGCTTGCCCTTCAACAACTTGTCCCCATTCTCCCAAATTCATCTTTTCTAATGAATATTTATTACAAAACAAAAACAAACAAGGAAAAAAAAAAAAAAACCCAGACCCTGAATGTTTGGCCTGGGATGGTTATACAATGACAGTAAAGATGGCAAGCACTGGGCTGAAAAAATATCTTGAATCCTAAATATTTCTTGATACTCCAGGACATATTCATAAAGGGGAATTACAGCTTTCCTGACAGAAATACAGGGTTCTAGGCATATAGAATGTCATACTCTAGCTAAAGACAATCATCTCTAAATTATGTCTTTCCTTTATAAAACTCAAGTTCAATCATGTAACAAATCTTTAATGAGCATCTATCTATTATCTGTCAGGCACTATTTTAGGTGCTGGGGATATGATAGTGAACAAAACAGATTTTATAAAAAAATCCTTCCTTCTGTGTCTTCCAGCAGTGCATAGGCTAAAAACCTAAAAATTACATTTCTCAGACTCCCTTGCAGCTAGAAGTTCAGACATAATTTAGTTTTTACTACTCATATGTACCTACACAAGTCTTCTTCAGAACCAACTTAAGTGGGGAAAAGGTAGGGATAGCACATTGTTTATCCATTTTGCTAAAGCAAAATGACTCTGTGGCATGGCTGTGGAGTCAACAGATCTTGTAGTGACTTCCTGATGCCCAGATCATGGCTAAGGTGGTGCGTTTCTGGAGCAAGTGATTGATGGCTTCTCGATCCTTACCTTCTAGATTATGGCAGAAGTAGTAGTTTCTTTGGCAGGCCAGTTCTGCAGTCTTATTCAGCAAGAAATTCCTGGAGCCCTCGCCTAGAGCCTACCCCTCCAGCCTTCCAATGGTTTTGCAAGCCACAAATTAACTGACATTTCAGTTATCTATTGCTGGGTAATGGACATCCCTAAAACTTAGTGGGTTAATACAACAACAGTTATTATTTCCCCCAATTCTGTAGGTTGGCTGGGCAATTCTTCTACTGTCTCAGCTGGGTTCACATATATTGGTTGCATTCAGCTGTCAGCTGTGCTAGGCTGGAGGGTCCTGAATGGCCTCACTTACATGTCTGTGACCTTGACAGGGATGGCTGAGACCTCTCTCTCTTTCTACATGGTCTCTCATCATTCAGTAATCTAGCCTGAGCTTCTTTATATGAAGGCTGCCTTCCAAGAGGGTAAAAATGGAAGCTGCAAGGCCTCTTATGGCTAGGTCTGGTAGTCACACAACATCACTTCTGTCTCATTCTAATGGTAAAAATGAGGCATGGGGCTGGCCCACACTTAAGGGGTGGGAAAACAGACTTCATCTATTGATGAGAGGTGTGGCAAAGTCACACTGCAAAAAGGGGTGCAGGATGGGAAGGATTGTTGTAGCATCATTAGAAACAATCTACCACAACTGTGTTAAGTATCTGCTTCAAATAGCTAGAATGGCTTCTGTCACCTGCAACTGAAGCCTGACTGACAGAGAAGGCAAGTGAAGAGAACAGCTAGGAAGCTACTGCAGTAGCCTAGGAAAGAGATGGCTGTGGCATCAGCTAGTATGGTGGGGAAAGTAAGAAGACTTGAGGCATATTTTGAAAGTAGAACTGACAGGACTCTGATAGATTGGAAGTGGGTGTGAGAGAAAGTAAGGACTCTAAAGCTTTTGGGTGAATTTTGGTACCATTTATTGAGATGGGGAATGCAGAGGAAGAACAAGCTTGGGGAGACAAAGAGTTTGTCTTGAATATGGCTGTTAAACATCATTGGAGAGTTGGATATAAGATTCTGGAGTTTGGGAGAAGAGGTGTGGGCAACAGATATAAATTTGAGAGCTATCTGCCTAGAAAAGGTGTTTAAAGGCGTGAGACTGGGTGTGGTCACCTGGAGAGAAGTGCAGATGGAGAAGAGGCTGAGCCTTGGAGCACAGCAATTAAAGACTTTATTAAGATGCTGACTCAGAGGGGAAGCTTGGCCTTTCCTTTTTTTCAAATTGCCTTATACAGAATGGGTGAAAGCCAGTTATGAATTTCTGCTGGGAAAAGGAGAGAGGATGTTAGGCTGAAAAATATTGTGTACTTTTCCAAGAGAGTTATCTTCTCCTTTAAATACCCAGTTTGATGCCCAATAGTAACACTTTATGAAGCAAAACCAAGAGCAAAGGCGAACATTTCTTTGTCCCTTAGTTATAGGCAGTGTAAGCTTCTTCCATATTTCAGGGGGTAATGAGCAGCCATGTTCCTCCCCACGTTTCAGGGAAGTTTAGGAAGAAGATTAGATGAAAAGCAAATGCTAACAGCCTGCTGAAGCTTTTCCTTTCCTGTCTATCAAAATTAATGCTGATTAGGCCTCTCTAAAGGGAAAATGCCATCACGGTTTATACCATCAGTAATGCAAGACTGAATTCCTACTGACAGTGAACCTGTGTTTCTTAAATATGCAAACGTGAAGATATTTTCACTCAGAGCTAGTCTGGGATTGTGGATCAAATGGTGGGGGGAGTAGAATTACACTGACTTATCCTCCCTTCTGGAGGTCAGTGGTTACAAGGGGGGCTGACGCTGCAGGAGCCATGTGCTGCAATAATGATTGCATTGATTAAATGCCAATTACTCCTGGACCATTTTCAAAGGCCTCTGCTGCAAAGCTGAAACTGGTCTTTCTGTCTGATATTAGATCAGATCCCCAAAATCCTAGGGGATAGCTGGTCTGGGATCTCTAGCAATTACCCGGGTCATGTACTTTAATCAACAGCATGCTTACTATTATATTAAGTCTCCACACCCACTATGAAGCATTACTCAGGCTCTGTTCCCTGCTGCCCCCACCCTGCTCACATGAACCTGAGCTTCTGACCAACCCATAGATGATTAAGTCACTCTGGTGAAGTCATCCTTGGTGAGATGGTGGCAGCCCTCCAGCCAGAGTCAGACCTTCACCACAACCAAGTGCCTGTCTGGAGGGATGATGGATCCTACCAGCCCAACAGAGGTCAAGTTACCTGTCTCTCTGTTCAGCTGGGTATAAATCTTCTGGCTGGCATCCAGCCAGCAATTAATTCTCCTATTTAACACATGTTTCCATGAGTAAATACTTAGGAAAAGCCTATGCTTGCATAGTGTCTCACAGAAAATTCTTTCCAACAAAGTGTTGAATCTAATCACCATCATTGACTGATACTGCCACCATCTTTAAAATAGACAGCAGGCTGTGCTATTAAAATGGGTGGATTGAGGATTGAGCTAACAGGCTGACTCAAGTCTCCAACTTGCTGTGTGACTTTGGGCGTCTTATTTCAAAATAACGGGGTTGAGCAATGTGTTTTCTGAGATCCTTCTAACTCTAGCTTTGTATGGATTAATTTCATCTTTGCAGAGAGATTCATATTCATTTGCCACAAGCAATTAAGTGTTAAATATAGCTAAGGAATAAATAATAATGATTTAATTGATTTTAAGGCTGGTGACTGACAGGGGCATGGTAGGCTAGCAAATGAGTATACATTGTTGATTTCTTTTTGTATACTCTAATAGCTTAGACCTACACTAATACTAATCTTTGTCTCCACATATGGATTTTGTTTAAGAGTCTGTTCTGAATTCCTTTGTACCCGATCTTCTTAGCTTGTTGTCCTTTACTATGTTCTTTCATCTGTTTTTATAATTGAATATGAGACTCCCTGAAAAAGAGTCCTATGACTACTCAACCAATTATCGCTCAAAGGAGGCCCTGAAGTGTTAACAAGTAGGTAGGCCATTATTTTAAATGGCCCTGCCAGGGCTAGATTGAGTTTGGCTATCATAGGATATAATTATGAGTGATTTTCTGTGCTGAAATGGGTCTCCTGATTATGTAATATTCTTTATATATTAAGAAGAGAGAAAAGGAATCTGCTGACTCACAGCTACACATTTAGCTTTAACTGAAATAAATGGAAGCGCTCACCCAGTGTGAACAACGACAGTTGGGGTGGAACTGTGTAATGTCAATAAAGAAACTGACAGAAGCCCAGATTTAAAAATAAGTCCTTCTCATCAATGTTCTCTTCCAATGCTCTCTGGCCTGGAGATCCACTAGGTGGAGCAAAGGACCAAGAATTAGCTGACCAGGAGAGACCGCAAGTGGATCTATACCAGTACTACAGCTATTGTTTTTCCTCTACAAAACTTAGGCAAAGAGTGGAGGGAAATTGAGCTTCTGAAACTGCTCAAGATCAAATGTTCTCTGCTCATTAAAATGGACAGTAGCCCAAGGAATAAAAAAATAAAAAAAAAAACCCTCAGATTTACTGAGTTGGACACGATTACTAAATACTCAGGAGGCACACCTGTCTTGGATTATTTCCCCTTGGCTTGGATCTCGCTGCACATTTCCTTTCTGTTTTCCTTGGTGGCAGATGGAATTTGGGGCAGACTCCTAATCAGGCTTCTGTAGTCAAAAGATCCTCTGCTTGGATCATATATCTCTCTTTTTCTGCCTGTCATAGCCACCTCAAAATTTTGGTATCAACCTGGTTTCTATTTAAACATGTTCTCTTTGATTCTAGGTGCTCGGATTCCAAAACTTCCTTCTTTGGATTCCAATCTGTCTTCCTTTCTGCACGTATGTGTTGGTTAGCTGAGCAGGGCCAGGAATTGACTGACTCTTGTTTGAGGACTTTTAAGGTATAAAGCGGAGCCCTGGTGGCACAATGGCTAAGCACTCTGCTAACCAAAATGTTGGCAATTCGAACCCACCCAGTTGCTCCACAGGAGAAAGACCTGGTTATCTGCTTCCATAAAGATAATAGCCAACAAAAGCTTTTGGGGCAGTTCTACTGTCCCATGTGGTCACTATGAGTCAGAATCAACTTGATGGCACCGAACAACACAACAACAAGGTGTACAGGGGGACTATCCTCATTTCTCCATCATGTCTTTTTCCCTTGTACACTGTACACAGTCTTCCTTTGCATTAAAACTGGGGTGGGGCAGGTGACTGTCCCCATGTCTCAGCCAAATCTGCTACCATGGAAGATATATTTTCATTTATTTCTTCCAGTAATCCTTCTGGAACCACACAAGTCCAGACACTTGCAGAGAGAAATTTCATGAAGGAGGAGAGTTCCAACACCAAATGTATTCTGTTTTTCATGGCTGTGACTCTGGTAGCAGGATCATTTATTGAGACATTAATTTCTTTGCCTTCTCCCTAAATGTTCTGTTCTTCTTCGAGCCTAGCAAATCAGATAGGCCATTAGTAATTTCTTTCTTTCTTTTTAAATAATATTTTATAGAGTTTTTGGAGAAAGTTTACACTGCAAGTTAGGTTCCCATTTGACGACTTCCACACGCCTTAGTAATTTCTCACCTTAGAGAGTTTTTGAATAACGATCTTGTTATCCTTAGATAAAACCTAAATTCACTGAAGAGAGTACTCTCAGTGCCTTTGAAGGAGCAAGAAACCGGAAGGAGTAAATTTCCCCAGAATATGAAGTTTGCAGAGTCGGAGTGAGGGTGGGTAGGACTACATGCTGTGGCAGGACCTGGTCAGTGGACGTCACTGTGGTAACCAATGAAGACTGAGAAGTGGCAGGGCCTCTGCTGGGCTTTGGTGCCATGTTAGACCCCGGGACCTTGCACAGTTCTTGGAGTGGGGGAACCCCAAAGCTGCCTGAGATTACATTGTCTATCAATCAAGCTGGATGGAGCCTCAGAGACAGATTCGAGCTGATTCAAAGAAAATAAAAGAATGAAATATTTCTTGCACATCTGAGTTTGTCATCTAAGATTCGTATTGGACACACTATATATAATTAAGACTTTATTATGGAGAATTGAGATTACATCGGAGCAGTATCATATGGTGGTTAAGAGTGTGGTCTCTGCAACCAGGTTGCCTGGGTTCAAATCTAAGCTCCCGCCAAGGACTAGGTATGAATCTTTGAGCAAGTAATCAGCATCTCTCTACCACAATTCCCACTGTGTGAAATGCGGATAGTAAGAGTACCTACCTGAAGGAGCCCTGGTGGCGCAGTGGTTAAAGCTCTTAGCCGCTAACCTAAAGGTAGGCAGTTCGAACTTACTAGCTGCTCCAAGAGAGAAAAATGTGGCAGTCTGCTTCCATAAGGATTACAGCCTTGGAAGCTCTATGGGGCAGTTCTACTCTGTCTTACAGGGTCACTAAGAGTCAGAATCGACTCAACTGCAACGGGCAACAGGACCCTACAAGATTGTAGTTAAATCAAATGAAATAATACATGCAAAGTATTTGGAAAAGCAGTGCCTGACATAAGCAAAATACAATAAATGTAAGCTATTATTCCTACAGATTTTTTCATTGTAGCAGTTGACATTTTAATTAACTAATTTTTTGAATAGATAATACACTCAAATGGTAGAAAATTCAAAAGTTATTTTTTGAAGAGTATACAACGAAAATTAAGGTGTACAACGAAAACCTGTCTCTTAATTTCCTTCCACAGGGGTAACCAGTGGTCACTAGTTTCTGTATACTAAACAATTGGAAGTGTCTACATGTATTTCTATACCTTTTTCCCCCTTAGCAATACATCTTGGAGATCTCTCTTTAATAGCATCCCATTATATATGGTAGTCCCTGGGTGGTGCAAATGGCTACTAGCTGAAAGGTTGGTGGTTAGAATCCAAAGGCTGGCTCTTTGAACCCGCCCAGAGGTGCCTCAGAAGACAGGCCTGGCGATCTGCTTCTGAAAAGTCACAGCCTTAAAAACCTATGGGGCACAGTTGTACTCTGAAACACAGGGGGTCGCCATGAGTCAGAATGGATATGATGGCAGCTAACGACAACCACAAATCCCACCATATTGGATATACTCTAGTTTATTGACTTATTTAGTCTTCTTCATAGACAAGTTTCTATATTTTTGCTCCTACAAATAATGCTGCAGTAGATGCCTTTATAAAAGATGCCTTTTATCTATGGGATAAATTCCTAGAAGTGGAACTACTGAATCCAAGACTTTGTGCACTATGCATTTTGACAGATACTGTCAAATTGCCCTCCAGATGGAGCAAATTATACACCACCACGTTTATGTGAGAATGCCAATCTGTAAAAATGCAAGTATCCTCTTGTAATTTTTATTTGCATTTATCTTAAGAATGAGATTGACCATATTTCTTATATTTTAAAATCCCATTTCTATTTCCTTTTTGAGAAACAGCCGATTATAAAATGGACTGTTCAGAAATGAAAATAATATGTCTGCCAGTTATATGAAAATCCTTCCACATCACCAGGAAAACAGTATTTCCGCCATCACGTTTCCATTATGTAACAGTTCCAGTAAGTGATGTCCTCTGAATGCTTTGCGGTAGTCCCTCAATTCCCCTGCACCAGAGGGCTAGCAGGAGAAGACTCTGGCTGCCTTTAGCGTATTTGGTAGTTGTTTTAGCTATCTGGTGCTGCTATAACAGAAATACCGCAAGCAGATGGCTTTAACAAAAAGAAACTTATTTTCTCACAGTTTAGGAGGCTAGAAGTCCCAATTCAGAGTGCTGGCTCCAGGGGAAGGCTTTCTCTCTCTGTTGGCTCTGGGGGAAGGTCCTTGTCTCTTCAGTTTCTGCTTCCTGGTTCCCTGGAGATGTCCATGTGTCTTGGCTTCTATCTTCCCCCATCTCTGCTTCTTAGTTTGCTTGTTTAGTCTTTTTTATACGTCAAAAGAAATTGACTCAAGATACTCCCTACACTAATTCTGCCTCATTAACATAACTAAGACAACCCATTCCCAAATGGGATTATAACCACAGGCATAGAGGTTAGGATTTACAACACATATTTTGGGGGTGGGGGAAGGGAGTGGGGAAGGTGGTAATTCAACCCATAACAGTCATGTTATATAATTCTTACTCAACTTCGAAATGTGGGTATGGAAGACAAACTGAGGCCCCATAGCTAATAAAAGGAGAATTGGGTATTTGAAACCAGTGCTATGTGACTTTGCTATAGGGTCTCTCTGAGTCGAAATCTACTTAACTGCAACGGGTTTTGTGTGTGTGTGTGTGTGTGTGTGTGTGTGTGTGTGTGTATGCTGCCTTATTTCCAAGAAGAGAGCCATCCACTAAGTAAGTGAGATGGCAGCCCGCCTCTTTAAGCTGCGCACGTATTTGCAGTTCTTAGGGTGTAACTTCTCATAGGGTCGCTACGATTTGGAATCAACGAGACGGCAAACAACAGCAACAGGGGATAGAAAGCGTGTGACTGAAGCAGGAAGCATACTGTGTCATCATCATAATGCAACCTGAACAAAAATTCAGATTCACCAATTCAGCAGTTAAGTGCTTTGCTGCTAACCGAAAGGTTAATGGTTTGAACCCACCCAGGGGCTTTGCAGGAGGAAGACCCGGTGATCTGTTCCCATAAAGATTACAGCCTAGAAAACCCTACAGGGCCGTTCTTCTCTGATACTTGTGTTGCTATGAGTTGAAAATTGACTCAAAGACACCCAGCAATAACAACCAGAAGCCTATTTCTAACCAATTCTTTTCTGTATCAATTGCAAAATCTCTCTCTCTCGCTCCCTCCTGCCGTCTCTCCAGGTTATTTGAGGTTTATTTTCACCTGAAATATACTAATGATTAAGGTATGCTTTCACTAGTTTTTTTTTTTTTAAATTGAGATATAATTTACGTATTATAAAGTTTACCCATTTAAATTGCACAATTCAGTGTTTTTTTAAGCACATTTACAGTTGTGTAACCATTGCTATAATCAAATTTTAGTATATTTTAATCATCCCCCAAAGAAACCTTATGTCCTTTAGCACCCACTACCTATTTCCTCATCTCTACCTCCAGCCATATTGTTGTTGTTAAGTCGATTCTGACTTGTGGTAATTTCATGTGTTACAGAGCAGAACTGCTCCACAGCGATTTCTTAGCTATAATCTTTATGAAAGCAGTTTGCCAGGCCTTTCTTCCATGGAGCCACTGCGTGGGTTCGAACCGCCAACCTTTAGGTTAGCAGCCAATTGCAAACTGTTTGCGCCCCAAAGGCTCCTTCCTCCCATCCCTAAGCAACCATTGACCTACTTTTTGTCTCTACAGCTTTGCCTGTTTTGAACATTGCATACAAATAGAATCATGCAATATGTGGGCTTTTGTAACTGGCTACTCTTACTTAGTATAATGTTGTCAAGGTTCATCCATGTTGTAGTATGTATCAGTACTTCATTTCTGTTTATTGCTTGTAATTCTCCTTTAAAAAAACTCTTCCTTCATCCCTAAAATTGTTCTGCCTTTGGGCTGACCTCTCCAGGGAGCTCACCCTAGACTGGGGCCTGTTTCCTGGTAAACCAGCTTTAGAGTGTGACAAAGGCATTGTCAGGACAGGGACAGACAGCTAGACCCTGGGTTCATTTCCTGCCACCGCCAGCAGAAATCCCAGGATTCCTTGGAAGGACAAGGTGTTGCTCTGCAGATGGTAGGCAGGGAGTGACATCAGGCTCTGCAGTGGCCAAGGCTGACAGCACCGATTCCTCACTCTTGGTGTGGTTTTTGTTCTTGTGTTGGGGTTAGGTTTTTAGATGAAAGGTTTTTACTCAAAAGCTGCTTCTCCTCCTAGAACCGTCTGAAGCTCTGTCTATAGGGTCACTATGAGTTGGAAATCAACTCGATGGCAACGGGTTTGATTTTTTTTTTTTTTTGGATAGGTGTCTCTAGAAGATTCTGCAACCAGAAATCTCGATTGTGCTGCCACCTGCTGCCCTTAAACCAGAAATAACGTTGGTAAAGGCGAGGCCTTGTTCAGAGTGTGATTGAACAGGCACGACTTCCAGGTCTAAGAAGGTTTTTTCCTGATGCTACGCTTATGTATTTAGGACTCTTCTGGATCTCCATAGTTTTATGTTTTCTGCCTAAAAGGTTTTGTGCTGATCCCTTGAAAATACTTCATAAGAGTGCTGCACCAAAGCTTTGTTAGGAAGATTAAAAAAACAAAAATCAGACTTCAGGTCCTAGACTAGCCTGTGGAATCCATTTCTTCACTCCTTCCCTATGTCCTGTCCTGATTGCCTTTACAGGCCTTTTCTTAGATTTTACTAGGTACCAGGTTTTGTGAAAGATCTGGGGTCTGCCTTTAAGGAACTAACATCTGAGGGATGGCTATGACCAGACAGCTGGGATGACAGTGAATCCTTGGGGCTTTTTCAGTTTAAAAAAAGGTGGGTGTCATTCTGCACATATTGTCTTATTGCTTGTTTTTTGTTTTTTCATGTTAGGATACTTTTTTTTCCCAAGTATACATTTTATTGCAATATTTATTTTTTAAAGCTCCATGGATTTTGGAAAACAAACTGATTCCTGATTTCTGATAACCTCTCCTTTCTTCCCTTACCCTCCCACATCCTCACTGAGAGTCTAGACAGACAGACGTTATCATCTCCTTTGATCACCCTCAATGTAACAGTTCTGAACAGCTGCCCTTTTCTGACTGCTTCTTCTAGCATTTCTCACCCTTGGCATTATTGGCATTTTGGGCCAGATAATTCTTTTTATTTTATTTTATTGTGTTTCAGATGAAAGTTTACAACTCAAATTAGTTTTTCACTCAAAACCTTTATACACAAGTTGTTTTGTGACATAAGTTGCTGTCAGCACGATGTGTCAGCACTCTCGCCCTTTCCCTTTCCACCCTGAGTTCCCTGTGTCCGTTTGTCCAGGTTTCCTGTCCCTTCCTGCCTTCTCATCTTTGCTTTTGGGCAGGTGTTGCCCATTTGGTCTCCTATACTTAATTGAACTAGGAAGCACGTTCCTCACATGCGGTATTTTTTCTTTTATAGGCCTGTCTAATCTTTGGTTAGAAACCCTGGTAGCGTAGTGGTTAAGAGCTACGGCTGCTAACCAAAAGGTCAGCAGTTCAAATCCACCAGGCACTCCTTGGAAATTCTATGGGGCAGTTCTACCCTGTCCTATAGGGTCGCTATGAGTCGAAATCAACTCGTCGGTAACAGGTTTGGTTTTATTTATTTTGTAATCTTTGGCTGAAATGTGGACTTTGGGAGTGGCTTCATTTCTGAGTTAGCAGGGTGTGCAGGGGCCATACATAGTTTCAGGGGTTCCTCCAGTCTCTGTCAGACCAGTAAGTCTGGTATTTTTTTGTGAATTTGAATTTTGTTCTACGTTTTTCTCCTGCTCTGTCCAGGACCCTCTATTGTGACCCCTGTCAGAGTGGTCAGTGGTGGTAGCTGGGCACTGTCTAGTTCTTCTGGGCTCAGGCTGGTGGAGGCTGTGGTTCTTGTGGTCTTTAGTCCTTTGGACTAATATTTATTTACCTTGTGTCTTTGGTTTTCTTCATTCTTCTTCGCTCCAAATGGGATGGGACCAATAGATTTATCTCAGATGGCCACTCGCAAGCTTTTAAGACTCCAGATACTACTTACCAAAGTAGGATGTAAAACATTTTCTTTATGAACTATGTTGTGTCACTTCACCTAGATGTCCCCCAAGACCATGGTTGCCAGCCCTCAGACCCAGTAATTCAGTCCCTTAAGGTGTTTGGATGTGTCTAGGAAGCTTCTATGACTTTGTCTTGGTCAAGTTGTGCTGACTTCCCCTATACTGTGTGTTTTCTTTCCCCTTCACCAAAGTTAACACTTGTCTACTATCTAGTTAGTGATTTCCTCTCCACACCCCTCCCTTCTCTAGTAACCATCAAAGATTTTTTTTCTGTGTGTAAACCTTTTCTTGGGTTTTTATAATAGTGGTCTCACACATTATTTGTCCTTTTGTGATTGACTTATTTCACTTAGCCTAATGCCCTCCAGATTCATCCATATTGTTAGATGTTTCGCAGATTCATCATTGTTCTTTATCATTGTGTAGGATTCCATTGCATGTATAAATCATAATTTGTTTATCCATTCATCTGTTGATGGGCACTTAGGTTGTTTCCATCTTTTTGCTATCATGAATAATGCTGCAATGGACACGGGTGTGCATATGTCTATCCATGTGATGGCTCTTATTTCTCTAGGATACAGCCCCAGGAGTGGGATTGCTGGATGGTATGGTATTTCTATTTCTAGCTTTTTAAGGAGGCATCATATTATTTTCCATAGTTGTTGTACCATTTTACATACCCACCAGCAGTGCATGAGAGTTCCAATCTCCCTGCAATCTCTCCAACATTTGCTATTTCCTGTTTTGTGGTTTTTTGTTTTTTTTTTTTTGGATTAGTGCCAGGAATGTTGAGGTGACATGATATCTCATTGTAGTTTTAATTTGCATTTCTCTAATGGCTAATGATCGTGAGTATTTCCTCATGTGTCTGTTAGCAGCCTAAATGTCTTCTTTGGTGAAGTGTCTATTCATATCCTTCGCCCATTTTTTAATTGGATTGTTTGTCTTTTTGTTGTTGAAGTATTCTATAGATTATTTAGATATTAGACCTTTGTTGGATATGATGTAGCCAAAAAATTTTTCCCAGTCTGTAGGTATACTTTTTACTCTTTTGGTAAAGTCTTTTGTTGAACACAAGTTTAATTTTTAGGAGCTCCCAGTTATCTAGCTTCTCTTCTGGGTTTGTGCATTGTTAGTTATGGTTTGTATTCTATTTATGTCATGTATTAGGCCCATAGAATTGTCCCTATTTTTTCTTTCATGATCTTTATCATTTTAGGTTTTATATTTAGGCCTTTGATCCATTTTGAATTAGTTTTTGTGTATGGTGTAAGGTATGAATCTTGTTTCATTTTTTTACAGATGGCCATCCAGTTGCGCATCACCCTTTGTTGAAAAGACCATCTTTTCCCCATTTAATGGACTTTGGTCCTTTGTCAAAGATCAGCTGCTCATAGATGGATGGAATTACATCTGGGTTCTTGATTCTGTCCCATTGGTCTATGTGTCTGTCGTTGTACCAGTACCAGGCTGTTTCGACTACCGTTGCTGTACGTTAGTTTCTGAGATCGGGTAGTGCGAGGACTCCCTACTTTGTTCTTTCTCTTCAAAAATGGTTTGCTTATCTGAGAGGACATTTTCCTTTCCATATAAAGTTGGTGGTTAATTTTTCCATCTGTTGGTATGTGGATCAGGATTGCATTATATCTGTAAATAGCTTTGGGTAGAATTGGCATTTTCACAATGTTGAGTCTTCCTATCTGTGAGCATGGTATGTTTTCCCGTTTATGTAGGTCTCTTTTGGTTTCTTGCAGTAATGTTTTGTAGTTTTCTTTGTATAGGTCTTTTATGTCCCTGGTTAGATTTATTCCTAAGTATGTTGTCTTTTTAGGGGCTTTTCTAAATGGTATTGTTTTCCTGATTTCATTTTCGAAGTTCTTTTTGTTGTTGTGTAGGAATCCGACTGATTTTTGTATGTTGATCTTGTATCCTGCTACTCTGCTGAATATTTCTATTAGTTCCAGTAGTTTTCTTGTGGAATCTTTGGGGGTTCTCTGAGTATAGGATCATATCATCTGTGAATAGGGATAGTTTTAGTTCTACCTTTCCAATTTAGAGGCCCTTTATTTTTCTTGCCTTATTGCTGTAGCTAGGACTTCCAGCACAATGTTAAATAGGAGTAGTGATAAAGGGCATCCTTGTCTTGTTCCTGTTCTCAAGGGAATGATTTCAGGCTCTCTCTATTGAGAATGATGTTGGCTATTGGTTTTGTATAAATGCCCTTTATTATGTTGAGGAATTTCCCTTCTATTCCTGTTTTATTGAGAGTTTTTATCAGGAATGAGTGTTGGACTTTATCACATGTCTTTTATGCATCGATTGAGTTGATCATGTGATTCTTTTGTTCTATATAGGTGGTGGATTACTTTGATTGATTTCCTAATGTTGAATCATCCTTGCCTACCTTGTATGAATCCCACTTGGTCTTGGTGTATTTTTTTTTTTTTATGTGATGCATGTGGTGGTTAAAGTTGTATTTCAACTTAGCTGGTCCATGATTCTCAGTGGTTTGGCAGTTGTGATGTAGTTTGGCAAGCATATAATGATGTAATCACCTTTATAATGAGAGTTGATATAATGTAATCACTGCCATATGAGATGTTATGAGCAGCCAATCAGTTGAAAGGGAGTTTCCTTGTGGGTGTGGGCTGCATCCAATATAGGTGGACTTTCTGGCAAAACTCATTGGCTTTTGCTCGCTCTGGATCCTGCAGCTGGCTCCCGTTCATCAAACCTCTGGTTCTTGGGACTTGAACTAGAGCTTACTTGCCATCTTACCTGCCAATATTAGGATTCATCAGCTTCTGCAGCCTGTGAGCCAGAGGCCTGCTGTCTGAACTGCTGATCTTGGGTTTGCCAGACCCTGCAGTTAAATGAGTCAGGAGAAGCCTCCAGCTTGACCCACAGACTTGGGACTTTCCAGCCTCTACAACTAAGTAAGCCATTTCCGTGCTATAAATCTCTCTCTACATATATTTATACGCTTCACTGGTTTTACTTCTTTAGAGAAACCAGCTTAAGACAATGCTGGATTCTATTGGCAAGAATTTTGTTGAGAATTTTTGCATCTATATTCATGAGAGATATTTGTCTGTAATTTTCTTTTTTGTAGTGTCTCTGCCTGGGTTTGGTATCAGGGTTATGCTGGCTTCATAGAATGAATTCAAGAGCATTCCTCCTTTTTGTACACTCTGAAATAGTTTGTGTAGTACTCATGTGAGCTCTTCTCTGAATGCCTGGTGGAATTCTCCAGTGAAGACATCCTGTCCAGAGCTTTTTGTTGTTGTTGTTGTTGGGAGGTTTTTTTTTGTTAATTACCTCTTCAATCTCTTCTCTTGTTATGGTTCTGTTCAGATTTTCTATCTCTGTTTGTATTAATTTACATAGGTAGTGTGTTTCTAAAATTCATCCATTTTCTCTAGGTTCTCAAATTTGTTGGAGTACAATTTTTCATAGCATTCTGTTATGATCCTTTTTTATTTCAGTTGGGTGTGTTGTAATGTCCCTCATCTCATTTCTTACTTGGATTATTTGCTTCCTTTCCTGTTTTTCTTTTGTCAGTTTGGCCAGTGGCTTGTCGATTTTGTTGGTTTTTTTCTAAGAAGCAACTTTTGGTCTTGTTGGTCTTTTCTATTGTTTTTGTTTTCTCTATTTCACTTATTTCTGCTCTAATCTTTATTATTTCCTTTCTTCTGATGCCTGTGGACTTCTTTTGCTGTTCACTTTGTATTTGTTTGAGTTGTAGGGCTAACGTTTCGATTCTGGCCTGTTCTTCTTTTTTGATATGTGTGTTTATTGCTATAAATTTACCTCTGAGCACTGCCTTTGCTGTGCCCCAAAGGTTTGGGTATGATGGGTTTTCATTCTCATTTGATTCTATGAATTTTTTTATTCCATCTTTGATTTCTTCTATTACCCGGTGGTTTTTAAGCAAGGTGCTTATCAGTTTCCATGTGTTTGATATTTTTTTCCTTGCTCTTCCTGTTATTTATTTCTACTTTTATGGTATTGTGATCAGAGAGAATGCATTATATTATTTCAATGTTTTGGATTTTGTTGAGTGTTGCTTTGTGGCCGAAAATGTAGTCTATTCTGGAGGGTGTTCTGTGTGTGGGTGGAGTGTTCTATATAGGTCTTTGAGGTCCAGTTGTTCAATTTGGGCCTTTAGATCTTCTGTATCTGTGTTGAATTTCATTCTAGATTTTCTGTCCTTTACCAAAAGTGGTGTGTTGAAGTCTCCACTATTACTGTGGAACTATGAATTTCTCTTTAAGTGCTGTTAGAGTTTGTTTCATCTATTTTGGAGCCCTATCGTTGGGTGCAGAGATATTTATTAAGGTTACGTCTTCTGGGTGGATTGTTTCTTTAATCATTATATAATACCCTTCCTTGTCTTTTATGGTTGATTTTCCCTTAAAGTCTATTTTATCTGAGATTAGTATTGCTACTCCTGCTCTTTTTTTGGTTACTGTTTGCTTGATATATTTTTCTATCCTTTTATTTTTAATATATTTATGTCTGTTGTGGATTAAATTGTGTCCCCCAAAAATGTGTGTCAACTTCACTAGGCCATGATTACCAGTACTGTGTGGTTGTCCTCCATTTTGTGATCTAATGTAATTTTCCTATGTGTTGTAAATCCTTATCTCAGTCTGTGGTTAATAAGGCAAGATTAGGTTATGTTTAAGAGGATCAGAGCGGGATGAAACACCCTTACTCAGGTCACAGCCTTGATCAGATGTAAGGGGAGTTTCCCGGGGATGTGTCCTGCATCACCTTTTATCTTACAAGCTATAAAAAGAGAGAGAAACAAGCAGAGAGAGAAGGACCTTATACCACCAAGAAAGAAGCAGCAGCAGAGTGTGTCCTTTGGATCCAGGGTCCCTGCTCTGAGAAGCACCTAGACCAGGTAAATATTGATGACAAGGACTTTCCCCCAGAGCCGATACAGACATAAAGCCTTCTCCTGGAGCTGACACCCTAAATTCGGACTTGTAGCCTCCTAAATTGTGAGAGAATAAACTTCTGTTTGTTAAAACCATCCACTTGTGGTATTTCTGTTATTAGCAGCACTAAATTACTAAGACAATGTTTTTGTGTCTAACTATGTCTCTTATAGACAGGATATTGATGGATCTTTTTTTTTTTAAATCTATTCTGCCACTCTCCGTCTCTTTTGGGTGCGTGTAAGCCATTTACATTCAATGTGATTATCAATAGTTATGAGCTTATTTCTGTCATATTGTGTGTGTGTGTGTTTTGTGGTGCTGATGTTTTCTTTGTTCCTCTTACTTCCCTGTGATGAATTCCTTTTGTTTGTGAATTTTCTTTTCATTTCCTTCATTATTAAAGATTTTATGTTTCCTGAGTCTATGTTTTTCTTCTTTTTTTATATTGATGAGTAGGTTTGTTAATTTTCTTTGTGATTACTTTGAAATTTACCCCTATCTTCCTAAGTTTGAATCAGTCTTTCATTACTTGATATTGCCTTGACTTCCTCTCCATTTGAAAACTCTATATCTACACTGTTTATTCCCCCTTTTATTGTTTTGATGTTGTCATCATTTACAGATTGACGTCTCTGTTTCCCTGTCTAAACTCTTTTAGCTTTGTTTTATTATTGAGAGTTCTTTACCTAAATTAATACCTGGGTGATGCTGTCCTGTGTCCTAGACTCCAGTTGTTGTCTGATGTTGTTGTTTCTCTAATTGAATATTTCTTGTAAGTTTGATTTGGTTTTTATAGCTTCCCTTAATTTCTCTTTATCTGGCAATGTCCTATTTTTGCCATCATATTTGAAAGAGTTTTGCAGGATATATCATTCTTGGTTTGCAGTTTTTTTCTTTCAAGGTTTTATATATGTCCTCCCATTACCTTCTTGCCTGCATAGTTTATGCCGAGTAATCAGAGCTTAGTCTTATTGTTTCCCCTTTGTAAGTGACTTTTAATTTTTCCAAGCTGCTCTCAGGATTCTTTCTTACTCTTTGGTTTTGGCAAGAGTGAGTATGATATGTCTTGGTAATTTTCTTTTGGGTTCTATCCTATATGGGGTTCATCGAGCTTCTTGAATGGTAAGCTTTTTGTCTTTCATGATATCTGGGAAGTTTTCTGCCAGTGAATCTTCTCTGTGTTTTCCATTTTCTCCTCCTGTTCTGGAACTCCGATCATGCACAATTTTTTCTCTTGATTGTGTCCCACATAATTCTTAAGTTTTATTCATTTGCTCTGATTTTTCCTTAAACAAAGTGGCATCCATGGATTTGTCTTCAGTCTCACTGATTCTGTCTTCCATTGTTTCAATGTTGCTCCTAAAACTTTCTATTGAGTTGACCATTTCTGAAATTTTGTTTTTTATCTTTTGGATTTCTAGTTATTGTTTTCGTATGATTTCTAATTGTTTATTTATTTTGACATTTTGTTCTTGTATTACTTTCCTGAATTCTTCTATTGCTTTGTCTGTGTTATTCTTGATTTTGGCTATGTTTTCATAGGGTTTATCTGTGTTTTCCATGATGTTGTCTATGTTTTCCTTGATCTCATTCCTAATCTCTTGGAGAGCGCTAAATATTAGTCTTTTGAATTCCATATCAGGTAGCTCCACTGCCTTTTCTTCTACCAGAAGATTATGTGATTCTTTATTTTGATCACTTGCTGGAGTCAGCTTGCCTTGCTTTTTTATATGTTTTGATATTGTTTGCTGTCTCTGAGACATTAGGAGATTATTTTCTTTATTTATTGATTGTATGTTCCTTTGTCTCATCCTGCTTTTTTGTTTTGTTTTGATATGTCAAGACAGGTGGCCAAGACATGCTTTGCTTTGAGGGCATGATAGCTCTCACTATCTTGTCTGGGTGGTCAGGACAGCAGCAGGCAGGGTGAGCCTGCTTCACTGCACACTGCTTTGGTGAGGCGACTGAGCACAGACTGTGGGTGCTGTCTGCCTCCTGATGTTGGTCTGGTGGTGTGGGAGCATTCACAGTCCCTCGCCAGATGGGCAGGGGTGTCAGATGGGGAGTGGTATGGGCTCGCTTCCCACTGTTCAGCAGCTGGTTGAGTGGCAGGCCTAAGCTCTGGGGACGATCTAGCCATGGTGATGTGGTGGGGGCTGGCGGGAAGGGTGAATGGAGCATGGAGCTAGGTAGGGGGGAGGAAGAAAAGAAAAGAGGGACAAAGAAAAAAAAATGAGGAAAAAAAGGTAGCCACCGAGTTGGGGTGGGGAGGAACTGGGTGCCAGTGGGAAGGTGAGGGAGGTGACATACTGGGCTAGGTGAGAGGTAGAAAGAAAAGAAAGAAAAAATAAAATAAAATAAAATAAATGGTGGCACAATTGGGGCAGATGGATGGTGAATGGTCACTTGCAAACTTTTAAGATCCCAGGCATTGCACATCAAACTAGGAGGTAGAACAGAAGCACTAAACATGATATTAGGCCAATTAACTGGGATGTCCCATGGAACCATGACCCCAAACCTCCAAACCAAGAAACCAAATCCCATGAGGTGTTTGGTTGTACATAAACAGCCTCGGCAGTTGCTCTTTCTTTCTTTCTTTTTTTTTTTTATTGTGCTTTAGATGAAGGTTTACAGAAGAAACTAGTTTCTCATTAAACAGTTAGTATACAGATTGTTTTATGACATTGGTTAACAACCCCATGACATGTCAACACTCTCCCTTCTCAACCTTGGGTTCCCTATTACCAGCTTTCTTGTTCCCTCCTGCCTTCTTGTCCTTGCCCCTGGGATGGTGTGCCCATTTAGTGTCCTTTTGTTTTGTGGGCCTGTCTAATCTTTGGCTGAAGGGTGAACTTTAGGAGTGACTTCAGTACTGAGTTAAAAGGGTGTCTGGGGGTTCTACTCTCTGAGTTTCTCCAGTATCTGTCAGACCAGTAAGTCTGGTCTTTTTTTTTTTGAGTTAGAATTTTGTTCCACATTTTTCTCCATCTCTGTCCAGGAACCTCTATTGTGATCCTGTCAGAGCAGTTGGTGGTGGTAGCTGGGCACCATGTAGTTGTGCTGGACTCAGTCTGGTGGAGGCTGTGGTAGTTGTGGTCCATTAGTCCTTCAGACTAATCTTTCCCTTGTGTCTTTGATTTTCTTCATTCTCCCTTGCTCCAGATGTGATAGGACCAGTGGAGTATCTTACATGGCTGCTCACAAGCTTTTAAGACCACAGACACTACTCACCAAAGTAGGATGTAGAACATTTTCTTTATAAACATGTTATGCCAATTGAGCCAGATGTCCCCTGAGACCATGGTCCCCATAACCCTAAGCCCAGTAATTTGGTCCCTCAGGGAGTTTGGAAGTGTCTGTGAAGCTTCCATGACCTTGTCTTCGTCAAGTTGTGCTGACTTCTCCAGTAGTGTGTACTGTCTTACTCTTCACCAAAGCTACCACTTGTCTGTTGTCTATTTAGTGTTTTTTCCTTCCCATCTCGCCCTGCCTCCCTTGTAGCCATCAATGATTGTTTCTTTCTGTGCATAAATATTTTCTGCTTTTTTTGTAAATATATCTATCTCACATTTGCCAATTCAACTTTTAAAAGATGTACAATTTATTGACATCAATTACATTAATTTGATGTGCAACCCTTACCTTTAATCAATGCAAATTTTCCATCAGTGTAAACCAAAACTCATAAGCATAAATTTCCCTTTTTCCCTCTCTCCCACCCCTGGTAACCACTAATAAACTTTGGTCTCTATACATTTGCCTGTCCTTGTCTTTTTAAATAAGTAAGGTCATACAATATTTGTCCTTTTGTGATTGACTTGTTTCACTCAGTAGAGTGTCTTCAAGCTCCATCCAAGTTGTAGCATGTATCAAGACTTCATTTCTCTTTCTGACTGAGTAGTATTCCATTGAATGTAGGCACCACATTTTGTTTATCCAAGCATCCACTGATGGGCATTTAGGTTGTGTCCACCTCTTGGCAATTGTGAATAATGCTGCAATGAACATTGTTGTACATATGTCTATTCACTCACTGCTTTCAAATCCCTTGGGTATATTTCTAGCAGTGTAATTACTGGGTCATATGGTAGTTCTGTTGTTAATTTAATTTTATTTTATTTTATTGTACTTCAGGTGAAGGCTTACAGAACAAATAGTTTCTCATGAAACAGTAGTACACATGTTGTTTTATGACATTGGTTAACAAC
>NW_004443971.1:9218154-9225723 GCF_000243295.1 Trichechus manatus latirostris
TTTGATGTTTTAGGGTTTCAGGATTGTTGTATTCTCTGTTCGGCTTAGTTTTTCGGATCTTTGCTGTGGAGGGACGGCGTGGTGCTTCTGCCTAGAGCGCCATTTTGCCGGAACCTGTTATTAATTTTTTGAAGAACCATCATACTGTTTTCCACAATGGCTGTACCATTTTGCAATCCCACCAGCAATGGGTAAGGTTTCCATCCAACATTAGTTATTTTCTGTTTTTGTCTGTGTGTTTGTGTTTGTTTTGTTTTGTTTTTGTATCATAGCCATCCTAGTGGGAGTGAAATATTATCTCATTGTTGTTTTGATTTTCAGTTCTCTGATGCTAATGACATTGAGCATGTTTTCATGTGTTTGGTAGCCATTTGAATATCCTCTTTGGTAAAATGTCTATTCAAGTCCTTTTCCCTTTTTTTTTTTTTTTGGATTGAGTTATTTGTCTTTTTGTTGTCATGTTGCCCAAGTTTTAATATATATTTTGGTTATTAGATTCTTATCAGATATATGGTTTCCAAAGATATTCTCTGAGTCAGTAGCTGTTTTTTTCACTTTTTTGGTAAAGGCTTTTGATGAACAAAAGTTTTTAATTACTATGAGATCCCATTTATTTATTTTGTCTTTTGCCATTTGTGTTTTTATTATATTAGATAATCCATTGTTAAAAGCTATGCCTGACATCCTCGCCTTTGCATTTTCTTCTAAGACTTTTATGTTTTTAGTTTTCCCCATTTAGGTCCTTAATCCACTTTGAGTTTGTTTTTTGTGTATGGTGTGAGGCATAGATCCTGTTTTATTTTTCTGAATGTGGAAATCAATTTTTTCCAACAGCATTTATTGGAGACTCTTCTTTCCTCATTGAATGGACATAGCACCCTTGTCAAAAATCAGTTGACCATAGACGTGTGGGTTTATTTCTAGACTCTCCTTCTATTCCATTGGTCTGTGTGTCTATTATTATACCAGTACCAGGCTGTTTTGATTACTGTAGCTATATAGTTTTGATATAAGGAAGTGTGAATCCTCCTACTTTGTTCTTCTTCAAAATTGCTTTAGCTATTCAGGCCTTTTGCCATTCTATAAGAAGTTGAGGATTGGTTTTTCTATTTCTGTAAAGAAGGCTGTTGGATGCATAAGATTTCATTGTATTTGTAAATCATGGTTTATTAAACCTTTTCCTTATTAATGGGCATTTAGATTGTCACAGTTTTTCACTAGTACAACCAAGTCAACAGGGAACATGCCTCTTGGGGTAAAATTGTGAGTATTTCTCTAGGATACACATCTAGAAATGAACTTGCTGTGGCAAAAGGTATGTTATTCAATTTAACAAGCTAATGTTAGGTGCTGTCTAGTCAAATTTGTCTCATAGTGATCCCATGTAACAGAGTAAAATTGCCCCATAGGGTTTTTTAGGCTGTAATCTTTACAGGAACAGATCACCAGATCTTTCTCCCACGAGCCACTAGGTGAGTTCGAACTGCCAACCTTTCGATTAGCAACCGAGTGTTTAACCCTTGGGCAACCAGGGCTCCTTTTAATAAAAACCCCTTGCCATTGAGTCACTTCTGACTCACAGCGACCTTATAGGATAGAGTAGAACTGCCCCAGAGGGTTTCCACGGAGTGACAAGTGAGTTTGGACTGCCAACCTTTTGCGTAGCAGCTGAGTGTTTAACCATTGAACCACCAGGGCTCCTTTTAATAAGTATTGCTAAATCATTCTCTTTAAAAGCTATCCAATTTGTACCTCCACAAACAGAAACAAATGTCCCATTTACTCATAGCAACGTGAATAGTTTATATTTTCAGGCTTTAGTTTTGGCTAATCTGATGAGTTAACATTGGTATCTGTTTGTTTTATCTTGTATTTCCCTGGTTACTTAGTAAAATTAAAAATATATTTTCATATGTTTACTGGTTATTTGTATTTTCAATTAATTGCCCATTTATATCTCTTGATCATTTTCTATACAGGGCTGTCTTTTTTCTTATTGACTTTTAGGTGCTCTTTATATTGTTGTTGTTAGTTGCCATCAAGACAGCCTCTAACTCATGAGGACCCCATGAAGATCAGAAAGAAATGCTGCCTGGTCCTGTACCATCATTGGTTTCATCGGTTGGTTTTTGGAAGTAGATTGCCGGGCTTTTCTTCTCAGTCTATCTTAGTCTGGAAAGCTCTGCTGAAACCTGTTCAGCATCACAGCAACACTCAAACCTCCGCTGACACTCAGGTGGTGGCTGTGCCTGAGGTCCCTTGATCAGGAATTGAACGTGGTTCTCTTAAATGGAACGCAAGAATTCCACCATTGAACCACTGACGGCAACCTGCTCTTTATATAACCTGGATATTAATTCATTGTTATGTTTGTTGCAAAACAGTCCCTCTATGTACCATTTCTCATTGTCACGACAACTATGTTAGGTAGGCTTTGTTATCCCCGTGGAGCCCTGGTGGTACAGTGGTTAAAGAGCTTGGCTGTTAGCTGAAAGGTTGGCAGTTTGAATCCACAGCTGCTCCTTGGAACCCTGTGGAACAGTTCTACTCTGTCCTAGAGTGTTCCGATGAGTCGGAATCAACTCGACGGCAACTTTTGTTTTTTTAATCCCTCTAGCAGTTTAACTGTCCACTGGGCATATGGAGCATGCAATCTCCTCTCTCCCAGTATCTATTTGTATGATCTGACTGGCAAGGGGCTTGTGTGTGTGTGTGCGTGTGTGTGTGTGTGTGTGTGTGTGTGTGTAAGAATGGAGGAGGTTCCAGTACAAATGTCTTGGAGGATATGTGAAGGCCGGGAAGGGAGAATGGAATCGTGTGGTGTCTGTTCCCCTAAACCTTCTCAGTTTGATGGACTGAACCATGGGTGTCTCAGGGGCAGGCAATACTATTTCAGGGTGTAGATGACAAAGTACAGTTGAAAGCGAGGGGAGAGGCATCCTTCCCACTTCTCCTAGAATATAGTAGTAGCAATCAGTGGGCCTGCTGGGCAGCAGCAGTGAAGTGGCAGGAAGGCACCCCCTCCTGGCAGGTATGGCAGCAGTGACAGTGGCCAGAGGTCCTCCCCAAATATCTTGTCAACAGAACATGAGCAGATGTGAGAAACTTCCTCTAAACCAAAACTAAAACAGTTGCAATCGAGTCAATATCAACTCATGGTGACTCCATCTGTTTCACTCCAAAGAGTTTTCAATGACTATGGCCTTTTGGAAGTAGATTGCCAGGGCTTTCTTCCAAGGTACCTCTGGGTGGATTTGAACCGCCAACCTTTTGGTTAGTAGCCAAATGTTTAACTGTTTGTGTCACTCAGGGACTCCTAAGCCTCCTATAACAGAGGAGATTAAAAGAATGGCTGTAAGATTCTTTGGTTATCCAGCTGGGGGTATTGATCTTTTTTATTTTTTAATTTTTCTTTATTGTACTTTAGATAAAGGTTTACAAAACAAATAGTTTCTCATTAAACAGTCAGTACACATATTGTTTTATGACATTGGTTAACAACCCCACGGCATGTCAACACTCTCCCTCCTCGATCTCGGAAGACCCTTTTTTTGGTGAAAATATACACAGCCAAAGTTACACCATTTCAAAAGTTTCTACATGTACAATTCAGTGACATTGATTATATTCTTCCAGTTGTGCTGTTGTTCTCACTATCCTTTTCCAAATTATTCCATCACCATTATCTTCAACTCACTGCTGGGGGTGTTGATCTTAATGTGACCTCACTGATGTCCATATGCGTGGGAGGCCCAGGACCATTGGTTTACAAGCATATGAAGACATTGAGATTAGATAACTTGCCCAAAGTCATCCAACAAATAAGTGGTGAAGTAGCCGAATGTGCTTCATCTTTTTAACTTTTCAAATATCGCTCCTAAATGGGATTCTCTTGAGAGAAGCCAGAATAAATGACTTCTCAAATTTTCCATGAAAAAGGACCTGAAAACAAGAAAGCATTGGCAGATTCCGTGTTGGGATCAACTCCCCACAGCAGGACACGAGAGTCCCAGGAGGTCCTTAGGAAAAAGTGTCAAAAGCCCAGGCTTTTACTGGCTCTTTTGAAGAGGCCTGCTCTGCATACTCTGCTGGGATTCTCATCTCTGCAGGTGGGGTAGAGCCAAACTGAACTTTCCCTGGGCTTCTTTGGGGCCCAGACGTTCTAAATATGAAATATTGCCAAATAATGGCTCAATCCACCACTCTTCTACCAGGTTGCCTTACTGTGGTGGCTTTCGTGTTGCTTTGATGCTGGAAGCTATGTCACCAGTATTCAAATACCAACAGGGCCACGCATGGTGGACAGGTTTCATCAGGGCTTCCAGACTAAGACAGACTAGGAAGAAAGACCTGGCTGTCTACTTCTGAAAAAATTGGCCAGGGAAATCCTTATGAATAGCAGCGAAACATTGTCTGGTATAGTGCTGGAAGATGAGCCCCTCAGGTTGGAAGGCACACAAAATACAACTGGGGAAGAGCTGCCTCCTCAAAGTAGAATCAACCTTAATGACGTGGATGGAGTCAAGCTTTTGGGACCTTCATTTGCTGATGTGGCACGACTCAAAATGAGAAGAAACAGCTGTAAACATCCATTAATAATAGGAACGTGGAAGGTACGAAGTATGAAACTAGGAAAACCAGAAGTTGTCAAGAATGAAATGGAATATGTAAAGATTGATATCCTAGGCATTACTGAGCTAAAAAGGACTGGTATTGGCCATTTATAATCAGATAATCCTATGGTCTACTATGCTGGGAATGATAAATTGAAGAGGAATGGCGTCACATTCGTCATCAAAAAGAACATTTCAAGATCTATCCTGAGGTACAATGCTGTCAATGATAGGATAATATACTCCTACAAGGAAGACCAGTTAATATGACCATTATTCAAATTTATGCATCAGCCACTAAGGCCAAAAATAAAGAAACTGAAGATTTTCACCAACTTCTGCAGTCTAAAATTGATCAAAAATGCAATCAAGATTCATTAATAATTACTGGTGATTGAATGAATATGGGTGTGCATATGTCTGTTCATGTGACTGCTCTTATTTCTCTAGGATCTATTTCTAGGAGTGGGATTGCTGGATAGTATGATATTTCTATTTCTAGCTTTCTAAGGAAGTGCCATATCATTTTCCAGAACAGTTGTATCATTTTGCATTCCCACCAGCAGTGCATGAGAGTTCCGATCTCCCCTCAGCCTCTCCGACATTTGTTATTTCCAGTGTTTTTGATTCGTGCTAGTAATGCTGGGGTGAGATGGTATCTCATTGTGGTTTTAATTTGCATTTCTCTAATGGCTAGTGATCGTGAGCATTTCCTCATGTGTCTGTTGGCTGTTTGAATGTCTTCTTTGGTGAAGTGTCTATTCATTTCCTTTGCCCGTTTTTTCATAGGATTATTTGTCTTTTTGTTGTACAGGTGTTGGATTTTCTTGTAGATTTTAGAGATTAGACCTTTGTCTGACTTGTAATGTACAATTTTTTTCCCCCAGTCTGTAGGTTCTCTTTTTACTCTATTGGTGATGTCTTTTGATGAGTATAAGTGTTTAATTTTTAGAAGATCCCAGTAATCTGGCTTATCTTCTGGGGTTCGTGTGTTCTTGGTTATGGTTTGTATCCTGTTAATTCTGTGCATTACGGCCTGTAGCGTTGATCCTATTTTTTCTTCTATGAACTTTATAGTTTTTGGCTTTATATTTAGGGCTTTGGTTCATTTAGAATTAGTTTTTGTGTATGGTGTGAAGTACGGGTCCTATTTCATTTTTTTTTTGCAGATGGACATCCAGTTTTGCCAGCACCATTTGTTAAAAAGACTATCTTTTCCCCCATTTGATGGACTTTGGGCCCTTGTCAAAGATTAGGTGACCGTAGGTGGATGGATTTACATCTGGGTTTTAGATTCTGTTCCATTGGTCAATGTATCTGTCATTGCACCAGTACCAGGCTGTTTTGGCTACTGTAGCTGTATAGTAGGTTCTGAGTTCAGGTAGTGTGAGTCCTCCTATTTTATTCTTCTTCTTCAATAGAGCTTTACTTATCTGGGGCTTCTTCTCTTTCCATATAAAGTTAATGATTAGTTTTTCCATCTCTTTATAGAATGTTGTTGGTATTTGGATTGGGATTGCATTGTATTTGTAAACTGCTTTGGGTAGAATTGTCATTTTCACAATGTTGAGTCTACCTATCCATGAGCATGGTATGTTTTTCCATTTATGTAGACCCTTTGGGTTTCTTGCAGTAGTGTTTTGTAGTTTTCTTTGTATAGGTCTTCTGTATCCCTGGTTAGATTTATTCCTAAGTATTTTACTTTTTTAGGGGCTATTACAAATGATATTGTTTTCCTGATTTCCTTTTCATTGTTCTCCTTATGGGTGTATAGGAATCCAACTGATTTTTGTATGTTTATCTCGTATCCTGCTACTCTACTGAATCTTTCTATTAGTTCCAGTAGATTTCTCATGGAGTCTTTAGGGTTTTCTATATATAGTATCATATCATCCTCAAACAGGGACAGTTTAACTTCTTCATTACAAATTTGGATGCCCTTGCTTTTTCTTGCCTTATTGCTCGAGCTAGGACTTCCAGCACAATGTTAAATAGGAGTGGAGATAAAGGGCATCCTTGTCTTGTTCCTGTTCTCAAGGGCAATATTTTCAGCCTCTCTCCATTAAGAATGATGTTGGCCATTGGTTTTGCATAGACGCCCTTTTTTATGTTGAGAAATTTCCCTTCTATTCCTATTTTATTGAGAGTTTTTTTAATCAGGAAAGGGTGTTGGAGTTTGTCGAATGCCTTTTCTGCGTTAATTGAGATGATCATGTGATTCTTTTTTTTCCTTTTATTTATGTGGTGGATTATGTTGATTGATTTTCTAATGTTGAACCATCCTTGCATAGCTGGTATGAATCCTACTTGGTCGTGGTCTTTTCTTTTCTTTTCTTTTTTTGATATGATGCTGAATTCTATTGGCTAGAATTTTGTTGATAATTTTTGTATCTATGTTCAGGGGAGATATTGGTCTGTAATTTTCTTTTTTGTGGCGTCCTTGCCTGGTTTTGGTATCAGGGTTATGCTGGCTTCATAAAATGAATTCGGAAGTGTCCCTTCCTTTTCTATGTTCTGAAATAGTTTGAGTAGTAGTGGTATAAGCTGTTCTCTTAATGTTTTGTAGAATTTTCCAGTGAAGCCCTCTGGGCCAGGGCTTTTTTTTGTTGTGCGTTTTTTTTTTTATTATTATTATCTTTTCAATCTCTTCTCTTATGGATCTGTTCAGATTTTCAACATCACTTTGTGGTAGTTTGGGTAGGTAGTGTGTTTCTAGAAATTTATCTATTTCCTCTAGGCTTTCAAATTCGTTGGAGTATAGTTTTTCATAATACTCTGTTATAATCCTTTTAATTTCAGTAGGGTCTGTTGTAAAGTCTCCCATTTCATTTCTTATTTGGGTTATTTGCATCCTCTCCTGTTTTTCTTTTGTCAGTCTGACCAGTTGTTTGTTGATTTTGTTGATCCTTTCAAAGAACCAACTTTTGGTTTTGTTGATTCTTTCTATTGTTTTTCT
>NW_004443971.1:9234484-9243766 GCF_000243295.1 Trichechus manatus latirostris
CTTAATTGTGCTCATAAGGAACCTGTACATGGACCAAGAGGCAGTCGTTCAAACAGAACAAGGGGATACTGTGTGGTTTAAAAGTATAAAATGTGTGCATCAGTGTTGTATCCTCTCACCATCTTATTAAGTCTGTATGCTGAACTAATAATCCGAGGAGCTGGACCATATAGAGAAGAATGTAGCATCAGGATTGGAGGAAGACTCATTAACAATCTGCATTATGCAGATGACCCAACCTTACTTACTGAAAGGGGACTTGAAGCACTTTCTAACGAAGATTAAAGACCACAGCCTTCAGTATGGGTTACACCTCAACATAAAGAAAACAAAAATCCTTAAAACTGGACCAATAAGCAACATCATGATAAATGGAGAAAAGATCGAAGTTGTCAAGGATTTCATTTTACTTGAATCCACAATCAGTGCCCATGGAAGCAGCAGTCAAGAAATCAAACGATGCATTGCACTGGGCAAATCTGCTGTAAAAGACCTATTTAAAGTGTTCAAAAGCAAAGATGTCACTTTAAGGACTAAGGTGCACTTGACCCAAGCTGTGGGATTTTCAATAGCCTCATATGCATGCAAAAGCTGGACAGTGAATAAAGAAGACTGAAGAAGAATTGATGCCTTGGAATTATGGGGTAGGTAATGAATATTGAATACACCACGGACTTCCGGAAGAACGAACAAGTTTGTCTTGGAAGAAGTACACCAGTATGCGTCTTAGAAGCAAGGATGGCAACACTGAGCCTCAAGTACTTTGGATATGTTATCAGGAGGGACCAGTCCCTCGAGAAGGACGTCATGCTTAGTAAAGTAGAGAGTCAGTGAAAAAGAGGAAGACTCTCAACGAGATGGATTGACACGGTGGCTGCAACAATGAACTTAAGTATGGCAATGATTGTGGGTACAGCGCAGGGCCAGGCAGTGTTTCGTTCTGTTGTACATATGGTCACTATGAGTTGGAACCGAGCTGATGACACCTTACAACAACAACAAATGGCTCAATATAGACTTGAACCTTGAGAAATCTCACACATCTTTCATTCAACCTACTGACCTAGAAATAATTATTGAGTTCCAGTTTGGGGTCCCAGGCACTGTCCTAGGCTTGAGAAGAATAAATAGATAAAACCCACTGGCTCTGCCTGCAGAAGCTCACAGTCCAGTGAGGGGAACAGACATAAATGGATTTTTACAGCACAGTGTGGTCAGTGCTACAATGAGGGAAGCACAGGACTATGGATCCCAGAGGAGGTGAAGGTAATGCAAATTGGGGAGAAGTTCTTATGGACATCTTCCTGAAAGAGATGACAAACTATAACCTGAAGGACAAGTAGGAATTTGTCACAAGAAGGAGCAGCTGGAGTCCCAGATGAGGATGCAGTGTGTGAAAAGCTCAGCAGTGTGAGAACTGTAACAAGTACTATGTAGTGGTTGAAGCAGTGGCGTCACTAGGGTTGATGACACCTGGTGCAGTAACTTATGGTGTCACCCCCCCATGGACCTCCTCCTGTACCAGACCATACAGAATCCTTTTTGTACTAATGTTACTTGTAAATCATAATTTCCATATATCACTCCTTCTTTTCCTTTAATTACTACTCTTCATTTTCAAAAGTTATTGATATAGCTTCACGAATACTAATTACTACAATATTGTAGCTAAAGCACAAGAAAATTTGACAAAATCAGTAACTAAAAATGCCTGCAGCAATGAAAGCAACAGCGTGGGCTTGTAGTGTGTGCAGACAAAACTATGTGATTCGAAGTGTCACTGTAATTAGGTGATAATAACAGCTCTGACTGGGGCACATTAGAAGGTTCAAAATGTAAATTAGCATAGAGTTATAGCCTTGTAGGTATGCTGATACATGTAAGCTAGACTTATGAAAAATGTTTGTGTTGTAATAACTAACTACAGGGATATTTTTATTTAAAAAAGTAAGTTTCTACTCAAATACTTCACAAAAATTTTGTAGACAGTCATTTTGGTGTCAGCTCCTCTGACAGTGTCACCTTGTGTGGTCTGTACCCCTCTAGTGACATCACTGATTTACAGTAATATTTTAATGCCCTAGTGGTTTTTTTTTAAGGAGCCCTTGCTGCGCAGTAGTTAAGTGCTTGGTTGCTAGCCAAAAGGTCGACGGTTGGAACCTACCAGCCACTCCATTGGAGAAAGATGTGGCAGTCTGCTTCTGTGAAGATTTAAAGCCTAGGAAACCATATGGAGAAGCTCTACTCTGACCTATAGGGTCTGTATGAGTTGGAATCTACTCGATGGCAATGGGTAATGGGAGTGTTTTATCCCTCCTTACAGACTGACAGCTAAGGCAATGTTCCACTAACTGGTTACCACTTAATCTAGATTCTCCTTGAAGAGTTTGAGAGATGAGAAGATCAAAAAGCAGCACCCACGAGTCCAATACTTTATCTTTCCTACAGGTTCCTCCATTTGTTATATAAACAGCTTCCTGGTGGCCCCGTCTTTCCCCTGCACCTGGACCCCATCCCAACCACCTGGACCTGTCTGAATCAGGTGAGTAAGTACAGATGAGGCTTACCTGCTGGTAACCTGTTAGAGGAGGGATAGGGATTTATGATTAAGAGGTCAGAGAGAAGGAGGTAACAACTCCTATATATACCTGTTGCCATGGAGTCAATTCCAACTCACAGTGACCCTATGGTTTTAAACAATTAGTAATACCAAGTACAGGCATACCTCTGCGATACTGTGAGTTCAGTTCCAGACCACCGCAATAAAGTGAATATCGCAATAAAGCGAGTCACATGAACTTTTTGGTTTCCCAGTGCATATAAAAGTTATGTTTATACTATACTGCAGTCTGTTAAGTGTGCAGTAGGATTATGTCTAAAATAACAATGTTTATACCTTAATTTAAAAATACTTTATTGCTAAAAAATGCTAACCATCATCTGAGCCTTCAGTGAGTTGTAATCTTTTTGCTGGGGGAGGGTCTCGCCTCGATGTCGATGGCTGCTGACTGATCAGGGTGGTGGTTGCTGAAGGTTGGTGTGGCTGTGGCAATTTCTTAAAATAAGACAATAATGAAGTTTACCACATTAATCGACTCTTCCTTTCACGAAAAAGTTCTCTGCAGCATGCAATGCTGTCTAATAGCATTTTACCCACGGTAGAACTTCTTTCAAAATTGGAGTCAGTCCTCTCAAACCCTGCTACTGCTTTATCAACTAAGCTTATGTAATGTTTTAAATCCTTTGTTGTCATTTCAACAATATTCACAGCATCTTCACAAAGAGTAGATTCCATCTCAAGAAATCACTTTCTTTGCTCATCCATAAGAAGTAACTCCTGATCCATTAAAGTTTTATCATGAGATTGTAGCAATTCAGTCACATCTTCGGACTACACTTCTAGTTCTAGTTCTCTTGCTATTTCTACCACATACGCAGTTACTTCCTCTACTGAAGTCTTGAACCCCTCAAAGTCATCCATGAGGATTAGAATCAACTTCTTTCAAACTCCTATTAATGTTGATATTTTGATCTCCTCCCTTGAATCATGAATGTTCTTAATGGCATCTAGAAAGGTGAATCCTTTCCAGAAGGTTTTCAGTTTACTTTACCCAGGTCCATCAGAGGAATCACTATGTATGGCAGCTATAGCCTTATGAAATTTATTTCTTAAACAATAAGACTTGAAAGTCAAAATTACTCCTTGATTCACAGGTTGCAGAATAAATGTTGTGTTAGCAGGCATGAAAGCATTATTAATCTCCTTGCACGTTTCCATCAGAGCTCTTGGGTGACCAGGTTCATTGTCAATGAGAGGTAATATTTTGAAAGGAATCTTTTTTTCTGAGCAGTAGGTCTCAACAGTGGGCTTAAAATATGCAGTTAACCATGTTGTAAATAGATGTGCTGTCGTCTAGGCTTTGTTGTTCCATTTATAGAGCATAGGCAGAGTAAATTTAGCATAATTCTTAAAGGCCCTAGGATTTTTGGAATGGTAAATGAGCGTTGGCTTCAACTTAAAGTCACCAGCTGCATTAGCCCCTAGCAAGAGAGTCAGCCTGTCCTTTGAAGCTTTGAAGCCAGGCATTGACTTCTCTCTAGCTATGAAAGTCCTAGATGGCATCTTCTTCCAACATAAGGCTGTTTTATCTACACTGAAAAATCTGTTGTTTAGTGTAACCACCTTCATCAGTTTCTCAGCTGGATCTTCTGGATAAATTACTGGAGCTTCCACATCAGCCCTTGCTGCTTCACCTTCCACTTTTATGTTATGGAGACGGCTTCTTTCCTTAAACCTCATGAACAAGCCTCTGCTAGCTTCAAAATTTTCTTCTGCAGCTTCCTCACCTCTCTCAGCCTTCACAGAATGAAGAGAGTTAGGGCCTTGCTCTGGATTAGGCTTTAGCTTAAGGGAATGTTGTGGCTGGTTTGATTTCCTATCCAGACCACTAAAGCAATAAAGCTGTTTCAATTTCTGATCATTCGTGTGTTCACTGGAGTAGCACTTTTAATTTCCTTCAAGAACTTTTCCTTTGCATTCACAGCTTGGCTAAGTGTTTGGCACAAGAGGCCTACCTTTCAGCCTATCTCAGCTTTTGACATGCCTTCCTCACTAAGCTTAATCACTTCTAGCTTTTGATTTAAAGTGCGAGACTTGTGATTTTTCCTTTCACTTGAGCACTTACAGGCCATTGTAGGGTTATGAATTGGCCTAATTTCAATATTATCATGTCTGAGGGAATAGGGAGGCCTGAGGAGAGGGAGAGAGATTTGGGGGAACGGCCTGTCGGTGGAACAGTCAGAACACACACATTTATGGATAAAGTTCGCCGTTTTATATGGGTGCAATTCGTGGTGACCCAAAACTATTACAACAGTAGTTACTACCCTTTCAGTCTTGTATGGTTGATTATTCTGAAGAGTGTTATTGTTCACTTTATAGGCCTGTCTATTGTTTGGCTGAAAGGTGTCTCCGGGGGTGGTTCAGTTCCGGGTTTGAAGGTTGCCTAAGGGCCATAGTCTCGGTGGTTCCACCAGTCTCTATCAGACCAGTAAGTCTGATCTTTTTTATAAATTTGAATTTTGTTCTACACTTTTCTCCCACTCTGTCTAGGATCTTCTACTGTGATCCTGATCAGAGCAGTTGGTAGTGGTAGCCAGGTACCATCTAGTTCTTCTGGTCTCAGGTAGTGGAGGCTGTGGTTTATGTGGTCCATTAGTCCTTTGGACTAATTGTTTCCTTGAGATTTAGCTTTTCTTAACTCTTCTTTGCTCTAGACAGGAAGAGACCAATAGTTGCTTCTTAGATGGCTGCTCACATGCTTTTAAGACCCCAGTTGCTACTCGACAAAGTAGGATATAGAACATTGTCTTTATGGATTATGTTATGCCAACTGACCGGGATGTCTGTCCCTCGAGACTATTGTCCTAAGTCCCCATGTGCGTAGACTCTTATCTATTCATTCAACAACTGGAGGGTGTTGTCATTCTCCCCTGGGGCCTACAATTCAATCGGGAAATGAGGAATTTGTCTTCTACATTAAAACAAGACACAAAACTCAGGGGTTAGAGCAGAGCCCAGAGGTGGGAGCCTCTGGCGGGCAGGGGCAGCTGTTTACCCCGGTTGGATCTTCCCTGTGGAGTCTTTTCACTCTAATCTTCACTACCTCCACCCTCAAGGCCCATGGTAAGGGGCTTCCTTCTTAAACCTCTGACCTGGGCTTGGATACATCCTCTTTCCTTGGTCCCATTAGCACAGGCTGATATTTTCCAAGATGTTATTATTTGATACTAGGAAAGAGAAAAAAGAAAACTGGGTCAGTAAATACATGGCATATAAAAGCTTGTTCCAAAGAAGCAGATTCTGGACCTAAGATAACATTGAAGGTTTTTTTTTTTTTTTTTAAATTTGCTTTAGATGAAGGTTTACAAAGCTAATTAATTTCTCATTAAACAATTAATACATATTTTGTGACTTTAGTTGCCAACAACCAATGTGTCACTCTCCCCTTCTCAACCATGGGTTCCCCCTTACCAGCTGTCCTATCCCCTCCTATCCTTGCCCCTGGGCTGGTGTGTCCATTTTGTCTCGCTTTGTTTTATGGGCCTGTCTGAAGGGTGAAGGGTGAACCTCAGGAGTGATTTCAGTACTGAGTTAAAAGTGTGTCAGGGGGCCATAGTCTTGGGGTTTCTCCAGTTTGTGTCTCATCAGTAAGTCTGGTCTTTTTTTGTGAGTTAGAATTTTCTTCTATATTTTTCTCCAGCTCTGTCCGGGACCCTCTATTGCGATCCCTGTCAGAACAGTCAATGATGGTAGCCGGGCACCATCTAGTTGTTCTGGACTCAGTATGGTGGAGGCTGTGGTAGTTGCGGTCCATTAGTCCTTTGGACTAATCTTTCCCTGGTGTCTTTGGTTTTCTTCATTCTCCCTTGCTCCAGACGAGGTGAGACCAGTGGAGCATTTTAGATGGCCACTCACAAGCTTTTAAGACCCCAAGTGCTACTCACCAAAGTAGGGTGTAAAACATTTTCCTTATAAACTATGTTAGGCCAATTGAACTAGGTATCTCCCAAGACCATGGTCCTCAGCCCTCAGCCCAGTAATTCAGTCCCTCAGGGAGTTTGAATGTGTCTATGAAGCCTCCATGACCTTGCCTTGGTTGAGTTGTGCTGATTTCCCCAGTATTGTGTACTATCTTACCCTTCACTAAAGTTACCACTTATCTATTGTCTAGTTAGTGTTTTCCCCTCCCCACTCTTACACTCCCTTGTACCTATCAAGGATTGTTTCTTTCTCTGTGTAAACATTTTCATGAGTTTTTATAGTAGTGGTCTCATACAGTATTTGTCTTTTTGTGTTTGACTTATTTCACTCAACAAAATATCCTCCAGATTCATCCATGTTGTGAGATGTTTTGCAGATTCATCATTGTTCTTTATCATTTCATAGTGTTTCATTGTGTGTATGTACAATAGTTTGTTTATCCATTCATCTGTTCATGGGCACTTAGGTTGTTTCCAACTTTTTGTTATTGTAAATAATGCTGCAATGAACTTGGGTGTGCATATGTCTATTCTTGTGACAGCTCTTATTTCTTTAGGATCTATTCCTAAGAGTGGGATTGCTGGATCATATGGTATTTCTGTTTCTAGTTTTTTAAGGAACTGCCATATCATTTTCCAAAATGGTTGTGCCATTTTACATTCCCACCACCAGTGTACAAGAGTTCCAAACTCCCCGCTGCCTCTCCAACATTTATTTTCTCTTTTTTTTAATTCATGCCAGTAATGTTGGGGTGAGATGGTATCTCATGGTAGTTTGATTTGCATCTCCCTGATGGCTAATGATCATGTAAGCATTTCTTCATGTGTTTGTTTGCTGCCTGAATGTCTTCTTTGGTGAAGGGTCTGTTCATATCTTTTGCCCATTTTTTAATTGGATTATTAGTCTTTTTGTTGTAGAGGTATTGGATTTTCCCGTAAATTTTGGAGATTAGACCTTTGTTGGATTTGTCATAGCCAAATTTTTTCCCCAGTCTGTAAGTTCTCTTTTTACTCTTTTGGTGAAGTCTTTTGATGAGCGTATTTAATTTTTAGAAGATTTCAGTTATCTAGCTTACCTTCTGGTGTTTGTGTATTGTTAGTTATGCTTTATATCTTATTTATGCCATGTATTAGGGCCTCTAGCGTTGACTCTATTTTTTATTCTATGATCTTTATAGTTTTTGGTTTTATATTTAGGTTTTGATACATTTTGAATTAGTTTTTGTGTATGGTATGAAGTATGGGTCCTGTTTCATTTTTTTACAAATAGACATGCAGTTTTGCCAGCACCATTTTTTAAAAAGACTGTTTTTTTCCCTCATTTAATGGACTTTGGTTCTTTGTGGAAGATCAGGTGACCATAGGTGGATGAATTTACATCTGGGTTCTCGATTATGTTCCATTGGTCAAAGTGTCTGTTGTTGTACCAGTACCAGGCTGTTTTGACTATTGTAGCTCTATAGTAGTTTCTGAGATCAGGTAGTGTGAGTTCTACTTTATTCTTCTTCTTCGGTGGTGGTTTACTTATGCGGGGCCTCTTTCCTTTCCATATAAAAGTAATAATTAATTTTTCCATCTTGTTAAAGAATGCTCTTGGTATTTGGATCAAGATTGCATTGTATTTGTAGATTGCTTTGGGTAGAATTGACATTTTCACAATATTGAGTCTACCTATCCTTGAGCATGGTATGTTTTTCCATTTACGTAGGTCTCTTTTGGTTTCTTGCAGTAGTGTTTTGTAGTTTTCTTTGTATAGGTCTTGTATGTTCCTGGTTAGATCTGTTCCTAAGTATTTTATTTTTTTAGGGGCTATAATAAATGGTATTGCTTTCCTGATTTCCTTTTTGTAGTTCTCTTTATTGATGTATAGGAATCCAACTGATTTTTGTATGTTTATCTTGTATCCTGCTATTCTGCTGAATTCTTTCTATTAGTTCCAGTAGTTTTCTTGTGGAGTCTTTTGGGTTCTCTATGTATAGTATCATATCATCCTCATATAGGGATAGTTTTACTTCTTCCTTACCCATTTGGATGCTAGTTTTGTTTTTTTTTTTCTTCCCTTATTGCTCTATCTAGGACTTCAAGCACAATGTTAAATAGGAGTGGCGATGAAGGGCATCCTTATTTTGTTCCTGTTCTCAGGCAGAATGTTTTCAGCCTTTCCCCATTAAGAATGATGTTGGCTGTTGGTTTTGTATAGGTACCCTTTATTATCTTTAGGACTTTCCCTTCTATTCCTATTTTATTGAGAGTTTTTATCAGGAATGGGTGTTGGACTTTATCGAATGCATTTTCTGCATCGATTGAGATGATCATGTGATTCATTTATTTATGTGATGTATTACGTTGATTGATTTTCTAACGTTGAACCATCCTTGCATATCTGGTATGAACCTCACTGGGTCAGCATGTATTACTTTTTTTTTTTTAATATGATGCTGAATTATATTGGCTTGAATTTTGTTGAGAATTTTTGCATCTATAGTCATGAGCTACATTGGTCTGTAATTTTCTTTTTTTGTGATGTCTTTGCCTGGTTTGAGTATCAGGGTTACGCTGGCTTCGTAGAATGAGTTCGGAAGTATCCATTCCTTTCCTGTATTCTGAAATAGTTTGAGAAGTACTGGTGCAAGCTCTTCGCTGAATGTGTGGTAGAATTTTCCAGTGAAGCCATCTGGGCCAGGGTTTTTTTTTGTTTGGAGTTTTTTTTTTTAATTACTTTTTCAATCTCTTCTCTTG
>NW_004443971.1:9251731-9271041 GCF_000243295.1 Trichechus manatus latirostris
ATGTTCTAGGGTTTCAGGATTGTTGATTCTCTGTTTGGCTTAGTTTTTCGGATCTTTGTTGTGGAGGGACGGCGTGGTGCTTCTGCTTAGACCGCCATCTTGCCGGAGTCCTGGTATGATGTGTTTTTATTCTTGTTTGATTCTAGGAATTTTTTTTTATTCATCTTTGAGGTCTTCTATTACCCAGTGGTTTTTAAGCAGGATATTATTCAGTTTCCATGTATTTGATTTGTTTCCCTTGCTTTTCCTGTTATTAATTTCTACTGTTATGGCATTGTGATCAGAGAAGATGCTTTGTATTATCTCAATGTTTTGGATTTTATTGAAGGTTGCTTTGTGGCCTAAGATGTGGTCTATTCTGGAGAATGTTCCATGTGCATTGGAACAGAATGTGTACTTTGCTGCTGTTGGCTGTGTTCTATATATGTCTATGAGTTCAAGTTGGTTGATCGTGGCCTTTAGATCATTTGTATCTTTGTTGAGTTTCTTTTTAAGATGTTCTGTCCTTTACTGGGAGTTGTGTGTTGAAGCCTCCTGCTATTATTATGGAACTTTCTCAATTTCTTTTTTCAGTGCTGTTAGAGTTTGTTTTATGTATTTTGGAGCTCTATGTATTGGGTGTGTATATATTTATTATGTCTATGCCCTCATGGTGGATTTTCCCTTTAATCATTATATAATGTCCTTTATCTTTCACGGTGGATTTTGTTTTACAGTCTATTTTATCTGAGATTAGTATTACCATTCCTGTTCTTTTTTGGTTGCTGTTTTCTTGATATTTTTGTTTTCCATATTTTGATTTTTAATACATTTATGTCTGTTTCTAAGGTGTGCCCCTTGTAGACAGCGTATTGATGGGTTCTCTTTTTTTATCCATTCTGTCACTCTCTGTGTCTTTATGGGTACATTTAAAGCATTTACATTCAGTGTGATAATTGATAGGTGTGAGTTTATTGCTGTCATTTTGTAGTGCTTTTTTTTGGGGTGCTGATATTTTCTTTGCTCCTCTTACTCTTGTGGATTTTTTTGTTTGTTTCTTTCATTTTTGTAGATTTTTTGTCTACTGAGACTTTATGTTTTTCTTCTTTATTTTGATGAATAGGTTTGTTGACTTTCTTTGTGATTACCTTGAAATTTATCCCTATCTTACTAAGTTTAAACCAGTCTTTTATTACTTGATATCGCCTTGACTTCTTCTCGATTTGAAAGTTCTATTCCTACACCATTTATTCCCTCTTTTATTGCTCTGAGGTTGTTGTCATTTACAGATTGACCTCTCTGGTTCTCTGTTTTAAATCTTTTAGTTTTTTTTTATCCTTGAGAGTTCATTACCTAGGTTGGTATCTGGTTGATTCTGTCCTGTGTCCTAGATTCAGGTTGTTGTCTGATGTTGTTGGTAGCTCTCCTTGTTCTTTGTTCTCTGTCAGTTTCTTTTTCCATTCGGTGCTTGATCGAGTTCTTTATCACTTCATTTTAAATTTCGTGTTCCAAGATCGATGTTCATATCTGTTTTACTTAGTTTTCTGGTCTTTGCTGCAGAGGGACAGCGTGATGCTTCTGTCTGTAGCGTCATGTTGGCTCCACCACTGAAGGGCTCTTTTGACTGCCCAGCACCTTTTCTGATTTCTTTTCCAGTGGTCTTTCAGCCAGGGGACAGCCAGCAGCCATCTTGTTTTCCTGATGCCTAGTACCCTAGTACCCATTGCTGTTTTGATTCATAGCAACCCTATAGAACAGAGTACAATTGCCTCATAGGGTTTCCAAGGCGGTAAATCTTTGCAGAAGCAGACTGCCACATCTTTCTCCTGCGGAGTGGCTTGTGGGTTTGAACCGTTGACTTTTCGGTTAACAGCTGAGAGCTTTAACCACTACACCACCAGGTGTCCTGATGCCCAGTAGCTGGTCTAATTGGCATCTTGTCCTTTTCCTGGATAAGCAGGACACACTTGTTTTTACAAAAACAAACTTTCTATTGGTTCGAAATCCTTCCCATTTGTTTTGATGTTTTCTAAGCTCGGGTCCCACATCTGCCTCAGGCAATGAACAGGACTCTTAAACATCCATCTCATCCCTCATGAAACCCAGGAAGGAGCTAGCCCTTCCAGGTCTGGGATACCAGCTCCCCTACCTCTGGAACATTCTATGAGGGTCCTGTGAAGGTAATGCTAACCCATTACCAGTGCACCATGTAGCAATAATTCAATGACACAATAATCATGACATAGTACAGTAACAATAGATTAATTATCTCAAAGGGGAGCAAGACATAGACACATGAAGCAATTAACAGGACAAGGTAGCATATGATCAGGTGCCAAAATTATTGGTACAGATGATAAGTAGGAACTGAAACATTTGGAGAAACTAACATGGGCTGGTTTTGTGGAGCCTTGGCAGACTTAGGAGATGAGGAGGAGATTCAGGGCCACTGCTACCTCACCCATATAGCAAAAGCAGCCCCACATGGGGTGCAGGATTTACTGAATGAAGCCTCTTCAGACATATCCCCATCACTACAGGCGCTGATTCTGGGTTGGGGACCTTTTGAGGAGAAGTGATTGATAAGGTAGGATCCTTGCTAATGTTTGTCACTTATTGCTTCAAAAGGGGTGTCTGTCCAATAGCAGGGGCTTCCTCTTCTAACTCCTACAGGGCTGCTAAGGGATTAGGTCCCTGTTTTACTATTTCATCTATTCCCTCATCTCCATTTTATGGGCTGGTGGAAAGCAAAAGTAACAATCCCAGCCTGCTGTCACTTTCTTTTAATGAAAAGGTTACTGGTTACCACCGGAAAACCATACGCATTAAGCAAAGATAAGGTTCCAACTGTTTTGTTTCCAAATGAACAAATAAGATAAAAGGTTTTAGGCTGCTATTTATAAGCACTTCTCTGCAAATAACACCTTGTGAGTGTAAAGAGTCTCCATTCCCAGTAACTGAAAAGCCAAATTGAATAGGCTGTTCTAGGGTCCTATGAGTCGGAGTTGACTTGAAGGCAGCAGGTTTGTTTTTCTGGTTTATTTTAGGGTCCCCCTGAGCCTCCTTCCCTTTGACCCCTGCAGCGCAGACAGCTAGGGTTTCAGTTCTAGCCTGTGGAGGGCACTCTAGAGACAGGGCTCTGGTGAGTTTTTTGCAAGGCTGGAAGGCAGTCATTCAAAATGTCCCCTGGCTACTCACTCATTGATCAGTCCGAGCATGCAATATGGTTTCAACAGCCAGCAGGCAAAGATGGGATGGAGGAGTCACTGATTAGCGGGACCTCAAGTAGAGGGAAAGTCTGGGATGAGCTATTGCCATTCCAATTGTGACTGTGTCTCCAGAAGATTCAGGAAGTCAAGTTTCAGGCACCTCTCAAAGGACAAAGTAAAGCAGTGTTTCCTAACCAGGGACTCATGAACTCTAACAGGTTTACCATTGTGTCCCTGGGGCTTTGCTTCCTGAAAGCTAAGATTGGTGTCTGCTTCATTTTAAAAAATTCTATAAAAACAAGTCAGTTTCTCAAGTACAGGATGGCAGAATCAAATATCAAGCCTTGAAAGTAATTTTTCTCTTGTTATATTTTTGATGTTTTACTATGCAGTTAAATTTCAATGTATGTTTTAATATGCAAACTCCAAACCAAACACTACAGAACATGTCTTTTTATGATTTATTTGCTAATTATCCATTTTAGTGTAATTAATTAAAGTAAATGAAAGAGCATGCATCATTTGTTGAGTGGCGGAAAAGCAGAATATTATTGCGATGTTATAGTCAAATGAAGATTATAATGAAATCCTTGATCCTATACTGATTTAAATAAAATATTTGTATTTAAAATAATGTCTTTATTATACACTTTGTGTAGTAGACATTTACCATCCTTTTTAGCCATCTAGATGCTTGGAACATCCCTTTTATATATCGTGGACTCTCCCACCTAATGAGTCTGCCTCTCCAAAATAGAAGCCAGATGTTATAGATCAAATTGTGACCCCCAAAAATACTTGTTGTAAATCTTAACCTGGTTGCTATAGGGTCGCTATGAGTTGGAATCAACTCGATGGCAATGGGTTTGGTTTGGTTTTTGGTATACCTGTGTATGTAATCCCGTCTGGGAATAGGGTTTTCTTTGTTAGGTTAATGAAGCCATTCTCACTGTAGGGTGTATCTTAAATCAATCACTTTTGAGATATAAAGGACAGATCAAGCACAGAAGAAAGCAAACCCGAATGAGGAAAGATAGATGCCACGTGGAGATATCCAAGAAACCCAGAGAATGCTAGAGAAGCTGAGACAAGGATTTCCTCCCAGAGATGACTGAGAGAGCAGCTTTCCCTAGAGCCAGCACCCGGAATTCAGAATTCAGACTGCTATCCCCCTAAACCACGGGAAAATAAATTTCTGTTCACTAAAGTCACCCATTTGTGGTGTTTCTGGCATAACAGCACTAGATAATTAAGACACCAGATTTTCCCAGTTTCCCTTAAACTAGGGTGCAGGCACTTGGCACAGGCTGCTTCCATCAGTGCCCCTGCATGTGATTTTGGTTTGGGCCTGTGTGTGCAATCCATTCAAATGATTGCGTGCAATGTGGCAGAGAGACATCCAACGTCCAGCGGCAGAAGAGAGAGGCGCTTGGCATAGTGTCCTTGCCCAGCCTTAGGCCTGTGTCCAGTGGCAGGGACAGTGGCAGTAGAACTGATTCTGGCTGCCTAGCCTCTAAGCTTGTTTTTCTGGCTGTCTCTCCTCGAGATTACGTTAACAATGAAATATCCTCTAATACCACCACCACCACCAGTGCCGTCAAGCCAACTCCAACTCATGGTGACCCCATGTGTGTCACAGTAGAACTGTACTCCACAGGGTTTTCAATGGCTGAGTTTTCAGAAGTAGATCACCAGGACTTACTTCTGAAGTCCTTCTGGGTGGACTTAAACTTCCAACCTTTTTCGTTAGCAGTGGAAAGCGTTAACTGTTTGCACCACCCAGGGACTCCGTCCTTTAAATAGTGATCTTTAAACATTTTAATTTATGTGTTCCCAACACAAATTTAACGAAGCTGGTTTTCTAAAGTTTTATGTCATAACAACCTAGATTGCATGTCAGGAACATTTTGCCCTACATAAGTAAATGTTCTGCTGTTGAGAGTGCTTTTAATTTATCTTGTGGAAATAAATGGCAAAACGAAAAGAAGCTATTGAGCCACTGGTAAGCGTAGGGCTTAAAGAGGTATATTAATTATTAAGTGCGTTATTTACAGTTGAATTCACAGCACATCCCCATTAAGTTAATCTAAATCTGAAAAGAACAAGATACGAAGGCCTAAACCAGCAGATTAGTGGTTGACGAGGAACAACAGAAGATTATGCCCAAGTAAAAATTGAATACGGCTTTATGACGTCAATACTTTTTGGCCAAAATTAATTAAAATGTTTCACCTACAAACCTGAATGAGTGTTTAAGGAACTATAAAATGCCATGACTTACCTTCAATATCTTTTTCTAACTTGAAGACATAATGTTGATCTCTTGGAAGTAAATGTGGGACTTTTCATCTTCTTCTCTTTGAAATAATGCAAAATATTCAACTGAGACATGGGTGAATACGGGTGAAGTTTTTTCTTTTTAGCATCCTGCTATTCCCCAACATACTGTTTCCAAATTTTGAATATTTTAATTCTAAGATGGGGTGAAACAGAGAGATGAAAAAAAGGAAAGAAAGGAGGGAGAGAGGAAAGAAGGAAGGAAGGAAGATAAGGAGCAAAGTCTTGCCATGAGTTTGCCACCTGGATGAAATGAGCTCTGCGAAGTTGGAAGTTTTGTACTGACCTCTGCTTTGCTCTCACAGAACTCTCCTGACATACAATGCATTCTTTGACAATAATCAGGGGATGAAAGAGGCAAGATCATTAAACAAAATTTGCCATCACAGACTGGAAGTTCAAAACCACCCAGCAGTGCTGTGGAAGAAAGTCCTGGCGATCTGCTTCCATAAAGGTTAAGAAAACCGTATGGAGTAGTTCTACTCTGTTAACACATGGGGCCATCATGAGTCAGAATCAGCTCGGTGGCAATGGGGTTTTTTTTTTTTCCTGCCACCTCCCTCTGCAATATATATGAATTCAGAACATGCCAAAATATCCTGTTTCCATGCTATGCTTCATCCTTATCAGAAGTATGAGATAAGATGAAGACACAAAGCCCCAGTTGGAATTACAGTATCTTGAATAAAAGAGGCTTTCCTAACTCCTGTATTATGCATTTGTGAGGAGTCCCTGCGCGGTTCAGACAGTCAATGCACTCGCTGCTAACCAAAAGACTGGAGGTTCAAGTCCACCCAGAGGTGCCTCAAAAGAAAAGCTTGATGATCTACTTTGGAAAAAATTAGTCATTGAAAACTCTAGGAATCACAGTTGTACTCTGACACACATGGGATTTCCATGAGCTGGAATCAACTCGATGGCAAGTGGTTTGGTTTTTTTGATTTTGTCTACGTGGAGGTTATTACATCCCAAGGTAATGTGTTGTTTTTGTTGTTAGTTGCTGTCAAGTAGATTCTGATTCTTGGCAGCCCCATGTGTTCAGAGTAGAACTGTTTCACAGGGGTTTCAAAGCTTTGACCTTTTGGAAGCAGATCACCAGGCCTATCTTCAGAGGTGCCTAGTAGTTGAGCGCTTAACCGTTTGCACCACCCATAATTAAATTCAGGATGGGTAAAACAAACAAAAAAAACCCCAAACCCAAGACCTCGAGTCGATTCTGACTCATAGAGACCCTATAGGACAGAATACTACTGCCCCATAGGGTTTCCAAGGAGTGGCTGGTGGATTTGAACAGCTGACCTTTTGGTTAGCAGCTGTAGCTCTTAACCACTACGCCATGGGTAAAACATGTGTTATTTATTTATGACTTTTTTTTTTTAATAAAATGGAGAAGGGCAATTGTGAAAGGGGAGGTGAGAAAGGTAAGCCAGCATGACACATTGACCTCAGATTCTATAAAGCAGATTAATTTTTAAAATGGGTACTCATAGCAGTTAAGAAACTGTAAATTAATTCTCTTAAAAATTCAAAGACATGGCACCTGGTCTCACAGGCTGGAAACTGGCAATCCACAAATAGAATCTGAATCTCCAAGCATGGGACATGGCATGTGATGTATGATATCTGGATTTTCAGGTATTACTTTGGGTCTTCTAGGTGCCAATTTCTGCCTTTCCAAGCATACAATAAGACCTCCACATGAGACCTGGTTCTACAGGCATGAACTTGGACCACTAAGCATGGAGTATATACTTATAAGCATGAATACGTACCCTACCTACAGGTATAGAATGTTGCTCTTCAAATATGTTACTCCAAGTAAGGTAACTGACTCTCCAGGCATAGGAAGTCTCTCCAGTGTGAATCTTGCCTCTTCAGGCCTAAAATCTGACACTCTGTGTGTGGTATCAAACCCTCTGGGCATGGAATTAGCCTTCTAGGAATGCAATGTTGTTGTTATTGGATGCGGTTGAGTCAATTCCAACTCGTAACAACTCCATGTGACAGAGTAGAACTGCCCCAGTGGGGTTTTCTTGGCTGTAATGAACTGATTGAAATTGCTCTAAGCTTGGAACCTGGACTTCTGGGGGTAGAACCGAATGGTAAGGCATGTCTTCCAGCCCAGCAGGTAAGGAACCTGGCCATCTAGGCCTGAAATCTCTACTTCCATATATGGAATATGGACTTCTAGGCATGAAACTAGGCCTTGCAGTCATGAAACCTGGTCTGTAGAAGGGGAATCTGGCTTTCTATATTCCATGTTTACCCATAAACTTGGCCATTTATGGATAAAACCAGACTTTCTGTGTGTGGAAAGGCAGACTGTCTGGCATTGGCTTGACCTTCCATTTCTAAAACTGTGACTTTGGGCATGGTAACTGGCATGATATGTGTGGACACCAATCTCCAAGCGTGAAACCTGGCGCCGCAAGCATGAAGTCTGGCATCCCATGTGTAGATTCTCAATCTCCAAACATGAAACATGGCTTTAAAAGTGTGGAATCTGGCACTATAGACATGGAACCTAGCAAAATAGTCACAGAAGTTGGATCAACAAGACTAAAAACCTGGCAACCCATGTGTGGAATTTTAATGTCCAGAAACGGAACATGACCTACAAGGGTGGAATCTGGGATTCTAGTCATACAATCTGGTGTTTCATTTATGGAAATTGACCTTCATGGATGGGCTCTTTCTGCCAGTCATGGAATCTGGCACTCCATGTATGAAATTTTGGTCTCCAAGCATGGAAACTGGTCCTACCAGCCTTGAACCTGGCACTCCATGTATAGAATCTTAATCTCCAAGCTTGGAGCCTGGTCCCAAAAGCATGGAACTTGGCAGTCTATGTGTGAAAGTGTAATTTCCCAGTATGTAACATGGCCTCATAAGTGCGGAACCTGGCACTCCAGTCACAGAAGTTTATGTCTAAGACATGGAACCTGGCTCCATGGCTTGGTACCTAGCACTCTACATATGGAATTTCAATATCCAAGAATGGAATCTAGCCTGATAGGCACTGAACATGACATTCTGTATATGGAATCTCAATCTCCAAGCATCACACCTGGACATATAGTCAGGGACATGGCACTCCATGTGTGGAATCTCAATTTCTAAGCATGGAACATGGTCTAACATGTGTGTAACCTGGAACTCCAGACAAGGAATCTCACTTTTGAGTCATGAAAGTTGGCTCTCCAAGCATAGAGCCTGATCTCCCAGGCATGGAACCTGGCAGCACTCCTTTTATGGTATGTCAATCTCCAAGAAGGAAACTTGCACTACAACTATGGAACCTGTGGAACCTGGTGCTCTATGTATGGAATCTCAATCTCCCAGCATGGAACCTGGCTCTACAAGCACGGAGTCTGCCACTCCATTTATGAAACACGGGCTTTCAGGCATTGATTTACATCTTCTTGTAGGTGTGGATTCAGACTTTCCAGACCCTAAGCCATGGACTTTGGACCTCCAAATGGGGGAAACTAGCCCTTTTAGGATGAAAACTGGCCCTCTAAGTGCAGAGTGAAGAGCCTAGTCCTTAAAACTTGGAGCCTAGTCCTCCAAATAGGGCTTTCTAGGGTTGAAAAGTCCCTCCTGAGCTGAATCTTGCCTGCCCAGGTGGCTCTCTAGTTGTGGAACCTGGGCTTCTATGTGTGGACCCTGGCCCTCTAGGCATGGGATTAGACCTTCTATGCATGCCGTGAGTGCCTGTGTGAAATCTCTCCCCAAGCCTGGAACCTGGCCTTCTGGGGGTGGAACCTGAACCTCAAGGAACATTATCTAGCCCACAAATGAGAAAATTCAGGTTCAGTGTTTAAGTGACTTTCCCAAGGTTCAACAATTGGTTTTCAGGGGCTAGAACCCAGGTCTCCTGATTCCCCATCAGTGTTTACTGCTCCAGACCACAGTTCCTCTAATCTCACCTCTCTTCCTAATGGTGTAGTGAGTGCAAAGGGAACTGGGCAGCAGTTAGAACTCCCAAGTCTGCTGACAGCTCTGCCCCATCTGCCCCTGTGTCCTTGGATGGATTTTCCAAGTGCATGTGTGTGCAGAGAGGGAGTCAGACAACATGGTTGCTAAGATGATTCCAGCCCTGGCATTCTGTCCTCTGCTTCTATTTTATGCTTCTCCTTATTAAGGGCCTCCGCCCCTTGTCCTCAAGCTGTGTGAGGTCCTATCAGTCTGGGCAAACCGGACCATCTGAGCAAGGAGCCACCAGAAGATTAGCTTTGATCCTACCCTGACCCCTACTCCCTCCTGTGGTTTCCTCCATTATTTCACTGTTGCCCAAGGAAGATATTTTCTATTTGGTTGAAGTTTCCCATTCAACCCAGAAAATCAAATACCATTTTAAAAGATCCTGACTTTGGGAGTTAGCTTTGTAGCTGCCAGGGGTGCCTCACGATCCCTCTCTATTCAAAGGCCCATCCTTGTTGTCCTTCAATTTATGACTCTTGTCTTCACCTCCTCTTACTGTTGGGGTGGGGTTGGTTGCCTGGGAGAATCAGGTCTGGTTATTACTGCCTGGGTGCAAGCAGGGGAGTGTATTAGCACCAGCAGGCTAAAACTGGGGGTGGAATTAGTCTTCAGGGCACCTCCTGTCCTTTTCCCCAAGGACAATCACTTTTAACTCCCTTTTTCTTCATATTTCTAAAAAATGGACTTCTACAACCTTCTCTTGATTTTTCAATTTTAGACATCATTTATTTATTTCCTGCAATGATGGATGAGTCTTTGACACAGTTATGCATCTTCAGTTCCTCTCTTGCATCTTCAAATACAGTGTTTAGATTTTATGACTCTGAAATATTGTTGACCCCAGAACAAGTAGTGTGGTATGCACATTTCTCTTCTCCTCTAGCTTTTTTCCACCCTAAGTTTCTAAATTTCTTTCTTTTTTCTCATACTGCTTACCCTAACCCTCACCCTATCTTTCCCCCCAAATTTCTGTCACCTCATCTTTTCTATGTGGTGCCTTTCTTCTCTGAGATCTTCCACAGAGTCTTTATTGAGGAAATGGTTATATTTGTTTAAAAAACAGGCATGAGCAGGGGCAAGGCTTTTGGGCCTAGTTTTTAACAATGGATTATCTAAAATAAAAGTAAAAACACAGTAAGCTAAAGACAAAATAAATAAATGGGACCTCATAAAATTAAAAACTTTTTGTTCATCATAAGACTTTACCAAAAAAAGTGAAAAGACAAACTACTGACTGGGAGAATATCTTTGGAAACCATATATCCAATAAGAATCTAATAACCAAAATATATAGAAAACTTTAAAAACTTAGCTGTAAAAAGACAAATAACCCAATCAAAAAATGGGCAAAGGACTTGAATAGACATTTCACTAAAGAGGATATTCAAATGAACACCAAACACTGAAAAGATGCTCAACATTATTAGCCATCAGAGAGATACAAATCAAAACAACGAGATAAAAATAGAACCTACAGACAGGGAAAAAAAATTTTGGCTATGACAAATCCAACAAAAGTATAACCTCTAAAATCTATAGGAAAATCCAACATCTGTACAACAAAAAGACAAATAATCCAATTAAAAAATGGGCAAAGGATATGAACAAACACTTCATCAAAGAAGACATTCAGGTGGCTAACAGACACATGAGGAAATGCCTGAGATCCCTAGCCATTAGAGAAATGCAAATCAAAACTACAATGAGATACCATCTCACCCTGACATTACTGGCACGAATTAAAAAAAGAGAAAATAACAAATGTTGGAGAGGCTGTAGGGAGATCGGAACTCTTATGCACTGCTGCTGGGAATGCAAAATGGTACAACCATTTTGGAAAACGATATGATGCTTTCTTAAAAAGCTAGAAATAGAAATACCATACGATCTAGCAATCCCACTCATAGGACTATATCCTAGAAAAACAAGAGCTGTCACATGAATAGACATATGCACACCCATGTTCATTGCAGCATTGTTCACAATAGCAAAAAAATGGAAACAATGTAGATGCCCGTCAATAGATGAATGGATAAACAAACTATGGTACATACACACAATGGAATACTATGCAACAATAAAGAACAATGATGAATCTGCGAAACATCTCACAACGTGAATAAATCTGGAGGGTGTTATGCTGAGTGAAATAAGTCAATCACAAAAGGACAAATACTATATGAGACCACTATTATAAAAAGTCATGAAAAGGTTTACACACAGAAAGAAACAATCTTTGATGGTTACAATGGACGGGAGGATTGGAGAGGGTAAAAACACTAACCAGACAATAGATAAGTGGTAACTCTGGTGAAGGGTAGGACAGTACACAATACTGGGGAGGTCAGCACAGCTTGACCAAGGCAAGGTCATGCAACCTTCCTAGACACATCAAAACTCCCTGAGGGACCAAATTACTGGGCTGAGGGCTGGGGACCATGGTCTCAGGGAACATCTAGCTCAACTGGCGTAACATAGTTTATAAAGAAAATGTTCTAATCCTGCTTTGGTGAGTAGCGCCTGGGGTCTTAAAAGCTCGTGAGCAGCCATCTAAGATACTCCGCTGGTCCCATCCCATCTGGAGCAAGGGAGAATGAAGAAAACCAAAGGCACAAGGGAAAGATTAGTCCAAAGCACTAATGGACCACAACTTCCACAGCCTCCACCAGACTGAGTCCAGCACAACTAGATGGTGCCCAGCTACCACCACCCACTGTTTTGACAGGGATCACAATAGAGGGTCCTGGACAGAGCTGGAGAAACATGTAGAACAAAATTCTAACTCACAAAAAAAGATCAGACTTACTGGTTAGACAGAGACTGGAGAAACCCCATGAGTATGGCCCCCAGACACCCTTTTAACTCAGTACTGAAGTCACTCCTGAGGTTCACCCTTCAGCCAAAGATTAGACAGGCCCATAAAACAAAATGAGATTAAATGGGCACACCAACCCAGGGGCAAGGACGAGAATGCAGGAGGGGACATGAAAGCTGGTAAGGGGGAACCCAAGGTCTAGAAGGGTAGAGTGTTGACATGTTGTGGGATTGGCAACCAATGTAACAAAACAATATGTGTGTTAATTGTTTAATAAGAAATTAATTTGCTCTGTAAACCTTCATCTATAAAGCACAATAAAAAAAATACAAAAACCAAAAAACCCTACAATGAGACAACATTTCACTCCCACTAGGATGGCTGAGATCAAACAAACAAACAAACAAATCCAGAAAATAACTTGTGTTGGCGAGGATGTGGGGAAACTGGAACCGTTGTCCACTGCTGGTGGGAATGAAAAATGGTACAGCTGTTGTGGAAAACAGTGTGGCAGGTCTTCCTCAAAAAACTAAAAATAGAACTACCACATGACTCCGCAATTCCACTGATAGGAGTATACCCAAGGGACTTGAAAGTAGCGGCAAACAGACATGTGTACAATATTCACAATAGCCAAAAAGTAGAAACAACCTAAACATCCATCAACGAATGGATAAACAACATGTGGTACATACATACAACAGAGTTCTACTCAGCCAGAAAGAGAAATGAAGCCTTTCGTGTGTGTATGTGCGTGTGCATGTGTGTGTGTGCGCGTGTGTGTGTGCGCGTGTGTGTGCGTGTGTGTGCGTGTGTGTGCGTGTGTGTGTGCGTGTGTGCGCGCGTGTGTGCGTGTTTTAGATGAAAGTTTACAGTGCAAGTTAGTTTCTCATTCAAAAATTTATACACAAATTGTTTTGTGATTGGCTGCAGTCTCTGCAGTGTGTCACCACTCTCCCCCTTTTCCTTTACACCCCAGATTCCCCATATCCATTCGTCCAGGCTTCCTGCGCTTTCCTGCCTTCTCATCTTTGCTTTTGGTCAGGTGTCGCCCATCCGTTTCCTATACGTGATAGAACTAAGAAGCTCTTTCCTCACGTGTGTTATTGTTTGTTTTATAAGCCTGTCTAATCTTTGGATGAAAGGTGGACTTCAGAAGTGGCTTCAGTTCTGAGATAGCAGGATGTCCCTCCAGTCTGTCAGACCAGTAAGTCTGGTCTTTTTTTGTGAATTTGAATTTTATCTTACATTTTTCTCCCACTCTGTCCAGAACCCTCTATTGCGATCCCTGTCAGAGCAGTCGATGGTGGTAGCTGGGCACCATCTATTTCTTCTGGGCTCAGGCTGGTGGAGGCTGTGGTTCATGTGGTCCATTTGTCCTCTAGGCTAACATTTTCTTTGTGTCTTTGGTTTTCTTCGCTCTCTTTTGTGTCTTGCTACATGCTACAACATGGAAGGAGCTTGAAGACATTGTGCTGAGTGAAATAAGTCAATCATAAAAGAAAAAATATTGTATGACCTCACTTATATAAAAAGACAACAACAGGCAAATGTATAGAGATCAAAGTTTATTAGTGGTTACCAGGGGTAGAAGGGAGGAGAAAAAGGGGAAGATATTGCTTATGGAGCGCTGAGTTTCGGTTTATGGGCATGGAAAAATTGCACTGATTAAGGATAGGGTTGCACAGCCAATCATTGTAATTGCTGTCAATAAGCTGTACACCTGTAAAAAGTTGAATTGGCCGGAATTGTGTGATGGATATATTTACACACACACACACACACACACACATACACACACACACACACAAAAGAGCAGCTACTGAGGCTGCTTATGTACAACCAAACACCTCATGGGATTTGGTTCCTTGGTTTGGTTCCTTGGTTTAGGGTCATGGTTTCATGGGCCATCCCAATTAATTGGCCTAATATCATGTTTTGGAGCCCCAGTGGCAAAGTGGTTAAGAGCTCAGGCTGCTAACCAAAAGACTGGCAGTTCGAATCCACCAGCCGCTCCTGGGAAACCCTGTGAGGCAGTTCTATTCTGTCCCATAGGGTCACTATGAATCGGAATCGGCTTAACAGCACACAACAACAACAACATCACGTTTAGTGCTTCTGTTCTACCTCCTAGTTTGTTGCATAGTGTCTGGGGTCTTAAAAGCTTGCAAGTGGCCATACAAAGCACAACAGTTGGTCTCTATTCACTTGGAGCAACAGAGGAAGAAGAAGAATCAGGAATAGGGGGAAGAAATAGCATGTGTGACTAAATACTTCCATGAACAATTGCCTCCTTTGCCATGAGACCAGAAGAACTGGATGGTGCCCAGCTATCATTACTGAACATTTTGATCAAAGATTCTATAGAAGAATCCTGATCAAAACAGAGAAAATGCAGAACAGAATTTTAAATTCTCATGGAATCCAGATTTTCTGGAGCCCTGGGGGCTAGATGAACCCCTGAAACTATTGCCCTGAGATAATCTTTAAATCTTAAACCAAAAATATCCCCTGAAGTCTTCTTAAAATCAAACAATAGTTTAGCTTAGCTAGTAAAGAATGCTTGCCTTGAGCATTGTGCTCTTTTAAGAACTATCCATACGGCATCAAATTGACAACAGCAGCTCAAATGATTGGATAGAAAACTTAGGGGGCAGTGAGGTTAGGTTAACAGGGGAGGAACAATTTGGAAAAGGAGGGTGAGAATGGTTGCACAACATGAAGAATGTAATCAATGTCACTGAATTGTACATGTAGAAATTGTTGAATTGGTATATGTTCTGCTATTGATATTCCCAACAACAACCGCAAATAAATTATAAAACAAACAAATGGTCATTAAGTGCCTACTAAAAGGCAGGACAAATTCAGTGAATTTATTAATTCATCCGTCTATAAATGCATCATTTCATTCAGTAGCCCTGTGTTGAGTGCCTGTTATGTGACCAAACCCAACCAGTCGCCTCAAGTCAGCTCTGACTCATGGTGACCCCATGTGTGTCAGAGCAGAACTGTGCTCCATAGTTTTTTCAGTGGCTGTTTTTTCAGGAGTAGATAGCCAGGCCTTTCTTCTGAGGTGCTCCTGGGTGGACTCAAACCTCCAATGTTTGGGTTACAAGCCGAGCACGTTAACCCTTTGTGCCCCCTGGGGACTCCTACTATGTGACAGACTCTCGCAACACAGAGGTAAATAAAAGAGGGCCCTTGCACTTGCGTAGCCACCTCTCTCTTTCCCTCACTTGCTCCCAGCACCTAGCACAGTACCTGGCACATAGGTGGCCCCCAGTAAATGTTTACTGAGTACATGATTGATCCCCAATAATCAAGCCCATCTTTTTTCACTCATCTCCACCCAGCCCTGGCCCTCTCAGGCCCTAGATAAGGTGTTCTGAGCTTCGTCCTCTGCCACAAAGTCCTTCCTTACTGAGCTATCCCCAAGGGAGGCAGCATACACCCTTCCATGTCTTAGCCTACAGCAGCCTGGCCCTCCTCTCAGCCTCCCTTTCTCTGACCATAAAACTGTGAAAGCAAGGCCTGACTTTCTCGCCTTCCCCACATGCAGTTTAGGCTGATGTGAAAGTTCTGGGCCACACAGGCCCGTATGAGGCATACTAATTTACTTGTTGGGAAGATTTAGTTGCAGTTCACATGTATTCTGCAATTATTTCCCAGTGATGAAGGCTTATCTATGTATCAGGAGACAGTCCCCTTCTCTTGCCCTGAGGAAGTCAGCACCTGCTTACTCAGGAGAGCCTTGTCAATGAATTGTCCTCGCTGCTGCCCTCCCACCCTAGATCTCTGGTTACCAGCCAGAACCATTTAATCAGACCCTCCATATGGACAACAGATTAAAACTCCCCACACAATGCAAAGAACCACTGCAGATGGCTGTGCATATGGGACTCCCAAGTCCCTGGGCCACGGGGCCTGGCTTTGAACTGCTTGGCTGGCAGCCTTGGAACCCCCAGCTCATCTAGCAAGGAACTGTAAAGCTGGCCCCTCATCAGAACAGCCTCCAGCCCAAGTCTGCGCCGAGAAGAGCTGGAGGTGTTAAACCGATGTATGTAACTTAATATCTGTGAATTAGTCCATGCGGAGAGCAAAAGAGATGCAAGCCCAGGCCACCTTACCCCTAAGAGACTGGCGTCCACAGTTCTTGCCCTCCTTGATAGTTCCAGCCGGACACGGTGTCCCCTACGCAGCCCGGCTGGAGCTCCAGCGACCCCCGGGGGAGACTCCTGGCTCCCCAAGATCTGAATCCGTCACTGTCATCAGTCTTTAATGAAGAGCCTGAGCCCAGATGCCTTCCAATCTCCTTTCTGCACAGATATTTTAAAGATACACAAAAATGTAAACAGAAATGTTACTCTCCCTCAGTGGCTTGCCATTGCCCTTAGAATATGACCCCAGCTCGTTCCCTGGGCCTAGGGGGCCCTGGGGCCCTGGGGGCCTGTGGCCTGCCCGCCCCCCACCTCCACAGATCCGCCCCGCCCACTGACCTCCTCTCAGGCCACCCTGTTCTGTCTCTGTTCCTCCTGACAGGACTTGCCGAGCTCTTTTTGTACTGGGGCCTTCACACAAGCTGTCTATCTTCCTTGTTTTCCCCACTTTCCATGTGACTGGCTCCTCATTTTTCAGGTTTCAGCTTAAACGTCATCTTTGAGGCGTCCTCAGTGACTTCCCTGTCCCAAACTGTTCCCTCACACAATCTTATTCTCTCTCTCTTTTTTGCTGGCTGAATTCTCCCCATCCCCAATATTTTATTGTGAAAATTTTCAAACATATCGCAAAGTTGACAGAATTTTAGAGTGTATCCCTGTATGCTGCTTACTACCTAGATTTAAGAAAAAATTTTTTTTAACATTTTACTTTCTTTTCTTTTTCTTTTTTTTTTTATATCTATCCATCTATCCAGGAGTCCCTGGGTGGTGCAAACAGGTAAGTGCTTGGCTCCGAGCTGGAAGGTTGGCTGTTTGAACCCACCCGGAGGCACCTCAGAAGACAGAACTGATGATCTGCTTCTGAAAATTTACCGCCTTGAAAACCGCATGGAGCAGTTCTACTGTAGTTGCTATGAGCTGGAATTGATTCGACGACAACTAAATGCAACAACATCTATCTATCCATTCATTAATTTCTTTTAAAAAATTATTGTGGTAAAATATGTATGACAAAACTTTTGCCAATTCAACAATTTTTACATTTACATTTCAGTGACACCCTTATTCTCTCCTCTGTCCCACTCTGTACTTTTCCTCCAGGGTTCCTGTCACAGTTTTTAATTGTATATATGTATATTTTGTTAACTTGTTTATTTTGTTTCCTCATAAATAGTAAGACTCTTGAGGGAGGGGTCGTGTCTATTTTATCCACAGAGTCTCTAGCACAGGGCCTGGCACATAGTACTTGTTCAAAAATACATGGTGAATGTCAAATGAATGAATGTGAGGCAATACATTCAGGCCAGAAGAGTCCTGGGGTAGCAGAGCTTTTTAGAGCAGTGGTCTCAAATGGTTGCACTTTAGAATCTACCTGATTAGATTTAAAAAAAAAAATCCCTATACCAATTATATCAGAACCTCTTGGGATGGGACTCAAGCACCAATATTTTTTAAACTCCTCAGGTGATTCCCATATGCAGCTAAATTTGAGGACCAGTGTTCTAGGGCAGTGGTTCTCATACACAGTGCCTGCACCAGCAGCATTGGCATCACCTGTGGACTTGTTAAGAAATGCAAATTGTGAAGAAAGCAAGATACAAGGGAAAGATTAGTCCAAAGGACTAATGGGAAACAACTACCACCACCTCCACCAGACTGAGTCCAGTACAACTAGATGGTGCCTGGCCACCACCACTGACTGCTCTGACAGGGATCACAACAGACGGTCCCAGACAGGGCTGGAGAAAAATGTAGAGCAAAGTTCTAAGTCACAAAAAAAGACCAGACTTACTGGCCTGACAGAGACTGGAGAAACCCTGAGAGTACGGCCCCCGGACACCCTTTTAACTCAGTAATGAATTCACACCTGAGGTTCACCCTTCAGCCAAAGATTAGACAGGCCAATACAACAAAACGAGACTAATGGGGCATAACAGCCAGGACAAGGACTAGAAGTCACCAGGGGACAGGAAAGCTGGTAATAGGGAACCCAAGGTCGAGAAGGGAGAGTGTTGACATGCGGTGGGGTTGTTAACCAATGTCATAAAACAATATGTGTACTGTTTAATGAGAAACTATTTGTTCTGTAAACCTTCATCTAAAGTACAATTAAAAAAAAGAAATGCAAATTCTCAGGCCCCACCTAAGACCTACTGATTCAGAAACTCTGGGGGCGCTACAGGCAATCTATGTGTTAACAAGCGCACCAGGTGCTTCTGATGCAGGCTCTAGTTTGAGAATCATTACTTTAAAGAAGGGAATCCCTGGTTGGCACAAATAGTTACACGCTCAGCTACTTAACCAGAAGGTTGGAGGTTCAAGTCCACCAAGAGGCAGCTCAGAAGAAATCCTGGCAATCTACTTCTGAAAGATCACAGCCATTGAAAGCCCTATGGAGTGCAGTTCTACTCTGAAACATATGGGGTTGCCATGAGTCAGAATTGACTCAACAGCAACTGGTAGAGAAGGGGTTGTTCTCTCTCTACTCTTTTCACCTGGGCACTTTTGTTGGAATCAACAATAGGAAAATGGGGTGCTCCTTAGTAGGGTGGCCATCTCAGTTTGTGTGGGGCCTTCCCGGTTTTAGCACTGAAAGTTCCCTGTCCTGACTTCTGGCAAAATGGCGCTCTAGGCAGAAGCACCATGCAGTCCCTCCACAGCAAAGATCCGAAAAACTAAGCAGAACAGAGAAAACAACAATCCTGAAACCCTAAAACATCAAATGAAGAGGTAAAGAACTCAGCCAAGCACCAAATGGAGTGAGAAAACTGACAGAGAATGGAGAGCGAGGAGAGATTCATGCAGAGGTCCCCTACCAGCTAACTC
>NW_004443971.1:9278779-9345859 GCF_000243295.1 Trichechus manatus latirostris
CATAAAACAATATGTGTACTACTGTTACATGAGAAACTATTTGTTCTATAAGCCTTCTCCTGAAGTACAATAAAAAATAAAAGAAAATTCCCTGTCCTGGGAAATCCCTCAGACCTGGGCAACCAGGACAGTTAGTTGGTTCCCCTACTCTTTAGAGTCCTCTCAACTTAAATACCAGATACACCAGACAAGTAGAATAAGCATGATAAATGCCTTCCAAAAACCAAACACATTGCTGTTGAGTCAATTCTGACTCATAGAGACCCTATAGGACAGAGTAGAACTGCCACATAGAGTTTCCAAGGAGCAGCTGGTGGATTCAAACTGCTGATCGTTTTTGGTTAGCAGCTGAGCTCTTGACCACTGCCCCATCAGCACTCCAATAAATGTATTAGTGGGTCTTAAAATGTTCATCTGACTCAGTATCCATGAGATGTTCCCTTAAGTGGAGGGGCATAGCTGTGTGGCGGTCAGATACACTTGGTCTCCATGGCTCCCACTGGAGATGTCTGTGTAAAGCAAACACTGCTGTGTCTTGCTCAGACCCATCCCACTGGATCTTTTGGTTTTGTTTTCCAAAGGAGGCCACCAAGGCAGTTAAGAAACAATTCCCCCCTACTACATCCACTACCACTTTCCTGGTCACATAAATGGTCTGGAAGGAAGAGAAAACAGAAAACTTTCCATTCAGTTCTTTTACAGGCAGCAGAATGATGTGATTGTTCACAGACTGCAAAGGCCTCAGCTAGGAGCGGCAGGGACTCCTCCCCTGCCCTTTCAAAATGTATTTACTTTCAAATTTTCCAGTTAGCTGGGTATGTTACAAGAAAGCACAGAGATTTGGTTTGAAATTAAAATGATAAACCTGGATCATCATTTACTTCAGATTTACACCCAAACCAAAGTTTATCAATGAATTTAAAATCTAAATGCCCAAGGAAATCAAAGAAAGAGCCCCACGTTCCTTTTAACTCAAAGGTTGGCTTCAAGGATGAGTTTAAGCTTTTCGATGGTCACAGCCGGGATCATTTGGAGACTGTGTATGACTGAGGGGGATAATGGCAACCTGCATAATTTGCTTCCCCCAATCCTCCAGAACCACAGTCCCTTGGCTTAAAAAACAAACAAACAAACAAACAAACAAACCCAAACCTACTGCTGTCTAGTCAATTCTGACTTAGGGAGACACCATGTGTTACAGAGTAGAACTGCTTCATAGGGGTTTCTTGGCTGTAATCTTTACAGAAGCACATTCCCAGACCTTTCTTTCGGGGCACTGCTAGGTGGGTTTGAACTGCCAACCTTTTGGTTGGTAGTCAAGCACAAGCCGTTTGCACCGCCACCTCTAATGGCCACAGCCAGGATCATTTAGAGGTGATTTATGACCATGGGGAAAAATGGTGACCTGCCTAATTTGCTGTCCCCCACCCCCACCCCCCTGCCCCCAAACCACAGTCCTATAGCTGAGGCCTCTTAAGCCAAATTGGCAAGATCAGCCTGGCCCAAACCCTGGACTCTACCCTGCCTCAGGCAAAGAACATAAGAACATTCAATTCAGCACCAGGTCAGTCTCCTCGGCATATCCGCCCATCGAATTCGGTCAACATTCATAAAGTGTCTGGTAGTTCCAGAGGCCTGCTGGTAGTTGCAGATTCAAGACCTGATGAAATTCTCCCAGGAACTCTAGGAGGAGGACAGGACCAGTGTGGACACCTCCATTTGACAGCTGAGGAAATGGAAGCTCAGAGAGTTGATAGACTTGAATAAGATTACATATTTGGCAAAACTAGGATTGAAATCTGGTGTCCTATTTTCAAGTTCAGTGAAAATTCAGTTACCTGAGTTCCAGGAATCAGGCCCTTGACTAGTTCCTCATTAGTATTACCACTGCCACCGCCACCATTATTACCTCTGCTCCTGCTACCACCACCACGATTACCCTTACTATTGCAATTATTATTTTAGTACCTGCTGTGCACTCAGTCAGCACTGTCCTAAGCCCTTTTCAAGCATAATTCTCACTTAATTCTTTCAATAGCTTCATCCACCTGCCTCTTTTTATAGGGATGTGGACTGAGACTTAGAGAGGTTAAGTAGTAACTTGTTTGGTCACTTAGCTGAAGCTTGAGCTTCGGTCTATCTGACTCTGGACATTGCACCTTAAAATCACTACAATACAGCACCATCCTCTCCAATTGCAATAGCTGGGTCTCCTCCTTGTGGTTCAAGGCTGAATTCCTGCCTGGAAACGTAGTTCCTCCACACTCGTCTGTCAGTTTGTCCTACTGTGGTGGCTTGCGTTCGAACTGCCGGAAATGCAAGCTGGATTCAGAAGGGGACGTGGAAGGAGGGATAGCATTGCTGATGTCAGATGGATCTTGGCTGAAAACAGGGAACACCAGAAAGATGTTTCACTTGTGTTTTATTGACTATGCAAAGGCATTCAACTGTGTGGCTCACAACAAATTATGGATAACATTGCAAAGAACAGGAATTCCAGAGCACTTAATTGTACTCATGAAGAAACTGTGCATAGAACAAGAGGCAGTTGTTCAAACAAAACAAGGGACTACTTGGTGGTTTAAAATCAGGAAGGATGCGCATCAGGACTGCATCCTTTCACTATACTTGTTCAATCTGTATGCTGAGCAAATAATCTGAGAAACTGGACTACATAAAGAAGAATGCAGCATCAGGATTGGAGGAAGACTTATCAGCAAACCGAAGGGGCTTGAAGCACTTACTAATGAAAATCAAAGACTACAGCCTTCAGCATGAATTACACGTCAACATAAAGAAAACAAAAATTCTCACAACTGGGCCAATAAGCAACATTATGATAAACAGAGAAAAGACTGAAGTTGTCAAGGATTTCGTTTTACTTGGATCCACAATCATTGCCCATAGGAGCAGCAGTCAAGAAATCAAACGATGTATTGCATTGGGCAAATCTGCTGCAAAAGACTTCTTTAAAGGGTTAAAAAGCAAAGATGTCACTCTAAGGACTAAGGTGTGCCTGACTCAAGCTATGGTATTTTCAATCACCTCATAGGCATGCAAAAGCCAGACAATGAATAAGGAAGACTGAAGAAGAATTGATGCCTTTGAATTATGGTGTTGGCGAAGAATATTGAATATACCATGGACTGCCAGAAGGATGAACAAATCTGTTTTGGAAGAAGTACAACCAGAATGCTCCTTAGAAGTGAGAATTTCGAGACTTCATCTCATGTAGTTTGGACATGTTATGAGGAGGGACCAGTCCCTGGAGAAGGACATCATGTTTGGTAAAGTAGAGGGTCAGTGAAAAAGAGGACGAGCCTCAAGAGATGGATTGACTCAGTGGCTGCAACAATGGGCTCAAGCATAACAACGATTGTCAGGATGGCGCAGGACTGGGCAGTGTTTCGTTCTGTTGTACATAGGGTTGCTCTGAGCTGGAACTGCCTCAATGACACCTAACAGCAACAACAACAGATCCTCAAGGAGCTCTGTGGCACAACAATTAAGCACTTGGCTGTTAATTGAAAGGTTGGCAGTTCAAACCCACCCAAGAAAGACCTTGCATTCTGCTCCTGTAAAGATTACAGCCTAGAAAAACTTATGGGGACAGTTCTACTCTGTCACATGGGGTCAATATAAATCAGAATCGACCTGAGGGCACCTAACAACAACAGCAACGACGAGTCCTCAATAAAGCTTGATTGAGTACAGGGCCATGTTTGGATAGGTAGAAGGGTGGACATACACTGTCTTGCATTTCTTTGTCTTTCTTATGTGTAGGTTTGTTTCACCAATTGAATTGCCAACATTCCAGGGCAGGAGCCACACTTTATGCATCCCTTATGTCCGTAGAGAACTAGGCATAAATATTAGAGTCAAAGGAAAGCTAGGATTTTATTAGCTCTTATTGAAAAATTACAAAAATAGTGGTCTTGGGAAAGAGTGAAAAGCTCATTTCAAATGTTCCCAAGTTTTTTCTCTTCCCATGTTCTGTTTATCTGTGTATAATCTGCATAGTAGTGGATGAACGAGTGTTAATTGAGGGTCTACAGGGCATATGTATGTGTGTGTTACCATCTTTATGCAGCTCAGCGCTCAGCAGTTGAACGGAACAGACAAGAGAGACAAGCATCATCGGTGAAGATATAACTTCCAGGATCTCAAAAGCATGGTGAGTGTTTTGGCAGGTTAATTTGGGTGCATGTTCTGAAGGAGGAGAAAGGTCTAGAGCTATTACCGAAAGCTCTGATTATTGAGATTCCCTGAAAGGTCAAATTTCCTAGAATCTCCCACTTGTTATCTGGGCTTTAAGCTGGTGTAATAGTAGCTGTGTTCCTTGCAGGGTCAGATTGCTGATTTGTTGCATCTGCGATGGAAGAACTCTTGCTTTGCTGCTAGGTCCATGTTATTGATCTTTTGTGTTAATATTGTTTTGGTAATGCCAAACTGTAATGATTAGAATTTTGGAAGACCATTTCCCAGAGGTCAGTGTCTTTAGAGTGTACCCGGGAATGGCGAAACTATAAACTGAGCATGGGAGGGTTTCAAAATTCATTGGCCTAAGAGTGTGCTAGCCTGCCCTGTGAAGAGACGGGATTCACAGATGGGGAGCTGGGAATCAATGTTTTTGTTGTCAGATGCCATCGAGTTGGTTCCGACTCATAGTGACCCCATGTATAACAAAGAAATGTCGTCCAGTCCTGTGCCATCCTCACAATTGTTGGTATATTTGAGCCTATTGTTGTAGCTACAGGAAATCTGGTGGCACAGTGGTTAAAGCTCTCAGCTGCTAACCGAAAGACTGGCAGTTTGAACCCACCAGCCACTCCGAGGGAGAGAGATGTGGCAATCTGCTTCCATGAAGATTTACAGCCTTAGAAACCCTATGGGGCAGTTCTACTCTGTCCTATAGGGTTGCTGTGAGTTGGAATTGACTTGACAGCAATGGGTTTGGTTTGGTTTTGGTTGCAGCTACTGTGTCAATCCATCTTGCTGAGGGTCAGTAGGTCAATAGGTGCCTAGAAAGAGAAGAGTCACAGTGTTAGATGTTAGTACTCAGGGGAGAAACCACCAAAAGGAGCCAAAGTATTTCATGGGAATGTCTGCTTTGTGAGTCCAGGCTCTTACACAGCCTGAATGAACTCTCCCCTCACAGCTATCTGGCTCTCTGCCAAATCCTTCCCTCCTCTTTCCCCGCAGGCTCTCACGACCCACCTCTTGGAAGTTATTCCTTTGATTGAAGGCAGTCACAGCACCAGGCATTCTCTTTGAAAATATGAGAGAAGTAACACCTCATGGAAATGACTTTCAAACCTAATATACGTATTTTAATGGAAGAACTTTTTTTGTTCCTAATAGTAAAAGCTGCTCTGGCTGAAGCCCAGGCGGGAGCCTGGAGCCTTCCCCCTCAGCCTCACCCCTGCTGACCCCTGAGACCCTTGTCCAGAAGCCTGGGTTTGCTGAGAACACTGTTTAAAAAGCCTGGCTTCAAACAACCAACCACAAAAACTCATTACTGTAACAAATGGGGAAATTTGAATATCGACTGGGGTATTAAATGATACCAAGGAATTATTGTGCATTTTGTTAGGTGTGATAATAGTATTATGGTTATGTGAGAAAATGTCCTTATTTTTTAGATCTTCATATTTCACAATGCCTAGGATTTGCACAAAAAGAAGTAAATATGAGAAAATGAAAATAATGCTAAATCTAGGTGATAGGGGTATGGGGGTTAATTATACAATTCTCTTCGAAAAATGTATCATAGTTGTTATGAGCTGCCATTGAGTCGGCCCCCCACTTATGTTGACCCTATGCACAATGGAATAGGATTGTTATGATCCATATGGTTTTCACTGGCTGATTTTTTAAAGTAGATCATCAGGCCTTTCTTCCTAGTCTGTCTTAGTCTAGAAGCTCTGCTGAAACCTGTTCGGCATCATAGCAACATGCAAGCCTCCACTGACAGATGGGTGATAGCTATGCTTAAGGTGCATTTGCCGGGAATTTCACCTGGGTCTCCTGCGTGGAAGACGAGAATTCTACCACTGACTCGCCACTGCCCCCCGGTATCATAGCAGGAATAGGTTTATCTGCTTAGTTTTTGTCAGAGAACATGGGTGCCAGTTGAGGGCAGGGCACAGAGGGGCTGGGGGACCTGCTGAATCCTCTGCACCTCTCATCAACCCTGGGTACTGGTAGAGCACCACACTAGACCCTAAAAGTCTCCCCCTCATTTAACTCTGCTCAATTTAACTAGATAAGGATGTACAACCTTTTTTTTTAATGTTGGGGGCAAGGATACCCCTTGCACATCCTCCTCAGGTGCTTAGGCCCTCCTGCCTGTTCTCTGGTAGGCAAGATCCCTCTCCTCTTCCTATACAACAGGCTCCCCCCCACCCCCTCTGTAAAAAAACTATGTCCATGGAGTTGATTCTGACTCGTGGTGAGCCCAATGTATCTGTGTGGTGTAAATGGTTAACCTGCCTGGCTGCTAACAGAAAGCTTGTGTGTTTTAGAGGTGCCAGAGATGCCTCAGAAGAAAGGCCTGGTGATCTACTTCGAAAACTCAGCCATTGAAAACTCTATGGAGCACCGTTCTACTCTGACACATATGGGGTCGCCACTCCCTCTGTGCCCTGCTCTAAATTGGCACCTGCTGTCTCAGGCATAGTGGTTAAGAGCTTGGCTGCTAACCAAATGTGGGTAGTTTGAATCCAGTAGCTGCTCCTTGGAAGCCCTATGGGGCAGTTAGTTCTACTCTGTCCTATAGGGTCGCTATAAGTCAGAATCAGCTCGATGGCAACAGTTTGGGTGTTTTTTTTTGTTTTTTGTTTGTTTTTGTTTTTTGTCTCAGAGGAAAACTGAGCTTCTGGCCCTCTCCCTTGTATCCAGGTCCCCTAAGAGAGCGCCTCTCGTTACTAGGAAGCTGATAGATGTGCGCTGGGGCATTATGGCCTTTCCACTTCAGAGACCCCACCTCAGACTGCTCACTGGCTGAATGCCAGCACTGTTCTGGCTTCTCTTTGCTCTTCCCCTCCCACCAGCCAGCCTAGGAAGCTGGGCTGTCGAATCGGAGAGAGACTTCTGAATTCAAGTAGTCCAGCCTCACAAGGAGAGAAAGGAGCCCCTCAGGCATCTCTGATGGTGGTCACCAGGCCTCTGAGGAACTGCTTCCCTTCAAAATTTCGTCCCCAAATGTTTACAGAGCACCTCTTCTGTGTTGGGTGCAGCACAAGGCAGTAATCAGGGTCAGAATCTAGTAACATCCCCAAGACAGTGAGAGCTCAGGGACAAAATGAACCCAGTAACATCCTGCAGCCCGGGAAAATTAGACCCCAGTGTCTCTAATGGCAGACCCTGGAGCTGGAGCTGGAAGCTAAAGAACCCCAGAACTCTTAATGGGCCCATGTCCCTGTAGGAGTGAAAAGGTGGCCAGCTGGAGGGAGACTCTGTTCCTTGGTGAGGATGTCACGTGTCAAGGATCTGGTCCTCAGCTTTGCAAGGTCAGGAGCTCAGTATTCAGGTCCAAAGAATATAGGCCTTGGTTATGGAAGCTTCATAGACACATCCAAACTCCCTGAGGAACCAAATTACTGGGCTGAGGGCTGGGGACTACGGTCTTGGGGGACATCTAGCTCAATCGGCATAACATAGTTTATAAAGAAAATGTTCTACATTCTACTTTGGTGAGTAGCATGTGGGTTCTTAAAAGCTTGTGAGCGACCATCTAAGATAATCCACTGTTCCTACCCCATCTGGAGCAAGGGAGAATGAAGAAAACCAAAGACACAAGGGAAAGATTAGTCTAAAGGACTAATGGACCACAATCACCACTGCCTCCACGAGACTGAGCCCAGTACAACTAGATGGTGCCTGGCCACCACCACTGACTACTCTGACAGGGATCACAACAGAGGGTCCTGGACAGAGCTGGACAAAACTTTAGAACAAAATTCTAACTCACAAAGAAAGACCAGACTTACTAGCCTGACAGAGACTAGAGAAACCCCAAGAGTATGGCCCCCAGACACCCTTTTAAGCTCAGTAATGAATTTATTCCCGAGGTTCACCCTTCAACCAAAGACTAGACAGCTCCATAAAACAAAAAGAGACTAATGGGGCATAACATCCCAGAACAAGGACTAGAAGGCTGGAGGGGACGGGAAAGCTGGTAATAGGGAACCCAAGGTCGAGAAGGGAGAGCGTTGACATGTCATGGGGTTGTTAACCAATGTCATAAAACAATATGTGTACTAACAATTTAATGTACTACAATATGTGTACTAACAATTTAAAATTTGTTCTTTAAGCCTTCATCTAAAGTACAATAAAAAAAAATTAAAAAAAAAAAAAGGACAGAATAGCGTGTGCAGCCAGCTACCTTTCATGTAAAAAACATAGGTCGGTATAGATGCGTGTATGTGTGTGCAGAGAATAACTTGTCAAGGATACATTAACTACTAGCAATGGTTGTCTCTAGGGAGGTGAAGTGAGGGATTATGGATAAAGGGCATATTAATCAAAAACCAAACCCGTTGCTGTCGAGTCGATTCCGACTCATAGCAACACTATAGGACAGAGTAGATCTGCCCCATAGTCTCCAAGGAGCGCCTGGTGGATTCGAACTGCTGACCTTTGGTTAGCAGCCGTAGCTCTTAACCACTATGCCACCAGGGTTTTCCAAAGGACATATTAGGAAGGCTTAATTTTCATTATTTTCCTACCATTTGAAAAAAATCTTACCATCTACCTGTATTACCTTTAAAAAAATTTTTTTTTTAAAGAAAAAAAGGTGTGAGTTGATTAAGAACCTAATAAATCTACTATCTCATTTCCATTTATTTGGGGAAGAAATAGGATTTGGGGTCAGTGAAGCTCAAGAGCAGCAAAGTCCGTACATCTCTCCACTTTTGAAGGTTTGTACAGGGAAATGTAGTTTTGAGATGATAATAATATTGCTTTGGTTATGGCTGAAAAAGAAAGAAAAAGAGAGAAAGGAAAAAAAAATTTGCCATTTCAACTATTTTACATACAAAATTCAGTGACATTAAATATGTTCACCGTGTTGTTCAATCATCACCACTAACCGTTCCCTAATTGTTCCATCACCCTTCGCAGAAGCTCAATTCCCCTAAGCGCTGTGTCTGTCTTTCTCCCCAAATAATTTCTTAATTCCAAAGGCTGTGTAAATGTCAGCTGTTATTAGTGTTATTGTTTTGATTAAATAGCTAATGGAGAAGTTGCTGCTTTTCCATGTCACCTCTTCCACATACCCAGGGGCAGCATATTACGTTGAAGAGACAGGGCTCTGGAGACAGACAGACCTGGCTTGAACAGACCAGCTGCAGGGAGCGTTGGGCAGGTCACTTAGCCTTTCGGAATCATGTTGATTTCCTCACTATGGCGGGGAGGGGAGAAAGGATACTAACACAGTACTTACTTTCCAAGGTTGTAATGAGGATTTGAGAGAACATCTGTACAGTTCTGGCACCACATAGATACTAAAACAAAACAAAAAAAATCAAGTCTGTTCATCTCTTTCAACACACTGCCTCACTCAAGTCCACCCTCCTATGTAATTCCCTGTCCAGGGCATCAACACTTTCATCAAAACTTCCTTGTAGAAAACTGACTGGCAATTCCATTTTAGCCTGGTCCTTAAAATATATGTTTGTGGTTGTATAACGGTCCTCCTAGAACAGATGCAGTTAGAAATGTTAAATGAAGTTAAAAATTTCTGAAAATCGAAATGTGCTAAAGACCAGACCAGATTTAGACTCTACCTGGAAAGGGGACTAAAGGAGCCCCAGTGGCGCAGCCTGATTCCTCTCTATGACAGAGACATCCTATGTGGGACATTTGCCATCCCTGGATGCCTTTTGGGATTCTGGCTCAGAATCCATGCCAACAAAAATATTCTGGCCCATCACTTTTTCCTTTAGCTCTAAATTTTCAGAATTAGAGTCCCAATTTGGGTTGTGTTATGGATTAAATTATGTCTCCCCAAATGTGTTGAAATCCTAACCCTTACACCTGTGGATATGAACCTGTTTAGAAATAGCGTTTTTTGTTATGTTAATGAGGTAATACCCGAGTATAACCCCCCCTGCAAAAAAACCAAACCCGTTGCCATCGAGTCGATTTGAACAGTTCTCCTCTGTCCAACTGATAGTGACCATACAGGACAAAGTAGAACTGCCCCATAGGGTTTCCAAGGTGCAGCTGGTATAATAGGCTGTAAATCTAACCACTTCTGAGTTAGAAAAAGAGCAGATTAGATGGACCCTCCCATCCTCCGTACACGCTCCTTTTACCTGTTTGCTCTCCATCCATCTCAGAGTTAAACCAACTTAACAGAAGACAGTGACGACACCAAGGCCTGCTCCGAGCAGTAAAAGATGCATTAGTCTCCATAATGACCCATCTCCCCCAGCCCTCCTTCCTCCATCTGGACATTTATGAGACCATGAATCAGGAGTTACCCAGGCAGGCAGAAATGCCAGTGCCTGTTTGATGACAGGCGTGTTGAGAAGGGACCAGGCCTTCCTGTGAAATACCAGCTCTGACAAGCAACTCAACAAACTGAGGGGGCTCCGAGTCTCCACCAAGACACAGTCTCTACAGACCAGGCTCCCAGAGGCTGCAGGAGGAAAAATGCCCTTGTCCACTTTGTCTGCCCAGACCATGGTGTGCCACAGAGTGTCACACTTCACTGGCCAATAATAACACAAGGAGGATTTTGAGTTCACCCTTTTGGCCAAAATGGAAGCTTATGAGGAGGAAGAGATGCTGATAAACACTTATTCTGAAAAACAGATTTTATTTTTCTTAATAGGTGTATTCCTGAAAACATTGTAGTCAAGTTGAATTTATGAAAATAGGATCATTCTTTCTTCTTCAGCTGAGGTGACATCCAACAATCTGGATTTAGATTCTCTGCCTGGGATGATGTTAAAAACAACGGTCAAATCCATGGAAGCAAACACTTCAGCATTTTATAAAAGATTAGATTAAGTTATTTGAGGACTGATCGTCTCTCTCCCTTCCTTTTTTAGCTTTACAAAACCTTTATTATTCCCTTAAGACTCAGCTGGGTTTGGTTTTGGTTCGGTGTAGTAAGTGGAAGAACTGGAGTGAAATGTGCTTAGCCATCATTTGTTCTGGAACTGGAGGTCAAGATGATGTCTTTTTACTCTCGTATCATCTGTTGCTCCCAGTGTGACGGCACTGAGGCAGGTGTTCCACAAACACCTGCTGAGCCAACCTGAATGAGAGGAGGGGCCCTTTCCCTGTGCACGAGCGCCACCCCTTCTTCCAAGAAGTCTATTTGTGTTTGTTGCCCTCCTGCAATCTCCTGATGCTCTGAGCCATACTGCCTCACCTTGTCTCTCTGCAACTGGAGTGAAGGGTCTTTGAGGGCTGAGATTATATTTCTATCTCTTTTATTTTGACACATTTATCTTCTTGGCAAATTTTGATTTTGGTCATGGATTTGTATTAAGCAAGTTCTCCAAGCATGGCAAATGTCATGGATTGAATTGTGTCCCCCAAAAATATGTGTCACCTTGGTTCGGCCATGATTCCCAGCATTGCGTGGTTGTCCTCCATTCTGTGATTGTAATTTTATGGTAAAGAGTATTAGGCTGGGATTGTACACCCTTACCTAGGTCACATCCTGATCCAATGTAAAGGGAGTTTCCCTGGGGTGTGGCCTGCACCACCTTTTATCTCTCAAGAGATAAAAAGGAAAGAGAAGTGAGCAGAGAGGGGGAAGCTCGTACCACTAAGAAAGCAGCACCAGGAGCAGAGCGCGTCCTTTGGACTCGGGGTTCCTGCGTGGAGAAGCTCCTAGTCCAGGGAAAGATTGAAGAGAAGGACATTCCTCCAGAGCCGACAGAGAGAGAGAAAGCTTTCCCCTGGAGCTGACGCCCTGAATGGACGTTTAGCCTACTGGACTGTGAGAGAATAAATATCTCTTTGTTAAAGCCATCCACTTGTAGTATTTCTGTTAAAACAGCACTAGATGGCTAAAACAGCAAACTAATGCTTTTCCCCTTTTGAAAGGATTCACTTTACGTTACACAAAAACCCACTACCGTCGAGTCAAATCTGACTTATAGCGACCTTATACAACAGATAGAACGCCCGCCATACGGTGTCCAAGGCTGTAATCTTCACAGAAGCAGACTGCCACATCTGCAGAGCAGCTGGTGGGTTCGAACCGCCAACCTTCTGCAGCCGAATGTACCACCAGGGCTCCTTCCCCTAGGTATACAGCCAAAATAATTAACAAAATATACATATACATACACCCATGTTCGCAGCCACATTATTTATGAGCCAAAAAGTGGAAACAACCCAAATGTCCATCAAACTGATGGATAAATAAACAAAATGTAGTCTATCTATACAATGGAATATCATTGCGCCACAAAAAGTAATGAAGTACTGATACATGCTATAACACTGATGAACCCTGAAAACATGCTAAATGAAAAAAGCCAGACACAAAATACCACATATTGTATGATTCCATTCATATGAAATGTTCAGAAGAGGCAAATCTATAGAGACAGAAAATAGGTTAGTGGTTGCCAGAGGTTGTAGGGAGGGGAAAGAGGGAGGGACTGCTAATAGGTATGACGTTTCTTTCTGAGGTGATGAAAATATTCTGGAATTAGATAGCAGTATTGGTTGTGCAACTTTTTAACTATACTAAAACCCACAAAATGTATATTTGAAAAGGTATGTGAATTATATCTTAATAAAAATACATGTATGTTTAAAATTCTTTAATGTTCATTGCCAAACAAAAAGGAATCAGGTATCCAACTTAAATAGGCTTCCATTGGCCAGAGATGGGACAATATGAGCATCAAAAATAATAATAACTACCAATGACTGAAACACATCAGATATGTTTAAATCCATGAGTTGGAGGGCACCAGGGTACCAACTCATTCTTTTGAAAACTGTTAGTAATGGAAAAACATCAGGCATTAACCCGTCTTTCCTGTATAAACTGTATCTAAGGAGAGGATTTATTTTATAGAATTATTTAAATTAATAAACAATAAGAGAATGATCAAATTAGAATATAATCATTTTGCAGTGCTGATGAATTAACAGATCTGAAAAATAATTGTCAGTGGCTGCTATCATTACAAAAAGAGAGCAAAGAGACATTATGTATCCCTGATGGAAGCACTCAACAGTATCTATGAAGTACTCTTGCCAAAAAAATCTAACCAGAATCTGATCAGGCCTCAGTAAACAGAGACACTTGTTAAAGGATTTCACAGGGATACAATTCTCGAAATATGGCTTTGGGCAACTCTACAGGATAAACAATCTGGTTTCTTTGACGACAACAAAATTGGCAAGGCACGAAAGAGTAGAAGTGGAATTTATAAATAACAAAGATTTAAGAGACATATTAACCCATGTCAATGTATGAACCTTCTTTGAATCTTGATTCAAACAAACTGTTAAAAAAGTTTAAGACAATAAAGCATTCTTATTAGACAACTGAAGAACTGTGAATGCTAAACAGATATTTGATAACATCTATAAATTATTAATAATTTGGGGGATTATAATGTTATATTTAAGAGTCCTTATCCGTTAGAAATACATCTGAAATAGTTACAGATAAAACGACATGATGTTTGGTATTTGCTTCAAAATAATCTTGGGATAGAGGGGAAGCAGATGAAGATTTAGATGAAAAAAGACTGGCTATCTATTGATATGCATTAAAGCTGGGTAATGGAAACTTGGGGTTTTCTCATGCTATTCTCTCTACTTTTGTATATTATTGAAATTTTCTTTGATAAAAATTTTAAAGAGAAGATGATTACCTCCAGGGAGTGGAAAAAATGGGGGTAATATAGAGAGATTGCTTTTTTTTTTAAAATAACAATCACTGTAGAATCATTCAACTCTTTATACTGTGTTCATGTATAACTTTGATTTAAACACATATATTTGAAAAGTGAATAGTAATTAAAAAGTGAAGAGGACCTATTGCAAATATAATAATTACTGTTGAAACTTTAGAAGAATTCTCATTAAAGTCAGAAACATATCAATGATGCTTTGTTCTTCAACATTGTACTGGAGTCCAGCCATTACAATAAGACAAGAAAAAGAAACACAAGCTACATATATTGAAGAAAAAAGATACAAAATTATTGTTGCTTACAGATGATACTGTATGCTTAGATAATCCAAGATAATTTACAAATCGTAGAAGTGTGCAGAAAAATCGCTAGTTATACGAGCAAGATACCAATAACCAATTAGTTGTTAGAAAATGTGGTAGAGCAAAATTCTATGTATAATAGCAAACTGTAAGATACATAGGAATAAATATACCAAAAGATGGGAAGATATTAATGGTGAAAATTCCGAAACTTTATTGAAGGATGTAAAAATAGACCTGAATAAAATCATAAATATCTCAGTTCTCCCCCAAATTAATCTATAAATTCAATGCTATCCCAATCAAAAGCTCAGTATAACTTTTTTGTGGAACTAGAATAACTGATACCAAAATTCATATGAAAGCTCCATGAATTGTAAAAATCGTTTTGAAAATAAGAACAAGGTGGGGGGGGTGCTTATTTTACAATATATCAATATTTATTATAAAGCCATAGTACCTAAAATAGAAACATAAATCAATGGAACAGACCAGAGATCCCAGAAACAATTTTATACATACTTTAGAACTTAGTATAGTATACAGGTGACAGCTGGAAAATAATAGACTATTCAATACATGGAGTAATTGGTTTGCCATTTGGAAAATAATGGAGTTATAGTCTCACCTCACATATACACAAAATAAATTCTAGGTGGATTAAAGACCTCTCTATTAAAAACAAAAGTGAAACCTATTAGACGAAAACACAGGGGTACATCTCTATTCTTGAGAAAGTGAACACAGACACAAAAAGCAGGAATGATAAAATAAAATATTGATTACATCAAAATTTAAATTTTCTAATAACCATGACCCCATAAATAAAGTTACAGGGTAAGTGACAGACTAAGGGGATATTTGTAATATATCCAAATATATAAAGAAGCCCTATAAATCAATAAGAAAAACCCTAATAAAAATTGTGCATAATAAAAAATATGAGCAGCAATTCACAAAAGAGGAAATCTAAATAACAAATATATACGGAAAAGTACTCAATATAATTAGTGATCAGGGAAATATAAAATAAAAGCAAAATGAGATGTTATTTCACAGCTATTGCTACAAACGTAAAAGTCTGACTATAAGGATATCGGAAAACTCTTAAATATATGTGGTAGAAAAGAATAAATTAGTACAACAAATTTAGAGAGCAATATGGTCCTATGTAGTTGAAAATTCCTGTACCATATGACCCGACAATGAAATGGGTCGACACAGTGGCTGCAACAATTGTGAGAATGGCAGTGTTTCATTCTGTTGTACCCAGGGTTGCTATGAGTTGGAACCGACTCAACAGCACCTAATAACAAACAACATCAACAGGACCCAACAATACTGATATCCAGTATATACTTCCGGATATGACCACAAAACATATATATATAAGAATGTTCATTATAGCATTTTAAAAAAGCAAAACAAACAAAACTGGAAATAACCTAAATTATGTCAATAAGGTTCCCGATAAATAAAATGTGTTGTATTCACAAGCTTGAATACTATACAGCAGTTAAAAATGAATGAACTAGAGCTATCACATGTATCAGCATGGACAGATCTCAAAAAGAATGTCCAATGTAAGCAAGTTCCAGAATGGTACATATAGTATATCATTTATGCAATACTAAATATATATATATATATTTAATGAATACACAAGAAATAAATGATTGGGAGAAATAAAATGGAGACAAGTATACACAGCCCTTTTGAGAAATTTTGCTGTGAAGGGGAAGAGACTGCAATAGCCCGAGGTGGAGGTATAGTGTCTGCGGAGGGTTATTATTATTATTTTTAAGGTGGACAACATTAGAGCTTGTTTGCATGTAGATGGGAATGAACCACAATAGAGAGTCTGAAAACAATTACCCAGAAGGAGCCAAATCCTTGAGAAGCTGGAAGCATGGGCTGCAGAGCACCAAAGGAAGATACCACAGTATCTCAGGGGAGAAATGGTGAGTGTTTGAACTGTGACGGTCGGGATGCAGTAGAGATGAATTTGTAGGCTGTTTAGGAGGTAGAACCTTCAGGAAGTGATGCTAATTGGATGGGTGATTGGTGACATGTAAAGGGGAGTATGCTTTGAATAAAAGGCAAGATAAGAGGACTGCCTACAATTATAGCCCCTGCCCTTTCTGAGTCTTGCACCACGCTATTGTTATTCCTAATGAACCTCTAATTTGTTTTAGGAGAAGTCTCAATAATCCACCTGCAGGTTTACGGAAAATAGGAATTCCACCACAAAAAAACCTTCTCTACTGAGCTGTAAGCTTCCTCTGGGCAGGATGGTGCTTTACTTTTATTTGCACCCCCAGCACCCAGCACCTCCCACATAGTGGGTGTAGTTAAGTTGGTTATAATGTAAATACTGCGTCTGTGCTGGAAAAGCGCACTGGGCTGGGTTCCAGTCCTCTCCATTGCTCGCGAATTCTGTGGTCTTCTAGAGCAAATCATATAGCTTCTCTGAGCCTCCGTTTTCTACCTCACAAGGTCGTGAGTTCAGGATATCTGAAGTGCCTGGCTATGAAAGGCACTCAGGAGAGGCCAAGGGCTAAGACTTCCCCCAGTGGCGCAAATACCATCGTACACCGGCCACCACCCCGAATTTCTCCTCTCGTCCATTGTCATCGAGCTCACCAGCGCTCCCGGGTCTAGCTCCTTCTACCCTCCCTCTCTCTCCCGTCACCACCATCCTCCCTCCCATACACGCCCAGATCTTTTCTTCCTCCCTCTAGGACTCCAAATCCCCTACCAGTGGGGGCTGACTTTGCTCCAAAGAACCGAGGGCTCCGCCTGGGGGCGCTGCCTCGCCCACCTGGCCAACCCTGCAGATTCTCGGACCCTTCCCGGGCTAACGGAGAGCCCCAGGCAGGTGGCGCGCCCAACAGCGCTGCCAGCCGTAGGGTTTCCGCTTGGGTGGGAAGAATGTGACACCCACTCACCCACCCACCCCCGCCGCAGCCTAGTTGTGCACCTGTGTGGGGAGACAGTTGTTCGGTTCTATGAGGTGGGAGCGTGGATGAATTTATCTGTCTGAGGGTCAACTGGTCCTGGCTGGTGAGCGCTTCCTTCGGCGGCCCTCTTCTTTCCCTCTCATCCGTTATCCTCCGCCCCCTCGGTCCCTCCCGCACCCCCGCCCCCAACACACACACCAGCCAACCTCCTCCTCTGGGGTGGCTGCCTGTGAGTCTCACTCCGCCCTCCTCTGCGGGAGCCAACCGGCGAGGGGCCGCGAGGACTGGGCTGGAAGCCCATAAAACCCGCTGGGCCCGGGCCGCCGCGCTCCCGCTGGCCCCAGGCGTGCAGGCTCAGCTGGGCTGCCGGACCTCGCCACCTCCGCGGCCGCGCAAAGAGGAGAGGCAGGCTTAGGTGCATCCGCTTTCCGCTCTCAGGAAAGTTCGGAGAAGTGAATTTGGGGTGGATCTGAGGGTGGTGGCAGCTCTGCCAGCCTTCTTTTCCCTCCAGAGGCGTCACCTGCAGGGCCTTATCCTTTCTTCCCACCTTGACACCCTGCCTCCTGGACTCCTCCTTGTCTTCGCTCCTGGTTCCTCCTCATTTTTCTCTTTCTTATCTCATTCTCCCTCCTCCTCTCGCTGTCCTCTTAACTGTTTCCACCTGTTTTCAAGACCTGTCCCTGTCGTTCCCACCCTTCTTTTTCCCTCCAGCTCAAGCCTTTACCTCGCCGCTCCATCAGTCCATCTAATCTCACCATCCTTCTCCCTCTTCTCTTTCCCTCTCAGCAAATCTCGACCATGGATTCTGGGCCTCCTTGGGCTACTTCCGGCCCCACCCTCGAGGGCACCCACTCTGTCCCCAATGCCACAACACCCTGGCTGGGCCGTGATGAGGAGCTGGCCAAGGTGGAGATTGCCGTCCTAGCCACTGTCCTGGTGCTGGCAACAGGGGGCAACCTGGCTGTGCTACTGATCCTGGGCCAGCCTGGCCGCAAGCGCTCCCGCATGCACGTGTTTGTGCTACACCTGGCCTTGACTGACCTGGGCGTGGCGCTCTTCCAGGTGCTGCCCCAGCTGCTCTGGGACATTACCTACCGCTTCCAGGGCCCTGACCTCCTCTGCCGGGCCGTGAAGTACCTGCAAGTGCTCAGCATGTTCGCCTCCACCTACATGCTCCTGGCCATGACGCTGGATCGCTACCTAGCCGTCTGTCACCCCCTGCGCAGCCTCCAGCAGCCCAGCCAGTCCACCTACCCACTCATCACTGCCCCCTGGTTGCTGGCCGTCATCCTCAGCCTCCCTCAAGTCTTCATATTTTCCTTGAGGGAAGTGATCGAGGGCTCAGGGGTGCTGGACTGCTGGGCAGACTTCCGCTTCCCCTGGGGGCCACGGGCCTACATCACCTGGACCACACTGGCCATCTTTGTCCTGCCTGTGGCTGTGCTCACAGCCTGCTACAGCCTCATCTGCCATGAGATCTGTAAGAACCTGAAAGTCAAGACGCAGGCCTGGAGGATGGGAGGAGGCGGCCAGAGGACTTGGGACAGGCCCTCCCAGACTGTCCCAGCTGCAGCCATGCGGGGGCTGCCCTCCCGGGTCAGCAGCATCAGCACCATCTCCCGGGCCAAGATCCGAACTGTGAAGATGACCTTTGTCATTGTGCTGGCTTACATCGCCTGCTGGGCACCCTTCTTTAGCGTCCAGATGTGGTCCGTGTGGGACAAGAATGCGCCTGATGAAGGCAAGTGGATGGTCTGGGTGGAAGGTGGTGAAGTGGAGAAGAGCACAGGAGGGTGGGTGGGAGGGTTAGTACGGAGGCTGCAGATCCGGTACCTCCCAGGGCCAGGCAGGTGGCATATGAATGAAGCAGGTAAGAAAGATGGTGCTTGTCCCACGTAAAAAGGGGCAACTACAATGCTCATCTAGCTACCTGATGCCACATGAGTATCTTTTGTGTAAAATCTCCTGATTTTAAAAATTTTGGTGACTAAAAAATTTTAAAATACTGTCATGGATTGAATTGTGTCTGCCAAAAATTGTGTGTATCAATTTGGCTAGGCTGTGATTCCCAGTGTTGTGTGGTTGTCTTTCATTTTGTGATTGTAATTTTACATCAAGGAGGATTAGGGTGGGATTGTAACACCACCCTAACCCAGGTCACATCCCTGATCCAATGTAAAAGGAGCTTCCCTGGGGTGTGACCTGCACCACCTTTTATCTCTTGTAAGAGATAGAAGGAAAGGGAAGCAAGTAGAGAGTGGGGGACCTCATACCACCAAGAAAGCAGTGCCAGGAGCAGAGCATTTCCTTTGGACTGGGGGTCCCTGCCCAGAGAAGTTCCTAGTCTAGGGGAACATTGATGAGAAGGCCGACAGAGAGAGAAAGCCTCCTGGAGCTGATGCCCTGACTTTGGACTTCTAGCCCGCTGGACTGTGAGAGAATAAATTTCTCTTTGTTAAAACCATCCACTTGTGGTATTTCTGTTATAGCAGCACTAGATGACTAAGACAAAAAAACTATGTGGCCCTAACAAAGTACAACCGTTGGCAGATTTGACCAACCAACCACCAACTTGCTAGATGAGCTTTATTTATTTATTTTGCTAGATGATCTTTAGTCATAGAAATGGTAGAGCTGAAGGGGATTTTCAGTCATGCAGTCCAGGAGGGCAATTTGTGACCTATGAAATATCTTTCCCAGCACTCTTTCCTCCTACACCTGAACATGACTTTGGACTCCTCAACAGCCTCTTCCAAGTAGTTAGAGTTGGCACAGGACAGCCCTGAAACTTCAAGTTCAACCCTGTCTTAGCTCCCTCCAAACCAAAAAAAAAAAAAAAAAGACCAAACCTATTGCTGTTGAGTTGATTCCGGCTCATAGTGACCCTACCAGTGCTGCTATGACAGAAATACCACAAGTGGGTGGTTTTCAAGAACGGAAATTTATTTCTCACAATTTAGGAGGCTCGAAGTCCGAATTCAGGGCACCGGTCCTAGGGGAAGGCTCTCTCTGTTGGCTCTGGGGAAGGATCCTCGTCTTCGCTTCTGCAACCCTGCCATTCCTGGGCTATCTCCACGTGGCATCTGTCTTTCTCCCATTTGTACTTGCTTCTCTCTGTGTCTAACCTGCTCTTCTTATTTCTCAGATGTGGTTAGGTTGAGGACACACCCTACACTGATATTGCATCATTAACATAACAGAGAAAACCATATTCCCAAATGGGATTACATCCATAGGCACAGGGGTTAGGATTCCAACACGTATTTCTGGGGGACACAATTCAATCCATAACAAACCTCTTCATTCTGCTAATGAGGAAACAGAGGCTCAGAGAAGAAACGTGACTTGCCCAAGGCCACATAGCCAGGGAGTGGCAAAGTGAAGAGTGTAACCCAGGTCTTCTCCTGTCCTGTGTTTCTGCCCCACCCCTGACCCTGGCTCTAGAAGTGGTGAGGAGAGTGTCCTCCCTCCTTGGTGAGAAACAAAACGTGACTCTCCAAGAGGACTGGGTTCCAGGTGGTACATGGGAGGACTTGTTCTGGCCACTTTTCTGGGGTGACACTGATGGTAACCTCCTGAGCTCTAGACACTGCCGGTGGTCTGGCCTTCCAGGGTAAGCTTGTTCTCAGGAAGGTAGGGGCTGTGTCACGGCAGCCTGAGTATTAGAGGGTGGTCCTCTGAGGCACCTGTTCCTGTTGTCCTGAGCAGGAGTGGAGTGTGGGTACAAGCGCAAGCCGACCTGTCTGGGTGGCTGTGCATAGGGGGGACTGTGTGCAGAGCTCAGGATGTACGAAGGGTATAGCATGGAACCGTGCACTATGCACAGTTACTCTGGAAACTTCCTCAGAGTTCACTGACCAGCAGACCCAGGCTACCAGTTCCTAGCAGCTCTTAGAGTATTGCCCCCCTCCCTTATGCTTTTGTTTCTAATCTCATTTTGCTCATCCTAGGTTATGCTCAAGCCAAATGCTTTGCTTTTCTGGAGAGGTGTAATTAGGGGAAGGCTGTTCATGAGTTTTACACAGCCCTGAGAATAAAGCACCAGAACAATGCCAAACGGTCACAGCACCATTGTACCCTCTTAACTACCTTTTCTCCCTCAGTCTGGAGAAGGGCCTGTTTGCAAATCACCCTTTTTGCAATGAACATATTCATTCTAATCACCTGTAGGGACTTCCCTGCTCTGGCCAAGCACAGGACGCAACTTGAATCAAGGCCTTTATAGGCCAAGCTTTATTTACAGCGTGTTTTACTCCCAACAATCGCAAACTTAGCTGATGGCAGCAGGGTTAGGGTGGCTACTCCCCCTTTTCTAGACGAACCTGTGAGAAGGCGGGCATGCTGCCACTCAGCTGGTGGAGCTGTCCTGCTGTGTCCCCCATCACCATGGGCCTGTCCTCCAGCACCTCATCCCTCACCGTGTAGGGTGATTCACCGAGGGCCTCAGAGGAAGGCGTGCAGGAACAAAGTGTTGTCTTGTGGACAGTGTGCTCTCTTAGAAAAATGAAAGCCTTTGGGAGCCTTTTTTGTTGGGCTGAGATTCATTTTCTCAGATTTGTTTTGCAGTATGCGCAGTTCTCCTCAGCGTGCTGGCCTCCTGTCCCTGAGGCTCTGGTTACAGCCTGCCTGTCTCGCTGCCCCTGTCCTGCCTGGAGCTGTGAACTGAGTTACAGCAGTGGCTGTCTGTGGCAGGGCATCATGGGTCTGCCCCCAACGGCTGAGAGTGGAGCGCTGAGCTTCTGCGGATGCTGGTGCTTCCTCTGGGGCACATCTCCAGCCCCTCACTGGGTCTGGCCCAGCTAAACAGATGCTTCCAAATGCAGGAACTGGTGGAACCCCTCTGTTGCTGGCCTAAACAGGCCACTAAGTACACATCAATGGATCAAAAAGGGTTAATGCTTATACCACCTCTTTAGCCAAAGTAACTCTCCAAGTCTTCGGCAGCACCTACTCATTATGTTAACTGGGAAGCAGGGCAGAACCTCAGCCAAACTGAAGGAGGCTGAGTTTGCGGTTGAAGCTGGTCCCTCTTCCACTTACAGGTGCTCCTCCCTCACCTTCACTTCTGAGCTGCCCACCCAGGCCCAGATGCCGTCTAGCAAATGTTCTTACTCTGTGTCTTCCTTTCCCTTGGGCCGCGAGTGGCCATACCTGTGAGCACATCACTGGGCAGTGTGCACAAGGAACCAATGAATCTGAAGCTTTCACAGTGCTTTACAGAGTAGGCACGCAGGCTTTGCCTTTGACTTTGCTGGTTGGGTGCAAACTATGGTGGGGTGCAGGATCTCTATCTTAGTGTTGGAAGACCTCCGTTCAAGTGGTGGTTCTTAGTAACTGTGTGGTAAAAATTGGAAGTTTACCCCTAAGATTTCCTTCCAGCCCTGGCATTGCATTCAATGATTCTACAGCCTCCACTGAAAAAGCAACATGTGACCTGTGATATAGCTGCAATCATGGTATATCTAGAAGGAGGCTGGGAGCCATCTCAGCAGCTTGACTATTGCCATGAGGAGTTTCGTTTAGTCTTTAGAAAGAATATTATACCTGGAAGGAATCTTTTCAGTCTTGGCACCCTCACATTTTGACTGCCCAAGAGAGAAATTAGTTTTTCCCTGAAGGAAAGTGCATTCTCTGGGTATAGGCTCCTGAGGACCCAGACGTGCTGGACCAGAACAGGATGCTTGCATGCCCTGTACCTGGAAGCTGCTCCACTGCTGTAGCTGGAGTTGAATGCATGGGTCCCTGGAGGCCACTCCATCTCCACTGACCGCCCTACCAGGTCCCCAGCCTAGGGCCTTGCTTAGAGTTGGGACTCACAGGCTCAAATGACTAAATGACTGAACAAGTGGGACTGCCCCTGAGGGTTTAAGGTGGACAGAATCCAAAAGGATCTATGACATAAATAAGATGGGTATAAACAGAGCCTGAGCTTGATCCCATAGTCTAGAATCATGTTTCTAGAAGTTGCCTCATCTTAAGTCTACATCCATACGGGGATTCAAGGTTTAGGTTTGGAACAAAGAAAGTTTTTCTCCTATTTAAGCTGGTCCTATCTCTAACTGTGTTTCCCCTCTAACTTCAACTTGGAGCAAACTTCAGCTCCCACCCTTACCCTATAGATACAAAGAAAAAAAATTAGTGAGCTAAGACTTTGGAATCTGGTATCTCGAGTTCAAATCCCAGCTGTGCTTCTACGTAATTATAGGACCCCGAGTAAATCCCTTCTCTCTGGGACTCAGTCTCCTCATCTGTTCAGTGGCGGCCTGAACTCTTTCTCCCAGGTCCCTTCTGGCTCTGCAGTTCTAAGGCTTCACGTGCTTCTCTTGGCAGATTCAACCAATGTGGCTTTCACCATCTCCATGCTTTTGGGAAACCTCAGCAGCTGCTGCAACCCCTGGATCTACATGGGCTTCAACAGTCACCTGCTGCCACATCCCCTTCGCCATCTGGCCTGTTGTGAGGGTCCCCGGACCCAGATGAGCCGGCAACTCTCCAATGGTAGCCTCTCGAGCCGCCGCACCACCCTGCTCACCCGCTCCAGCTGCCCGCCCACCGTCAACCTCAGCCTCAGTGGGAGGCCTGGGCCTGAAGAGTCACTGAAGGACCTGGAGCAGGCTGGAGGGGAGGCCATCACTGAGATGGGCATCTTCTAGCGCCACCTCCCTGGAGTCTGGCATCATCCACAGGGCTAGTGGAGGTTCTCTGTCCATCTCAGGAGCCAGGTGTGAGAGCTGGAAAGGTGAGGGTTGGGGTTAGTGGGAACCCAGTTTGGGCAGGGTAAGGAGGCCAGAACGACTGCACCTACTCTTGGTGTCCTAGCTGCCTCTGGGCTCAGAGCTGCCCTTAGCTCCCAATCTCAGATGTTGGGAGTCGAGAAGGATCAAACTGCCTGAGTCCCTGATCAGGGTGTCTGTGAACATACAGGTGGCAGATGTGGTGGAGGGCCCAGATCTGGGGAAAGCCTAGGATGACACTGTCTGGGTGTCTCCAAGTGACAGGAACCTAGAAGCCTTGCTGCCTGTCCCCATCTTAACCTAACTAGCCCAGCCCAGCCCAACCCAGAGAGAGGAGAAGTGGAAAACTGTGAGAAGGACCCTATTTGGGTCCTGAATTTTTTTTTTTTTTGGTGGAAGGAGGATTGTTTAGTGAAGTGAATGCGTATGTGAGGCTTCACCTGCCCCCGCCCACCTGTCTACTGAAGGGAGGTGGTCTAATGGAGGTGCAGGACTAGTACAGCACCTGGTACCTAGTAAAATGCTGCCAAAGCTCGCTCCGCTTCTCCTCATACCAGCACCCTTTGCGGGGGTGGGGGAGGTGATGGGGAGAAGTTGTTGTATACCCTTGGTGTATACTCTGGGGGTGAGGGTGGGAAGGAGGGGAAGAAAGGAGGAGATTTGCAAATGGTCACAGTGAAAATAAGAGTGAGGGGGCCTCAGAGGCATCAGGGATTGGTTGCTCCCCCATCCCTACCTCCCAGTGATCCAGACTGCACCTTCCTCTGGGCTGCACGAAGGAGTCGTCCTTTGAGAAACAGCAACTTGATTATGGCTCTGGATTTCCTTGAGGCTCTTCAGAGCTTCCATTCAGTATCATATGGATGCTGTGACCAAGTCAGGAGCCCACGTAAATGAATAATTTCTTTTATAAGGATTGGCACGAAGCTGGTTCCTATGAGACAGAGGTTAAAGATGTCCCAAATATCCAGCTTTTCTAAACTGCTCTACCACCCCATCATCTCTAACATCAACTACTCCCTCCCGTCTTTGGGTTCTGTAATTCACTACAACATCTCACAGAACTCACGAATTCTATAAAGGAAATGGCTCACGTGGTTGTGGAGGCTGGCAAGTCCTAAATCCATGGATCAGGTGTAGGCATCTCCTGGCTGCAGGGGCTGACAAACCCAAATCGGCAGTTCAGACCACAGGCTGCTGGCTTACAAGGCTGCAGGAGCTGGAGAATCAGGTCAGAAGATAGGTCATTGGCCCACGTGGCTATGGAGGCCAGCAAATCCCAGAACCAGCAGGTCAGACAGCAGGCCTCTGGCTTAAGTCCCAAGAACCTGTGGTCTATTGATCACAAACCTGATGTGGGATCCAGATGCAGAGAGAGAGAGCCCTGCCAGGTCGTCCACACGTATACCTTAGATGCAGTCCACACCCCAGGGAAGGACGTAATTTGAGTAAGGGTGGGACTTCAGCGATGCCCTTCTGCAAGGCTGCAGCCCGACACACCCTACACCAATCCGGCCTCATCAACATGTAGAGGTCAGGATCCACCACACATAAAATGGAGGACAACCATACAATACTGAGAATCATGGCCTAGCCAAGGTGACACATAACCCTAACCATCACAGGTTCCGTATGCCTTATTTGCATAGTCCCACTCAGTCATTGTGTGTAAGTCACAGAGACCACAGCTAGAAGGGCCATATTAAGTAATTCATTGCACCGCACCAGGATTTGAATCACAGCTCTGCCTGTAGGTACTTGTATGACCTTGGACAAGTCACCTCCCCTCTCTGGGCTGCAGTCTCCTCATTTGTAAAACAGAGATGATCTCTAGGGTCTTTTCTGGCTCTAACCCTCCAAATGCAAGACCAGAAATGATGTTACAGTAGAGAACGATAAAGGACGCTCTAACCAACCAGCTCTAGGAGAATTGTTTGATTTTTTTTTTTATGACAATGACATTTATACCCTTTGACTCAATTCTGGTGTCCGTGGGTCCTGCCCTGGTCATGCTGTCCACTTCTGTCCTTGGTTCTATGATGTTGAATCCTCCTCCAAGGCTGGGAGAGCAGCAGGACAAGGTTGAATCTTGGGCCTTGCCCTGTTCTTCCTCATTACCTCCAGTGGCTCTAATATAAGAGACAGCCCGATGGCGGGAAGAGCACCAGCAGAGAACTCAGGAGACCTGGATCCTGGTTCTGTCACCACCACTGACCACCCTCATTACAATGCTGGCTAATCGTCACTATCTCGGTCATAAGGGTCAAACAAGATTGTGGATGTCAAAGTGGTTTGTAAAGCCATGAGCTCTATACTGACATTAACCCAGTTGTTGTTGTGTCAACCCCAACTCATGGCGACCTCACGTGTGTCCGAGTAGAACTCTGCTCCACTGGATTTTCAATGGATGACTTTTTGGAAGTAGATCACCAGGGCTTTCTTCCGAAGTGTCTCTGGGTGGGCTTGAATTGCCAACCTTTTGGTCAGCAACTGAGCACGTTAACCATTTGCACAACCCAGGGACTCCGTACTAACATAAGGGATTAGTAATCTAATTAAGAGCTCCTGAGAGAAGCTCTAGAAACAGGTTCACTCAGCCACTTACACCTAAGGAAGCTTTACAGAGTGATGTGGCTTTGCAGATACATTTCTTTAAGAGGCCACTCAGCTCTAAGGAATCTCCTTAGGCTTCCTTAAAAGAGAAGAGCCTAAGCTGAGTGTTATGAGTGAGCTAAGTGCCCCACGCTCTTCAGTGCTAGAGAACTGGAGAGGAGGACACAGGCCTCTAATGAGCCCAAGGTTCAAGGCAGGCTGGAGGACCATGGCCCTCTCTTCACTGGGCTCTGGGGCCTGTGTCAGCCTCTGACGTCCAACCTCTTCTTCCCTGTCCGTCTGCCCCAGTGGAGCTGGGCTTAGGAGCCATCCATACCACCTTGAGCTGTTGAATATGCTCCTTCCTCTGCTTATGTAAGGCCCTCCTTTCTTCAGACCACAGTTTGGGGCCCTAGCACCTGTAGTAGGTGCTAAGTAAATCTGGTTCATCATGATGACTGGGAGACAAAGGGGACACCAGCCTTGGACCCCAAAGACCTGGATTTGAGACCAAGTCTCGCCTCTTGTCTACCTGTATGAATTAGGGCAAGCAGTCCAATCTCTCTGAGCAACAGTTTTCTTATCTGTTAAATAAAAAAACATTCCTTGCCTTCTTGGGAGGGATTTGTAAGACTCTGTAGACTATAGAATGTTTTACTGATGTTAACAAACCAAAGCCAAACCCACTGCCATCGAGTCGATTCCGATTCATAACAACCCTATAGGACAGAGTAGAACTGCCCCATAGGGTTTCCAAGACTGTAATCTTTATGGAAGCAAATCTGCCACATCTTTCTCCCGTGAAGCAGCTGGTAGGTTGGAACAACTGACCCTTCAGTTAGCAGTTGAGCGCTTTAACACCTGCACCACCAGGGCTCCCTACTGATGCTAGAGAAGATAATGATAGCCTGGCTACAGATTGCATCTGACGGGTGACTTCCAGGACACTGGGCCTAGGAGAGCTTACAGTTCTGAGAGAAAGAAGAGGAGCCTGGGAGTCAAGGTTCACCAAAGCACCTTCTGTGTCTACTCTTTGCTTTCTATGTTCTGTATTATGTTTTCTGTTTTGCATCGCATGAGGGGAATTTACTCATGGTGGAGACTTCAGGGCACTCACTGTTCCTCCCTGGGAGAGGTTGCACTTGATCTTCTCCAGAAAGCTGGAGCTATCCTGTGATGAGGCTGGTGAAGGGCCACTAGGCACTGGGCTGGAGGCCTCAGGAGCCTATTCCAGGAGGCCCCGGAAGGAAATGGCATGATCTTGCCTGGATATATGATGACAGCTTTTATAGTACCTGTAGGAAGCTCTCATGCATAGTCTGGGCCAGCAGAAGTGCCTTTGATAAGTTTCTGGAAGGCAGGCAGCTGTGGGAAGCAAGAAGGAGGTTCTGTTCTTGTTCTCGGGGTCAATCCCATTTCTGAGAGGTAAGCCCAGGAGACGCTACAGTGTCGTCTCTGGGCTGGGCTCTTTTGTTAAATGTTTAAGCCATTCTGTGGATTTTGTGAAATACAAGTACTGCAGCCCCTTAAGCCCATGTGGGAGCTGGGGGAGAAGGGGTGGGCAGGCCGAGGCTGGCAGGAGGGGTTAGTCTGTGACTGTGGGGAGTTTTCAGAAGGGCTTTTGCTTCTGTTTGGTATAAGTCAATCATTTCCCAGGTGACTGTGTTTTGCATGTAAACCAGTCTTTTATCTGTCAAGGCCTGTAGACTGGACCCAGGTTGCAGCAGCTCACTCCTGGGTCAGGAACCCAGACAGGTGGTTGAAATCTGACCAATACAACTCGTAATATCCAGGAAATTTCTGGACATCTTTGTTTCCTAGGGGCACTGATAACGGGATGTGCAAGGTAAAATAATGTGATCTCCTTGAGCAGGGCCGAGGGTGAAGGGCAGAGGGGAGGGACGGTGACCTCCCTCGTACCCCTTCACTCAGGTTAAGCAAGACACAGAGGAGTGTCCTGGAGTTTGCTCTAGAGTCACAAGGTGGCAGTGTGGAGCTGACAGTGCCTAAACCGTGAGCTTGGCCTGGATGGGGCAGGGAGACTCCTGCCTAAGACTCAGGATGAGGCCCCTTCTCCAGCCAAGTATAACTGAGACTCAGTCTAACACCACCACCATCACCCCTTCCCCACCCCATCAACCTCTCCTGGAGGGTCTGAAGCAATAATGACCCACAGGGGCAGGCTGGGAAACCCACCTACCCTCTCCGCTTTAACGCCTCACCTAACTTTCTCCTAGGTGGCACAAATTGTTAAGTGCTGGGCTACCAACCAAAAGGTTGGTGGTTGGAACCCACCCAGAGGTACCTTGGAAGAAAGGCTTGGTGATCCACTTCCAAAAGGTCACAGCCATGAAAACCCTATAGAGCGCAGTTCTATTCTGACACACGTGGGGTCGCTATGAGTCATAGTTGACTTGATGGCAACTGGTTTTGAGCTTTCTCCTAAAGTCCTAAAGGGTCTTAGCTCCTCATTTGACCCAGTTCTCCTGAGATACCAGGTCATACACTTCTGTCTCTGTAAGCCCATGGGAGATTTATTTTGCAAGAGCAAAAAAAAACAAGAGATTTCTATTGCAGGACGAGACACTCAGTGTAGAAATTCCTCCGTGAGGCAGGAAGACACATCGGTGAGTGTTTGAGGGAGGTAGTAGAGTCACCTTTTTGGGGTGGATCTCCAAAAACCAGATGAGCTGGAGTTACTTTAATGTGTTCTGGTTTAGAGGCTGGGACGTGGGTTAGGAGGCCTCTGGCAAGCCCTTCTGAACCCAGCAGTCTGCCCTGATTCCAGGAGCAAACAAACGCCTCTCTAGTGGTCCTCATGGAAGCGTCCCTCGTGGAATTCGCTGCAGTTCCATGGTGGGCATTTGGATGCTTGCTCCTTTAGAATATGAATTCATTGAAGACAGCTCATAGATATTCTGGTCTACAGTATAGTCCCAGCTCATTGTTGGCACATAGGCAGCACTTAGGATGCCAGTGACATATATTATGGAGGAAGGTGACTTCACTGAACAGGAAGCTGTGCTCCTCAAAGGGTGATTACTCATACAGGCAACTATTTGTACAGATTTAAGCAGCTGACCCTCTAAGCTCACAAAAGTATCACAAATAAAAGGTCATTTTATTTCTAGCAACATGACTTACAATGACTTTGAAGATCCTTTAAATTTGTTAGCTGGCTCCAATGATCAGTTTATTGGCCCAGACTCCTCAGGAGGTAAAACCAGCCCCTCTGTCCACTTACCAGGCCATCTGAGAAGTCATCCGCTGTCAAATCTTTGTAAGCCACGTGGTGGCATCATACTTTCGCTCTATTCTTAAACAGCACTTTCCGTGAATGCTTTCCCCTCACAAACAATCAGCGCGGGAGCTAACGATGTTAACTCCGCAATACATTTATCTGAAAGATTAATCTGCTGTAAAATGTCATACCTTTGAAGCCAAATGTAGCTTCAAAGAGCCTCAGAGTTTGTTATCGACCTTAATCAGATGGTTTGTGGCTTCCTTCAGTTTTGATCTCTGCTGTCTCTGCTATCAGCTGACAGTCTCCGAGTATCACCACTGACCCTGGGCCAGCACAGACACTCCCCTACACTTCCCTTCAGGATGGTGCCTCGAGCACCAAGTGAGAATCTGCACCAGCTCAGGCCTCTTCCCTTTCCTTCTGCCTCTTCTCCATGAATGGATTTTTTCCACCCTCCTTCTAAGCTGACTTTGGAAATCTCCTCTCTCTGGGATGTTTTTTCTGATTAACTCCACCAGATCCTAGCATTCTTTCACCCAGACCTGCCCATCACTGATGGATGGGCTCTGGTCTCCTTGCTCTGTGTAAATTCCCCTTTGTCGTATGCTGCGTTGTATATGTCCTTCAGCTCTTTTCTGTCCCCACAACTAGGTTGTACATGCCTGGACCCCACCAACCCCCAATGATCAAGTCTTCTTTTTATTTATTCCTCCTCCCTTCAATTTGAAGAATGTAATCAATGTCACTGAATTTTACATGTGGAAATTGTTGACTTGGTGTATGTTTTTAACAACAACAACAAGATTCTTTATGCCTCCTCTCAACCCCCGGGGCCCAGCCCAGAATCCTGCAGAGAGCAGGCGCTCTGTTAGTGTTACTGGCCCCTGAGATGTCCCCTCTCCTGGTGTGGGAACAGTCCCGGAGGGTCCCTGCGTGGTCATTCTCGGGTACACTGTAACCTGCTTACGCCTCTTGAATTTTTTTTTCCTTCTTACAAAGGGATCAGTAAGAAGTAGAGTTTCCCTTCTGAATGCAAGCACAGTGTTGTTTTTTATTATTCCTCACTCTGCCTCTCTAATAATAGCGTCTCTTTTCCCCCATTAAAAACTTTCTAAAGAGAGAAACAACAAACCGGAAACCAGTGGACTGTCAAGTCAACTCCGACTCATAGCGATCCGGTGTATGTCGGAGTAGAAAGGTGTTCCGTAGGGTTTTCAGAGGCTGATTTTTTTTGTAGATTGGCAGGCCTTTCTTCTGGGGCATCTCCGGGTGGATTTGAACCACCAACCTTTTGGTTAGTAGCTGAGCGCTTTACCATTTGTGCCACCTAGGGGTTCCTGAAGAACAACAATGGTAGCTAAAAGGTAAAGGGAAATGCAGATCCTCGAATTTTTCCATCCCCAGAAATCCAAACCAGAACCATTGCTTCAGATCATCTTGGGGAAGGGGAACACAGGAAGATGAACGCTCTCAGCACCGAGGGGAGGAAAACCCTCTATGGGCAGCAGAGGGAGCACAGTTAATACCTGATCTCTGAGACCTCCAATGCCACTAATCCAGCGTTTGCATTTGGTTAAGAGCATTCCTAGTATTTCAGTGTTTCCATGTTTGTTTGTTCAGCTATTGTGGCCTCTTTTTTTTTTAATTTTGTGTCTTAATTAGATGTTGGAAAAAATATTTGTTTATTTATCTAGTCACCGGTTGCTGCGTGCTATCTTTTTAAAGCATTTTTTTTTTAATTTTCTAGGGATCACATTATATTTGCAAACAATGATGAATTTTATCCTTCTTTCCAATAGCTGGAGCCCTGGTGGCACAGTGGTTAAAAGTCTGACCCCTAACCAAAAGGTCGGCGGTTCGAATCAACCAGTCGCTCCTTGGAAACCCTATGGGGCAGTTCTACTCTGTCCTGTGGGGTCACTAGGAGTCGGAATCGACTCGACAGTAAGGGGTTTTGGTTCCAGTAGTTATGTTGCTGTCATTAGTTGCTGTCGAGTCAATTCTGACTCATGGCGACCCCATGTGACAGAGCAGAGCCGCACCATAGAGTTTTCTTGGCTGTGACATTTAGGGAAGCAGATCACCAGGACTCTTCTTCCACAGCACTGCTGGGTGGGTTCAAAGTGCCAACCTTTAGGTTAGCAGTTGAGTGCAAATTGTTTGCACCACCCAGGGACTTTTACGATCGTTATAACTCTTGTTTTTGCTGTTTTATTGCCCTGACTAGAACTTCTGGAGTAATGTTAGATAATAAAACAAATGGCAGGTTTGCAGACATTCTTATTTCATTCCTGGTTTAATAGGACTGTGTCTAGGGCCTTGCAGTTAAATCACATGCTATCTGCTGATTTGAAATAGCAATTCTTAATCAAGTTAAGAAAGTATCCTGTTATTCCTAACTGGTTAAAAAAATAGTAATGGGTATTGAATTTTGGAAGATTTTTCTTGGGATAACAGATTGGGATGCTCATCAGAAGCAGCAATTTCAAGGGTTGATTGATGATGGGCTCTCCAAACGGACTGTTTAAAGTTCTGAGGGTGGACCAGGATTACTCGGCAAGACACAGCACTGAAGAAAGGGACAACAGACAGGGTTGGACAAGGGCAAAAGAGGAACTGGTGGTTGCCATTTTATTTAAAACTGTTAAGGAAGTTGTTTGCAGTCAATAACTAAAGAGCTGAAAGAGAAGTCATTTAACCACAAGATTGCCAAGCAGAACTCACCCCAATTTTTCCTACTGATTCACAGAGTTTTTTGTTTGTTTGTTTGTTTAACTTTTTCCGGGGAGGAACTTCACTTTCTCTACTAAAGTGCTTCAATATTTCCATTACCTGGAAGTTCTTCCTAACATTTGATCTGAATTCTTCCTGCTGGATGGAGTATAGACCTATCTCCCCGCTCTGCCTTGCTAAAATAAATTGAAACCCTCCCCTACAAAATAAGTGCAAACAGTCACAGAGAACTGGACCCTATTTGAAAATCTAGAATTCACACGACTACTTGAGTATATTCCGCTGGCTCGGAGGCATCACGGTTCACAACAGTCCAGAAATTGGTCTTGTGGCCTTTTGGGTTGACATTGACATAATCTGTGGCTTCGTTTAAATTCTCATAGTCCAGGGCAGATTCACTTTCCAGCCCTCCGGCGGCTGAAAAAACCACTTGTGTGTAATTCACGTCCTTGGGGGCCTGGCAAAAGAGCAGAGAAAGGTGGGTCAAGAACTCTACTGTGTATGGAGGAGGAAGAACCCCAGGACTGAACTCTCTCTCAAAGAGACTCCCCCAAGCAGGGGCAAATTATCCAATAAGCAAAGTAAGCACAGTGCTTACCTTGCTTACCAGATCATCTGTAGCTAACATGTTCACATCTTGTCACCACATCAAAGATTCTGCTTCTAGGTATGGCTAGTGTCTGTCTCTCTCCCAAGCCCACAGAATCAAAGCCTCTTTTCAAATTTACAATCCTTGACAGGGCGGGTGACCCAGTAAGCAAGGTAAGCACGGGTTTCCTTGTGCTTACTTACTAATCTGCGGTGGATAATTTCACATGGGTTTCACAAGCCCATGTGAAATTGTTCACTACAGATTAGTAAGTAAGCACAAGGAAACCTGTGTGTACCTTGCTTATTGGATAATCTGCCCCTGCCCACAAGTCTTGGCAGGAAAGAACCTGAGCCCCAGGTAGCTGGACTCCTGGGTCTGAGGGCAGGGGCAGGGGCAGGGCAACAAGGCAGATGGCCAATGACTTTGTTCCACCTGTCTGCAGAGAATGGGTTTAAGGATGAGCAGGTGAGAGGTGGTGGGAAGAGAAGACGCCGAAATTCAATCCAAGTGAAGTCAGGACTCAGAGCAGACTTTGGCCCAGGGGAATGGGGTATGGGGAGAAGAAGGGGGGAGGGAGTCCCATTAGCTCTTTTTTAAAAAAAAATTATTTATTTTGTTACTGTTGAGAATATACACAGCAAAACATACACCAATTTAGCAGCCTCTAAGTGTACAATTTAGTGACATCGATTACATTTTTCAAGTTGTGCAACCGTTCCCATCCTCTTTTGCTGAGTTGTTCCTCCACCATTAACATAAACTCACTGCCCCCTTAGGTTCCTATCTAATCTTACCAGTTGCTTTTGTCAATTTGATCCCATACAGATCGTTCTTAAAAGAGCATAATGCTCAAGGCAGACCTTTTTTACTAGTTAAGCTAAACTATTGCTCGGTTTTAAGAAGACTTTAGGGGACATTTCTGGTTTACGGTTTAAAGATTATCTCAGGGCAATAGTTTCAGAGGTTCATCCACCCTCCATGGCTCCAGAACATCTAGAGTCCATGAGAATTTGAAATTCTGTTCAGCATTTTCCCCGTTTTGATCAGTATTCTTCTACAGAATCTTTGATCAAAAAATTCAGTAATGGTAGCTGGGTACTGTCCAGTTCTTCTGGTCTCATGGCAAAAGAGGCAGTTGTTCATGGAGGCAATTAGCCACACATTCCATTTCCTCCTTCTATTCCTGACTCTCCTTCTTCCTCTGTTGTTCCAGGCGAATAGAGACCAATTCTTGCAATCTGGATGGCCATTTGCAAGCTTTTAAGACCCCAGGCACTATGCAAAGAACTAGGAGGTAGAACAGAAGCTCTAAACACGTTATTAGGCCAATTAACTGGGATGTCCCATGAAACCATGACCCTAAACCTCCAAACCAAGGAACCAAATCCCACGAGGTGTTTGGTTGTACATAAGTACCACTAGCTCTTTGATTTAATTTTTATAGCCCCTTCAGACTCGCTTTGTTTGGATGATCCATGTGACATGGGCTGTGGGCCTGACCACCTTCATCTGTGGATGCTGTAATGACGCATGAAGCCCCTCTTTCCTTGCCCCATCTCCTTAGCTGGGGTGGCCTGAGTTCTCAGATGTTACAGTAGGGGCCCCCACAGAGCTGTCTCCCCAGATAGCACATGGAGGGCCTGTTACCTGGCATCTGGAGGGCGACTTTTCCGAGCTGTCTGAGCTGTCCGAGCTGTCTGAGGATATGTTGCTATCATCTAGGGAGAAGTGGAAACAGGTCCTCTTCCAGAGGAAGCCAGGTTTTAACAGAGGAGTGAGACAAAGACAGAGGCAGAGCCAACAGTGCAAAGAGGAGTGGGGAAGAGAGATACAGAGCCCCCAAAAGAGAAAGAAGGAGAAACAAATAGAGAGAGGGAGGTGGGAAAGAGGGCCTCAAAAAATAGCCAGAATAGAAGATTTCAGCAAAGTTTCAGTATACAAGATAAACATACAAAAATCAATTGGATTCCTTTACACCAACAAAGAGAACCTTGAAGAGGAAATCACCAAATCAATACCATTTACAATAACCCCCAAGAAGATAAAATACTTAGGAATAAATCTAACCAGAGACGTAAAAGATCTATACAGAGAAAACTACAAGACACTACTGCAAGAAACTAAAAGAGATCTGCATAAGTGGAAAAATATACCTTGCTCATGGATAGGTAGACTCAACATAATGAAAATGTCAATTCTACCCAAAGCAATCTACAGATACAATGCCATCCCGATCCAAATTCCACCAGCATTTTTTAATGAGATGGAGAAACAAATCACCAACCTCATATGGAAAGGGAAGAGGCCCCGAATAAATAAAGCATTACTCAAGAAGAACAAAGTGGGAGGCCTCACACTACCTGATTTTAGGACCTATTATACTGTCACAGTAGTCAAAACAGCCTGGTACTGGTACAACAACAGACACATAGACCAATGGAACAGAATGGAGAATCCAGATATAAGCTCATCCACCTATGAGCAGCTAATATTTGACAAAGGCCCCAAGTCCATTAATTGCGGAAAAGACAGTCTCTTTAACAAGTGGTGCTGGCATAACTGGATATCTATTTGCAAAAAACTGAAACAAGACCCATACCTCACACCATATACAAAAACTAACTCAAAATGGATCAAAGACTTAAATATAAAATTGAAAATGGTAAAGATCATGGAAGAAAAAATAGGGATAACACTAGGAGCCCTAATACATGGCATAAACACAATACCAACCATAAGTAAAAATGCACAAGCACCAGAAGAGACACTAGGTAAATGCGAGCTCCTAAAAATCAAACACTAATGCTATCAAAAGACTTCACCAAAAGAGTAAAAAGACAACCTACAGACTGGGAAAAAATTTTGGCTACGACAAATCTGATCAGCGTCTAATCTCTAAAATCTATAAGATACTGCAAAACCTCAACAACAAAAAGACAAATCACCCAATTAAAAAATGGGCAAAGGATATGAACAGGCACTTCACCAAAGAAGATATTCAGGTGGCTAACAGACACATGAAGAAACGCTCACGATCATTAGCCATTAGGGAAATGCAGATCAAAACTACAATGAGATATCATCTCACCACAACAATGCTAGCCTTAATCCAAAAAACACAAAATAATAAATGCTGGAGAGGTTGTGGAAAGACTGGAATACTTATACACTGTTGGTGGGAATGTAAAATGGTACCACCACTTTGGAAATCGATTTGGTGCTTCCTTAAAAAGCTAAAAATAGAAGTACCATAGGATCCAGCTATCCCACTCCTTGGAATATATCTTAGAGAAACAAGAGCAGTCACACAAATAGATATATGCACACCCATGTTCACTGCAGCACTGTTCACAATGGCAAAAAGATGGAAGCAACCTAGGTGCCCATCAACAGACAAATGGATAAACAAATTATGGTATATCCACACAATGGAATATTACACAATGATAAAGAACAACGATGAAGCTGTGAAACATAGTATAACATGGTGGAAGCTGGAACTTATTATGCTGAGTGAATTTAGTCAGTCACAGAAGGACAAATACTTTATAAGACCACTATTATAAGAACTCAAAAAAACGTTTAAACACAGAAGAAAACATTCTTTAATGGTTACGGGGGTGGCGAGGGAGGGTGAGGGTTATTCGCTAACTAGATAGTAGGTAAGAATCATCTTAAGGAAGGGAAGGACAGCCAGCAAACACTGCAGGGGAAGTCAACACAAGTGGACTAAACGAAAGCTAAGAAGTTTCCTGAATACAATCAAATACTTTGAGAGACAGAGTAGCAGGGATGGGGGGTCTGGGGACCATGCTTTCAGGTGACATCTAGGTCAATCGGCATAACATAGCTTAATAAGAAAATCTTCTGCATCCTACTTTGGTGAGTGGCGTTTGGGGTCTTAAAAGCTTGCAAGCGGCCATCTAAGATGCATCAATTGGAACCAACCACTTGGAGTAAAGGAGAATGAAGAACACCAAAGACACAAGGAAAGTATTAGCCCAAGAGACAGAAAGGGCCACATAAATCAGAGACTTCATCTTCCTGAGACCAGAAGAATTAGATGGTGCCTGGCTACCACCAATGAACATCCAGACAGGGAACACAACAGAGGGTCCCTGATGGAGCAGTAGAAGGATGGGGTGGAGAACTCAAATTCTAGTAAGAAGACCAGACTTAATGGTCTGACTGAGACTGGAGGCACCCTGGAAAGTATGGCCCCTGGACTCTCTATCAGCCCAGAACTAAAACAATTTCTGAGGCCAACTCTTCAGATAGGGATTGGACTGGACTGTGGGTCATGAAGTGATACTCGTGAAGAGTGTGCCTCTTAGTCAAGTAGATACAAGATACCAAAGGGGCAGCTTCCGGCCAGAGGTGAGATCGGAAGGCAGAAAGAGTTCGGAGCTGGTTGAATGGTCATGGGGAATCAGGGGTGGAAAGGAGGAGTGTGCTGTTGCACAATAGGGTAAGCAATTAAGAGTCTCATAACAATGTATGTAAAAAAAATTTGTCTGGTAGGCTAACTTGAAATGTAAACTTCATTTAATTACAACAATTAAAAAAAGAAAAAAAGCCAGAAAAATGTCCCAGATCCCAGGCATTGCTGCTTCCAGCTCCATCTAAAATCAGTAAAAACAAAAACTAGACTTGTCGGTGCTTGGGAAGACCCGTCTTCCAGAAGAAGGAGAAAGCAATGAGGCAGTGCAGCCCAGGGCACATAGCTCTGGCATAGGTCCTAGTCCAAGCCTCTCACTAACTCTGTGAGACCCCAAGCAGGTCACACCGCTTTTTTGTGCCCCAATTTTTGTCATTCTTGTTTTTCATAAAAGAAGCAGATTAGATGATTATCTCTGAGATCCCTGCCAGCCAGCCAGTCTCTGATTCTGCTCAGGCTCTGGTGAAGCTTTGGGGTTAGGGGTCAGTGTGAGGCCAGGGTCTCTTCCGTTCTGGTGAAACACTGAATTCACATGAGTAACAGTCTCCAGGTTCCCACATGTACTGCAGCCTTACCTCAGGGCCAAGGAAGCCCGACAACCAGATTCCTCCAACTGAGAAGGTAAAATTAGAAGGACAGAGCAAACACAAATCAATTCAGAGATAAACCAGTGGAAAAATGCTATCACTGGGGAGGGAACAGGGGCATCCATGGTGGAGTGACTTTGCTGCAGAAACGTCTCATTGCCACCTTGTCAACAGTGATCTGGCCTGGTTTCCCCAGCCCTGAGACAGAAAATAAGACGAGGTTGTCCTGTAAGTTCATGTGTAGGAGGGGCATATAGATTTGAACCATCAGCAAGACTCAGTGTTTGTGAAAACGCCCAGATACCATGGAGACCTAAGACCGTGCACTTCAGGAGAGAGCAGCCGAGCCAGCCCCTGGAACCAGCCAATGGCACTGGCTAGACGGTACAATGCCCAGTGGACAGGCTAGAGTCAGACGGAGACAGCTGAAATCTTGGTTCCACCATTAACTTGCAGAGCAGAAGGAAAGATGCCATAGTATTACAGAGAAAGGAGCAGAGACCGTCCCCAAGCCCTCCACATCCCACAGTCATTTCCACTGGACCACACCTGTGAAAGAACTTAAAAAAAAAAGTCACCGAGTCCACTCCAACCCATGGCAACCCCATGTGTGTCAGAGTAGAACTGTGCTCCAGAGGGGTTTTCAAGGCTGTGATCTTTCAGACGTAGATCACCAGGTCTTTCTTCCTTGGTACCTCTGGATGTATTCAAACTGCCAACCTCTCAGTTAGTATCTGAGCACTTACCCATTTGTGCCATCCACCCAGCCATTAGACCCACACAAACCCCATGAGATCTAACCTGCAAGACAGGACAAACAACGTTCTGAAAAAGGTGGCCAGTGAGGCGTTACTGATGTGGGGTGTGAGGAGTCCCCAGGGTAGAGGACTGGATGGGCAGGGAGGACTCTGGATGCTACAGGAGGCTCTAGGTATCCACACAGAGAAAGGTCAGCTTCCTGACCCACCCTGCCCCTGGATTACTCACGCCTGTCACGGAGATCAGACACAGGGATGCTCCTCTCTGCTGGAGTTCCCTCTGTCTCCTTGGCAGCAGGTGGGTGCTGGTGGGCAGGGCTGAGCTGAGGGGCTGGGAGCTTGGCTGCTTTCAGTATTTGCTCATTCTTCTCGGCTGGAGGGGAGAGGGCAGGGGTCACAAGTGAGAGCTCTCCGGGTTAGGCACGGCCGTTCTGGAATCAAGTGCCTTCTGAGCACCATTCTCATGAGGGCAAAAACTTTACAGCGGTCTCTTCAAATCCAGTCACTCCTCTGCTCAAACCCTGCAGGGGCTCCTCCCCTCACTTGGTGTAGAAGCCAGAGCCCAGCCTGCCGGGCCTTCTGGACCTCACTCTTCACTCAGCGCTGGCCTGCTTTCTCTCTATCGCCCGCTGCGTGCCAAACACGGTCTTGCCCTCAGGCCTTCCCAGGTGGGGCGCACCTGCTCACTTCCTGCAGGCTTACACTCCAGGCTGCTGGCCACCCCTCAGCTCATATCTCTCTTCCTTGTTTCGTTTTTTCTCCTAGTACTTACCTACTGTGTCTAACATACTGTGTGTTTTACTTATTTTGTTTGTTGCCCGTTTCCCCCACTGACTGTAGGTCCCATGAGGTCAGGAATTTTTATTTTGTTCCCTGCTGTATCACCAGCGCCTTAGGTGCTAAATAAATATCTGTTGAATGAATGAATGAATGAATAGAGAAGCCTAGACTTCCTTTACTGGAAAGATCCTGAAAACGCCAGCCTGCCCAGTCGCCTGCCTGAGAACAAGGTAATGCCTAATCCACTGAAGCAGCTTTATTTTATTTTTCCTAATTGTAATGACTTCCCAGGACACAGCTTCTCTCCCTTAATTGTAAATCGGTTCAAGAATGTAAGCTAATCTTTAAGTCTAACTATTCTTTCTCTATTACAGCTCAAGTCCATTTCTTCTTGCTCCATCCTTTGGTGGTGATGAAGAAGGTTAATTAGGCCCACTTTAAACAAACCATTCCTCACCAGTGCTACAGAGGCCTGGCTCTCGGCAACACGTCTGGGTAGCAGAAGGACCTGGGCAATCATTTCCGACCAGCAAGAGTTTGGGTAAAAGGTGAAGTCAGAGTGGGGAGGTGGGATTTCCCCGCTGGAGGTTTGAGGAAGGGTGGTCTGACCAGTGGGCCCTCAGGTAGTCTTTCAAGTAATATTTGGGGACTCCAAAGGGGACTCGTCCTGCTGCAGGCTCAGGAATGGCCTCTGAGGGTGACTGGGGGAGGGGGCACTGAGCTACTGACCCATGTGCCTGTTGAGCAGGTAATTGATGACTGCGAGGAGGCAGGTCTGGAGGAGGAGGGATACCGCTGCAATCACTAAGCCGTGCCAGACCTGCATGCTTCTGTTGAGACAGCAGAGGGTCAAGGTCAGTGGGAATCGACTCGAAGGCGACGGGTTAATACAGCTGCAAGCCCACCCCTGTGCCAGCCAGAGGCAGACATCCGCCTGCTACGTGTCTCAGGGCAGGTCCCTTCACCTCACTGGGCAACAAGCCTGGGGGAGTCAGGGACAGCAGTGTGTGCACTTGGAAGCCAGCTATCCCAATTAGCACTGTTTGGAACCGTGACTGGAAACGTGGTCCCAGCCCTGCCCTGGCTCTTCCGGGCCCACTCACTCGGTCAGCATGTTGAGCTTCTCTCTGGGAAGCCTCAGGTCATGAGAAGGGGGGCTCAGACTCTTCCAGGGGCAGCAGGAAGGGACCTAGGAGGAACCACCCTGGGAGCCCGATCTCCAGTTAGTGCCTCCGGCAGGTTCCTCCAAAAGACCTGTAGGAGGCAAGGCAGCTGGTCAGGACTCCTGGACCCTAAGCTCTAATGCCCCTGGGCAAACTCAGCCACTGGGAGCCATTTGCTTTCCTCTCCCCAGATTTCAGGTTTTGAATCTGCAAAATAGCAGTAGTAATAATAATATCTAATAGCTAATGGGCACTCAGAGTCCCTGGATAGTGCAAATGGTTAATGTGCTGGGCTGCTAACTGAAAGGTTGCAGGTTCAAGTGCATCCAGAGGCACCTTGGAAAAAAGATCTGGTGATCTAGTTCTGGAAAATCAGCCACTGAAAACCCTATGGAGCACAGTTCTACTCTGACACATGTGGGGTCACCATGAGTCAGAGTCCACTCAGTGGCAAGTGGTCAACTAGTAGTGGGCACTTACTCCATGCCAACCAGAATGCTCAGCCCCTGGAACACCCATCATCCTATCTATTTCACACAACAATCCTATGAGTTAGATGTAATTAAAAGAAAAAAAAAAACCAGTTTCCATCAAGTCGATTCTGACTCATGGCAACCCCATGTGTGTCAGAGTAGAGCTGTGCTCCATAGGGTGTTCACTGGCTGATTTTTCCGAAGTAGATCACCAGGCATTTCTTCCTAGGTGCCTCTGCCTAGACTCGAACCTCCAACATTTTGGTTAGCAGCTGAGCACGTTAACCATTTGTACCACCCAGGGATTGTTCTTGTTGTGTGCCACCAGTTAATTACAACTTAGAGCGATGCTATATGACAGAGTAGAACTACCCTGTAGTGTTTCCTAGGCTGTAATCTTTATGGGAGTAGATTGCCAGGTCTTTTCTTCCTTGGAGCAGCAGGTGGGTTTGAACCACTGATGACCTTTTGGTTAGCAGCTGAGCGCTTAACCATTGTGCCACCAAGGCTCCTTACCCAGGGACTAAAACCAAAAAACCAACCCCCTGCCATGGAGTCGATTCCAACTCATAGTGACCCTATATGACAGAGTAGTACTGCTCCATAGGGTTTTCAAGGTTGTGACATTTTGGAAGCAGATCGCCAGGCCTTACTTCCAAGGCGCTGCTGGGTGGGTTTGAACCGCCAAACTTTCAGTTAGTAGTCCAACTCTTAACCATTTGTGGACTTCTAGAAAATTCATTATCCTCAGATGATCAGTAAACTCCAGAAAGAAAGCTGAATCAAAGGTGACTTGTGTACAAAATAAAAACTGTAAAGCCGGGAAGCTGGAAATAAAACACAAAAATGATCAAGATGAAGCGAGAAGGGGAATTTGCAGGAAAAACAATGATCTTCAAGGACTTGGTGCCTTAACTGGAAAAAAAAAAAAAAAAGGCATAAATATATTTCAAATGCCCTGCTCTTGTCTAATTTTGGATTTAAAAAAAACCCAAAACCCATTGCCCTCAAGTTGATTCCACCTCATAGTAACCCTGTAGGACAGAGTAGAACTGCCCCATAGGGTTTCCAAGGCTGTAACCTTTACAGAAGCAGACTGCCACATCTTTCTCCCGTAGAGTGGCTAGCAGGTTCGAACTGCTGACCTCTCGGTATGCCCTCCTAAAATAAATTACATTACGGATGCTGGTTTCTCAAGCTCTCAGCTGGGGCTCTTCAATACCCCTGGTGGGGCAGCTGCAAAAGAAAACTGGACTTTACCACAGAAGCTTTATTTCATCACAAAAGACCTGAAAATCTTGGAAAGGGACCAGAAGCTAGACCAGTTAGTCTGGGAAAGCAACAATATTCCGTTTATGAAGGGGCTTAGTGCTTGAGTCATGTTTACCTCATTACTGAACGTCGCGTTTGTCCTTAATCACAAAAATTATTCTTTCTCCTTTGAAGGGAACGAGCAGTAAGCTGCCAAGGCGGTGTTCTCCTAACACCACACTCAAAGCTTTTCATTTTTTAAGGCTCCCCTTACCCTTTATTTATTAAATATTTCACAGCTAATAGTTATTCATAGTCCAACCCAAACCCACTGCTTTCGTGTAGATTCTGACTCTTAGCGACCCTGTAGGACACAGTGGAACTGCCCCATAGGGTTTCCAAGGCTGTAATCTTTACGGAAGCAGCCTGCCACATCTTTCTCCAGTGGAGCAGCTGGTGGGTTTGAACCACTAACATTTCGGTTGGCAGCCGAGGACTTAAGCACTGTGCCACCAGGGATCCTTATATTCATAGTAGAAGAATAAAAATATGAATAGGCACACCAAATCTTATTCCATACTCTTCCAGAAAATTTTTATACATTTCTTAAATATATGTATTGTGCATGAGTAGTGTAAATATGTGTATATATGCACATGCAATCATTTTTAAACGTGGGATCATTCTAATTAGTACCTTTCCCTCTTCACTTAATATATTGTAAACATGTTTCCAAATCAGAAAAACCTTCATTTAAAGGACACAATCTGGAGGTCCAACGGTCAGATTCAGGGCCTAGATGATCTTTGTTTGACTCTGTGCTTTCAAGATTTGAATTTAGATGCCCTAAGATGCGACAGAAGGAGCCCTGGTGGCACAATGGTTAAGCACTCGACTGCTAAACCGAAGGCAGGCGGTTCTAACCCACCAGCCACTCTGCAGGAGAAAAGACCTGGTGATCTGCTGCCGTAAAGATTACAGCCTAGAAAACCCTATGGGGCAGTTCTACTGTGTCACATGGGGTCACTATGAGTCAAAATTGTCTCGATGGCTCCAACAACAAGATGGGACATGTACTCTTCAGATCCTGACTGATCCCTGAAGGCATTTAAGTTTGCCACCCCGTGTTTTATAGCATCGTTGAAAATTACTACTGTTCCACTTTATCAGTGTTTCTCAGTAGTATCTGACATTTGGGGCCAGGCAATTCCTTAGACTGAAGAAGAATTAATGCCTTTGAATTATGATGTTGGCGAAGAATATTAAATATACCACGGACTGCCAGAAGAATGAACAAATCTGTCTTGGAAGAAGTACAGCCAGAGTGCTCCTTGGAAGCAAGGATGGCAAGATGTTTTCTCACGTATTTTGAGCATAATATCAGGAGAGACCAGTCCCTGAAGAAGGACGTCATGCTTGGTAAAGTAGAGGATCATCAAAAAAGAGGAAGACCCTCAGTGAGATGGATTGACACAGTGGCTGCCACAATGGGCTGAAACATAGCAACGATCGTGAGGATGGTGCAGGATCAGACAGTGTTTTGTTCTGTTGTATGCAGGGTTGCTATGAGTCGGAATCAACACGACGACATCTAACGACAACAACACTTCCTTATTGTCTGGAACCATTTTGCACATTGCAGATCATCATCATCCTGGGACTCCACCAATCTAACAGATCAATGTAACAACCCAAATGACCAAAAAATGACCCCAAATATTTTCAAATGCCCGAGACAGCTTGTTTTGCCCTCATTTGAGAATCACTGTGTTAAGTAAGTATTCCATTATTTTAAAAACAGTATCTTATTTTTGCTGTTTGTATACAAAACTACATTGCGTACACTTCCATCATTTTAATATATTATCAGTATCTTACCAGCTGAATGATACACAGCAGCTGTGTCAAATAAAAGCAGCATATAGCACAGAAGTTTAGACTCTGGGCTCTGAAGTCAAACAGACCCAAATATGGATCCAGGTTCTGTCCTTTTAGCTGTAAGTTATTTAACTTCACAATGCCTCAGTTTCTGTGTCTGTAAAATGGGGATAATGATAGTACCTACTTCACAGAGTAGTGCCTACCCCACTTATGTGGACCCAGTGAGTTATGCTGCTTGTAAAGTCCTTTATCCAATGCCAGGCTCATTGGAAGTGCTCAGTAACTACTGTATTAAGGATTATTCAGCCCTAAAACACTCCACCAAGATGCTGACTAGAGCAGAGCTATTAAAAATTGGGTTGGTCTATTTTAGGAAACGTAGGCACTTGTTTTGAGTACGGTTTGGAGATAAGATCCAGGACAGGATGAGGTATGAAAATTGTGACAGATGTCATTACTCAAGTGGTTAATTGGCCCCTAACCGCAATGAGCAGTTTGTTCCTTGGGGTCTAATTGCAGATTGCTGATCAGACTGTCGGCAAAAACATCTGCTAATTTTCACACACACACACACACACACACACACACACACACACACACATGCTCTAAACCAGGAAATGAGCAATTGTGGAAAACCGCCTGGAGCATGTGAGAGTTTGGTATGCCTCGTTCCATTGTCAGGACAGGGACTGTCCTGCCCTCTTCCAGGGTGTGGAATTTTGACACCCAGCCCCACACTAATGCAGTGCCTTCCAGGCGCCTCTAGTCACACTTCATCAGACTGCTAAGAGGGTTTGTTCTGTTTCCTTCGGAACTGGCTGGAACCCCCGAACCTGGATTTAGGGCTAGATTCCACTTCCCCCTTTCACTGATACGGGAGCTGGCTCACGGCGTGTATAACAGGTGCTGCGTAATATCGGAGGGGAAACAGTAAAGACGCCCCTTTTCCTGCCTGACGCTGTATTTTATTTGGATATATTCACTCTAAGTGAGGTTTAAGAGAAGATCACAATAGAAAATGACTTATGTGAAAATCACATGGATTAAAATAACAGCAATTAATGTTGTTAACTTGACTTTATCAATCTTTGAAAATTCAAGAGCTTTAAAAAAAATCTTGCAGTCTTAATTATTTTATTTTGAAATTAATAAGTTGAGCTATAGCACAGCCGAATGGTATGGTGGAAAGAGAGCAAGACAGGGAGACAGGAAACTGGCTTCTCCTCCTGGCTCTGTCACTGCTAAACTGTGTGACCTTGGACAGGCAGAGGTCCTCTCTAGGCCCTGGTGAACTACAGGCTCGGCAAAGTACTCCTAAGGCTCATTCTAGTCCTGAGCACTCTGTTCTTGAAAGGCTGGAGTAGGGGAAGGGAAGAGGGAAGCAGAGTTGGATGCAAATGGAAGATTTTACAAGAAAAAAAAATTTATTTCTACTTTAAAATACCAGCCAGTCTCTACATTATTAGACCTTTCTCCTTTAGTATAATATGCTAGCTTGAATAATCAAGAAAAGGAGGAAACAAGTATAAATCAAATTAATAATGACAGAGGACTATAATGACCCAGAGGAGGTAAAACATCGTAGGACCAATAGGATTTTTTGTAATGAACTTTCAATAAAATTAATAATTTCTATAAAAATATAAATTAGCAAAATTGATTCCATGAGACACAGAAAATTTAAAAAGACCTAAAGCAAAATAAAACAATAAGAATGGGTAACGACTGTACAACATGATTAATGTAATTGATAATCACTAAATTTTATACCTGAAAAATGTTGGATTGGCAAATGTTGTGTTATATATATATTTACAACAAGAAAGAAAGAAAGAAATTTGGGAAGCAGCATGACATCTAGCCACTAAAGGCAAGGAGATGAGGAGCAGACCACCTGGGTTCACGTCCCAGTTCATTCTCAGTGGGGGCTTGGGCCAGTTACTTAATTTCTCAAAGCCTCAGTTTTCTTATCTGTAATATAGGAATAATAATATCTAATTCTCAGGATGAGCTAAGACAAACATAAATGATACCCACTTCTGGGAATGAAATAAGATGAGGTATAACCAAACCAAAACCTGTTGCCATCGAGTTGATTCCGACTCACAGCGACCCTGTAGGACAGAGTAGAACTGCCCCATGGGGTTTCCAAGGAGCGGCTGGTGGATTCAAACTGCTGACCTTTTGGTTAGAAGCCAAGTTCTTAACCACTGCACCACCGGGGCTCCAAGATGAGGTATATGAAGTAGTTACTATAACATTTTTCACATAGTAATCAACATCCAATAAATGCCAGCTATTATTATTTAGAAATTGAAAGCATTACCAGAGTTATCGCCTCAAAAGCTGTGTCCAGATGGTTTTACAACTGAGTTCTTTCAAACTTTTAAGGTACACACAATTTTTATACTGTCTAAACTGCTTCAGAGCATAGAAAAAATGGACAACTCCTGATACAAAGAACAAACAAACCAACAAAGGCTCATCTCACTTATGAGTACAGAGGTAAATATCCAATAATATCAAGAAGTTACTCCAGGGATGCCAGGGAATCAGTTATTACAATAATGGAAACTGACATTGAGTATTTGTCATGTGCTTTAAACTCCGCGGTTTATAAGAACAGACACTATCTCCATTTCATAGATTAGGAAACCAAGGGTGGAGAGGCTGAGCAATTCGCTCTGGTCCCCAGCTAACAGAGTCAAGTTTCCACCTCAAGCCCATCTGACTCAAAAGCCTAACTCTCAATCATTAACAGGGAACTGCCTTTTATATAATATAAATATGACATCAATAGATCAAATTTAGAAGATGCTGATCTCAGTAAAATGCCAAAAAACATGTGATAAGATGGAATACCTGTTCCTGATTCTGTAAAAGTAATAAAATAAAAATATGAGGATTTCTTCTTAATAAAGGCTATCCATCCTATACAATAATCAGCATTTACCAAATGATAAAATGTTAGCAATTATTTGAAAAGAACATTAATGTCTGCTGTCACCATTTTAAAAAATGAATTCCAGAAGTTTCAACCTATGCGATAATAATAATAAAGACACTGACTATTTATTGAGAATGTTCTACATGGCAGACAATTTTACGTATATTAACCCATTAGATTCTCACAACCACAATAGGAGATAGATACTATTTTCCTTTCCCGTTCACAAAGAACAAAGCTAAGACACAGAAAGGTTAAGTAGCTTGCTCAAGACAAGAAGAAGAGGTAATGGCTTTGCCCTGGCAGGCTGGAGCCGGAGCTTGAGCTACTGCTACATGAAAGAAATGAAAGTATAGTTTTTGACAAGGAGAAGTCAAATTCATGCTCGTTTGCAAAAGATGTGATTTTATACCTAGAAATCCCAGAAGAATCAATTGAGAAGCTAGCAGAATCAATGAGACGACTCAGTAAAGCCCAGGGGCTATAATAAATATTTGAAAATTACCAGCTGTTCTTTCTATTATAGTAGCAATGGCCACTTAGAAAATAGAATGGGGAAAAAAATATCATAAGCCTAGTAACCACAGCAATGGGAATATCTAAGAAGCACCTTACTTATAAGAAAGTCATTTTGAAGAAAATAATAGCCCTTTACTGAGAGATAGAAAAGATTTAACCTAATGGGAAGACATAGGGTGTTTCAGATTGGGAAGCTAGAACACTAAAACTAAATCGATTTGAAATTAATTTATTGGTTCAGTATAATCCCAATCAAAATTACGGAAGAATTTTCTTATAACTCAAATTATTCTACAGTTATTTACCTGGGGGGAAAAACAGTAACAATCAAGAAGAGCTGAAACATGTTTGAAAAGGAATTGTGCTGAGCTGGGTTCCTTAAGAGTGATGTAGATTTCAACAAACATGCTAACATGTACAATAAATACATCAGAAAGGTGGTTCACAAAGCAGAGAGAGGAAAGGAAAGGGCTATTTATCAAATGTTTACACAGGACAATGGTAGCCTGCTCATAGGGAAAAGAAAATAGCTTAGATCCAGACACTATATAACAAAATAAATTCCAAAGGGGTTAAGCAGGCAAATATTTAAAAATTAAGCCATTAAAATTAGAAATATAATTGAATATTCATATATTTATTAATACTTATTAAATCCTGAGATGAGAGAAAACTTCCTCAGCTTAAACGCAATGGAAAAAATCACAAAGGAATACATGAAAAGATAGAGTTGACACTATATTATTAAAACATCATACTTTAAAATAAAATTTAAAGGCAAACAAACAAACAAACAAAAAAACTAAAACAAGTATGTGCAACACATAATTTTAAAAGGGTTTACATCTTTTAAGTAAATTGTCAAGAAAAACACTACGACCTCCAAATGGTCAACGGATAAAGGACATGGAAGAGACAATTCACATATAATCCAGAACAAGTCCGAGGCCACTATTGCAAAGGAGATCTACACAGTGTGGATTATAAAAATGAAAAATGGGGAACAATCTAAATAAAAAACAAAAATTAAATAAACTAGGGTCAAGGCATAGAATGAAATATTACATGGCCATTTAAAATAATGCTTAGGAAGAAGTAATCTGGGGAGAGGATTTCGTTATATGAAAAAGTAGAGTGCAGTTATATTTAGCTACATACAACATGATCACTGCTTTGTAAAAAAAAACACAAAAAGAATGAAAATTGTAGAAAGAGAAAACTCTTGGTTATTAAACTTTTTCTCTAACATATTAGTTTGATAATGACCCACCCAAATCAACTAATTCAGTTCACCAAATCCAGAATAGTTCGTTGACAATATTTTTGTATGTTAAATACAGACTTAGTCATAAATTTATGCAAAAATTGGGGAATATCATTTAAAATGCACTTCACTCAAAAAGGGAGGAATGGAAGAAAATACTCTATAACTGTATACAGATAGTCCCCAACTTACAAGGTATCTGAGTTATGACAAATTGCACTTACAACTGTCTTTTTTTGGTACATCTTATGGTGTTAAAGTGGTTAAGGCACTCAACTGCTAATCAAGAGGTTGGTGGTTCAAAACCACCAGCAGCCCCTTGGGAGAAAGATGTGGCAGTCTGCTTCCGTAGAGATTTGCAGCCTTGGAAACCCTGTGGGGTCACTAAGAGTTGGAATTGACTCCAAGGCAGTGAGTTTATTGTTAGTAATATGTACTACATACAACGTTGCAGCGTGTAATTTGATGATGTTATCGTTTTCAGATGTTCAATGTTATGATTTACTGTTCAAAATATTGCTGTATAGCAGGCTATAGCAATAATAATGAAAACTAAAAAATTAATGAGGTATTCGACTTATGTCTGAACGATTTAGGACAGAGTTGTTGGAACGGAAACTTGTTATAAGTAGGGAACTACCTGTACCTAATATTAACAAAACTGTATGTTTGGATTGTGGGTAATATTTTATTTAATTCTTTATATTTTCTGTTATTTTTGAAGTTTTCTTCAACTAACATGCATTTTTTCCAATCAGGAAAAACATATTGTAAGAGTATTAAAACAAGTCTAGAATTTCTGAGTGAGTTAAATGAACATGACACCACATCAGGCAGATAAAGAAAGATTAAGTCATTTGGATAGATGTGTCTACATCAATTACACTTCACCAGCTGAACATTTGACATCATGTTAACAGAACATTGAGATAATCAGCTAAATGTCTGGCTTCAATCAGTCAAGTTTATGGAGTGGTCTATGTGCATGGTCCTCTCTGAAATATTCTGGTGGACATGAAGAAGGGCTGCATTTCCAAGGGCTCACATTGAACTTGGGAAATCAAGACATTACTATGTAAAATATCAGAAAACAGCAATCAGAGATGCCGTAGATGAGACATGATGAATTGTCAGAAGCAGTAGTATCAATAATATGTGGTATTTTAAAGGAAAAAGAGATCTTCACACAACAGAATATTCAGGTAGGAGTCACTGAATGGGAACTATTTGAAGAACGGGAATAGCAATCCAGCTCAAGTGTCTGCCACACCTGGCTGTAGGAGATGGCTTAAGTGGAATTGATTGTCTCAACCAAAGCTCTATATAGATTTGACCCTATGTAAGTAAGTTAATGTCTAAGAAAGCTGAGTACGCTGCAAAGCCACCACACAGGGTTGGAAAATGGTGAAAAGCAGAGGCTTAGTGGCCAGACGGACTGGGGTTGGAATTTCAGCTCTGGACTTCTTGGTGAGTTGCTTCAGCTCTTTGGGCCTCACTGGTTTGTCTACAAAATAGGAATGGCACCTGTTTCTTTTCCTTGTTTTTTTTTACTCACACATGTTGTATGCTTACTATGTGCCAACATCATGCAAAACATTTTACATAAACTATCTTATTTAATTCTTGGAATAACAATCTTATGAGGTAGATACTATTGTTCTCTCCATTTTACATATAAAGAGACCAGGTTCTAATCTTCGTGGAGGGAACAGAATTGAAACCCAGGCTTTTGGTGCCAGAGCCTTCCCTGCGCTGCACACAATATTTAAAATGCTTAGTAGAGTATCTGGCATACATACGTGCTCAACAGGGGTGGATCCTCAGACCAGAGCAAACCCTAAATTGGCTTAACTATATGTCATGGATTGAATTGTGTCCTCCCAAAATATGTGTCAAGTGGGCTAGGCCATGATTCCCAGCAGTGTGTGATTGTCCACCATTTTGTCATCTGATGTGATTTTCCTATGTGTTGTAAATCCTGCCTCTACGATGTTAATGAGGCAGGATTATAGGCAGTTATGTTGATGAGGCAAGACTCAATCTATAAGATTAGGTTTTGTCTTTAGTCAATCTCTTTTGAGATATAAAAGAGAGAAGTGAGCAGAGAGACAGGGGGACCTCATACCACCAAGAAATAAGAGCCAGAAGAATACCACGTCCTTTGGACACGGGGTCCCTATGCTGAGAAGCTCCTCGACCAGGGGAAGATTGATGACAAAGACCTTCCCCCAGAGGCGACAGGGAGAGAAAGCCTTCCCCTGGAGCTGGCACCCTGAAATTGGCCTTCTAGCCTCCTAGACTGTGAGAGAGTAACTTCTGTTTGTTGAAGCCATCCACTTGTGGTATTTCTGTTATAGCAGCACTAGATGACTAAGACACTACATAAACACAATAATTTCCTTAGGGCCCTATAAGAAAACTGGGCACACTCAACTTTCTGATGGGAGTTATAAGCAACCTAGTGTACAAAATCATGTGGTCCTAGGAAGTTTCTGGTCCTACGCAGTCCCTGTGCCTGAGACTGTCAACATGTCTATGCACCAAGGGATAGAGAAGGTCAAAATATCTGGCCAGGAGAAGGGACGACTGGGTCTGCCCAATACCAGGAGGAGGGGGAGGACAAAGGATTGGGACATCACCTTTGTCCTGAGTTTCAGGGAAATCTTCTCTGGATTTCCTTCAGCTCTGGTCACCATGGCAGGGCCTTACCCCAAGTGGTTAGAATGCATCTGGAATATGAGATGTGAACCTAGATCAACATTCCAGCTCAGCAACTTTATAAAATCAGTCACCGTGGGCAAGTTGCTTTCTCGTTTGGAGCCTCGGTTTTACTGTCTATAAAATGAAGGCAATGAGCTTAAAAAGACTTAGTGCTGACATTTTGTTGTTCTAGAACTCTATGAACCTATAAAAATGGACATAAAGGGTTACATTCAAATTAAACAGAAATAGCAACTTCAAGTCCCAACCAGGTACACCACATCTCTAGCACACTTATTCCTAGGTGCCAGGCACTTGATTTTTTAGGAGGAAAACAAATCATCTAAAGTTTCTAATCGGTAATTTTGGGGAAAGTATTTTTTTTTTTTTGGTTTTGTTTTGTTTTTTGTTTTTTTTATTTTTTTTTATTGTACTTCAGGTGAAGGCTTACAGAACAAATAGTTTCTCATTTAACAGTTACTACACATGTTGCCGTATGACAATGGTTTACAATCTCACAACACATCAACAACATCCTTACTCAACCTTGGGTTCCCTATCACCAGCTTCCTTGTCCCCTTCTGGTTTCTGGCCCTTGTCACTGGACTCCTGTACCTTGTTAGTCTCGTTTGGTTTTACGGGGCTGTCCACTCCCAGGCTGAACAGTGAACCTCGGAGGTAACTTCACCATTGAGCTAAAAGGGTGTCTGGGGGCCATACTCTAGGGGTTTCTCCAGTCACCTTTAGGCCAGTAATGGGGAAAGTATTTTTGCAAGAAATTATTATAGATAAATGCAACTTGGTAACTTGGAGGAAAGCATTTTTTGCAAGAAATTATTAGGGATGAATACAACTTCAATGCAACTTAGTTCCAAGACTTAATATGCAAGAATGCAAAGGACTGTGTGCAACTTAAGCATATTTGTGGATTCCTTTTGCTAGTTCCCACAAAACTCCAGGTGAATTGGAAGAGGTCAGATTATTCTCTCGTTTCATAGACTGGCCAGCTAAATTTCAGAGAAACTAAACACCGTCTGCAGATTATGCTCAGTTTGTGGGTACTTTGGTGGCTAGGACCATGTCTTGTTCATATGTATTTTACACTCCACAATTCCTAGCACAATACTCAGGGACAATGTGTAGGGAAAAGCACTTGTAACACTGTACACATTGCAATTAAATTAATTTGCACATAATAAACCCTGTTGGGGAGGGGACATTTCATGTCCCTGAGCCTCAGTTTCTTCCTCTGTTAAATGGGAAGTCCAATGTCTTCATCACAGAACCGTTGTGAGGATTAAAGAAGATCATGGAAGCTTGTAGCACAGTTCCTGCCTCATCGCTGGGACTCAGGGCCAGGGCTGGCTTTAAGGGTGTGCCACCTGTGCACTCCAACAGGGCGCTGAGCTCAAAATGGCCCCATGATTGGTTTAATGCTCTGCTGTTACCATCTTGAAATTCTAAATAATGTTTGAACAAGGGGCCTTGCATTTTCATTTTGCACTGGGCCCTGCAAATTACTAGCTGGTCCTGCTCAGGGCATTAGTTTGAGTAGAATTGCCAAAACTCACACAATGAGGTCAATATGAAGAACAGCAAGCAGGGTCAGTCAATCAACAAGCGCCCCTTGAGCATCTAATCTACGCTCCTACACACTGTGCCCTCGGAGCCCCCTCCTAGGCCACACAGAGACAATGGAAAGAGGCCTGGTCTAAGGACACAATTCCATGCTAAAGTTCTCCAGAAGGGTTTTCTTTCACTGTTTGACCCTTTGGCCTTGGCCAGATAAACTATTAATAGTACCTACATCTTTAGGGCTGTTGTGAAGATTAAATGCATTAACCTATGTAAAGCTCTTGCTTGCTGAAAGTGAGGAGGACTTGAAGCACTTACTTATGAAAATCAAAGACTACATCCTTCAGTATGGATTACACCTCAACATAAAGACACCCAAAATCCTCACAACTGGACCAATTAGCAACATCACGACAGAGAAAAGATTGAAGTTGTCAAGGATTTCATCTTACTTGGATCCACAATCATTGCCCATAGGAGCAGCAGTAAAGAAATCAAACGATGCATTGCATTGGGCAAATCTGCTGCAAACACCTCTTTAAAGTGTTAAAAAGCAAAGATGTCACTGTGAGGACTAAGGTGTGCCTGACTCAAGCCATAGTATTTTCAATCACCTCATATGCATGCAAAGGAAGACCAAAGAAGAATTGATGCCTTTGAATTATGGTGTTGGCGAAGAATATTGAATATACCATGGACCGCCAGAAGAATGAACAAATCTGTCTTGGAAGAAGTACAGCCAGAGTGCTCCTTAGAAGCGAGGATGGCAAGACTTCATCTTATGTACTTTGGACATGTTATCAGGAGGGACCAGTCCCTGGAGAAGGACATCATGCTTGGTAAAGAGAGGATCAGCAAAAAAGAGGAAGACCTTCAAGGAGATGGATTGACACAGTGGCTACAACAACGGGCTCAAACATAGCAATGGTTGTGAGGACGGTGCAGGACTGGGCAGTGTTTCATTCTGTTGTACATAGGGTTGCTATGAGTCAGAACCAACTTGACGGCACCTAACAACAACAACACGTAAAGCTTTTAGAATAGTTCCTCCATATTTGTTGTTGTTGTTGTTGGGTGCCATCAAGTTGATTTTTGACTCATAGCGACCCTGTGTGACAGAGTAGTAAAACTCATAGGGTTTTCTAGGCTGCGATCTTTACAGAAGCAGATTGCCAGGTCTTTCTCCTGTGGAGCCACTGGGGAGTTCCAACCAGCAGCCAACCTTTCAGTTAGTAGCCAAGAGCTTAACAGTTGTGCTACCAGGGCTCCTTCCTGAAACACGGTAAGTCAACTATTATTGTTCATCATTGTTGGCTTTTCTTTGCCCCAATGTTTGCAGGGCTTTCGCTTTGACAACATGCATTTCTGATTACCATTCATAACCTTCTGAAGCTCCCAGACTGGCCCCTGCCCCCGCACACATGACAGTCCTTTGCAGCTAGAACGAATCTCAAGGAAAACACTCCTGGGGGGAGATATTCTCTGCAATCTGGTTCCCAGTTGACTTAAAAAGAATAACTGATAATGGTTACCACTGGTGCAGTACTGTGCTGCACCCTAACTGGACATTGTCTGTAATCTTTGTAGCCATCCTGGAAGGTGAGTATTTTTATACCCATTTTACAGGTAAGAAAACTGAGGCTTAGCAACTGGAAGTAGTAGAGTGGGGATTTGAAACCAGCTCTGTCTGGATCCAATGTCTATGCATCTTCCAGCTGACTCCCTGATGGCTGCAGCTGCTGCTGTAGACAGACCTCAGGTCTCAGGAGCGAGAGCCTAATGTCCATAAAGGGCAAACCACTGAATCTCAGCCTCACTCCAAGACAACTGCACAGTGAATTCCACACCCCGGAATCCCAACACTTCACAGAGAATCCTCTCTAGCACTTGTACACATACATGTACACAAACAAACACTCCTCAAACCGATTTAAAATCCTACCTACCCAGAGAGTACTTACCCCGGGACCATGAGCAAGTTCGGGTCCCACGTTGCTTCAGTGATGTCCTGTTGGAAACCTGTCCCTGCCACCTCCCCCAGCCCCACCCGGAATCTTCTGCGTCACTGGAGGTCAGTCACAGATGTTTCATCGTTTCCAACAGGGCGGGCACACTGTTGTTCAGAAGATAGCAATCTAGCAGGGCGAAGGGACAGATGATGCCTCCTATCTCTTTGGTCCCACTCTGCCATGCTCCCTGGTGCAGACAGTTTGTGTAGATGGAGGAGATTAGAGGCTCTCTTTCTCTCCATGTATGCACATATTTAAATACCACAAATACACACATAGCCTGGTAGCGTGGAAAGAACACTGGAGGAGGAGTCACAGGCCTGGGTTCAAGCCCCACCTCTGGCACCAACTTACTGCACGAGCTCGGACAAATCACTTCCCAATGTGAGCTTCATGTTCTTCCCCCATGAAATGAGGAAGTGGGTCTTTAGATATCAGTTAGCAAATGCCCCTTCCAGCTCAGCTCAGCTCTGCATCTGCATGTGATATGGCTGTCGGCTGACAGTATGTCAGGGACATGCAGCAACTGCTGAGAAAAACTTTCGAAGACAATTTCTTTGCCATTAAACATTGAACGAGGCCAACCAAGAATAGCTGTCACAGTCTGTATGATAGCGCCAGGAAGGAAGGAAGGTGGGCTTCAGGCTCCTGGGATGGCAGGGTAAAATCTCGAGATCTGAACTTTGAGGTGAAGAAGAATAAGAGGAAAAAGTGACACAGATGTGAACCAGACAAAGACAGCAGAACCTCATGAGCCCCTGTGATGCTGCCTCCGCCCAGGACAAGCTGGGCAGTGTAGAATGATGGCTTCAGAGTCAGGTGGATTCAGGTTTGAATCTTGGCTCCACTATTTGGTAGCTGTGTGACTTGGGAAAAATTACAATCCCTACGATCCTTAGTTTTCTCATCTGTAAAACTGGGTTAGTAGTGAACATCTAATTTTTAAAAAATCACATAGAGTTGCTTAAGGTTAAATAATATAAACAAATACACAAAGCACTTAGCAGAGGACCCTTTCTTTGGGAAACAACAAATGGTAGCTATTAACATTTTTATTCTCTAAAACGCAAGTCAGAAAGCCATTCCGCTCAATGTTTTAGGACCCAGCGAGGCTCACTGTGAAATTGGCGTCTATAGCTGCAGTTTCCTTTCCTTTTGATAGCTTGCATTAACACCACGAGGCCCCTTTAACAGTCCAGGTTTTAGGGATGCACCAGAACGCTGGCACTGGGGTCTCCATACCCTCCAGGCCCCCCACCAGTTTTAATAGAGACTTCTCTTTGATGCTGATTCTGCCACAACCTAAGTAATTAGCCACAGTTAACCTATAAGTCCCTGGATGGGTACAGACTGTTAATATGCTTAGCTGCTGACTAAAAGCTTGGAGGTTCAAGTCCATCCAGAGGTGTCTTGGAAGAAAGATCTGGCAATCTACTTGAAAAAAATCAGTTATTGAAGACAGTATGGCGTACAGTTCTATTCTGACACACATGGGGTTAGCATCAATCAGGGTCAATTTGGCAACAACTGGTTACAGTCAATCTACGGAATCGAGCCAAGATTCTTGGCTTGCTAGTTCTATTACTCCTTCACCTGAATCCAGCGTTCAACATTCACACTCTCTAGTCTTCTGTGTGGACCACTGTTAGACCAGAACCTTCCAGCGTGCTATGCCAAGGCTCACAGTATCATGCAGTTGTTAAGGATCTTTGAACACTGACATATTTTGGGTCCTCCACGTGTCATTTTAGAGATTCTCATTTGAGTGAGGACTTGGATGAGGCATCTTTAACACATGTCAGGTATGGTGAAACCTTTATTTAATAGTTACACTTTCAGATATTTCAGTACTAAGACAGCGTAGCAATGGTATGCATCCCTCTTTGTAAGCTTAGAGGAGGTGGCAGAGTTCAGTGGGAAGTCCACTTGACTTGAATCTCAACAACCTGGAAATCTAAGCCATTTGGCTTCTCTGAACTACATCCTCCTCATATATAATTAAACAGAGTTTTTCAACCATTTCTAGCATCCCTTCTGCTCTAAAATTCTATGATGTTGTACACTATATGTCATCCACATCTCTTCTCTAAATAGCAAAGTGAGAATTATTGAGGGTTTATGTCTTATCTTCCCTGTATCCTCTGCAGTCAGAACTCTGCCTGGCACCTAGTAGGCACTCAAGAAATGTTTGTGGCAGATAACTGAGCGAGCGGATTAAAGGGCTCAGGAACACACGTATCGCGTATGCATCTCGTATGCTCTAACTAATCGCAAGCACTTGCTGTAGACGATTTGCTCACAAAAGCCCTGACCCTGCTCCTGCCAGGAGGATCCTAGGAATGAATCCACTCTGGTGCTCCTCACCACCCAGGTCTGGGTGCAGCTCGAGGTGCCAAGTCCCAGTGATATGGCCCTCGTCTCTGCCCTGAGCTGAGACTCCAGCCTCAAGGGTAGGATGTCAGGGGAGATCGAAACAGTGATAAATGAAGTTAGACCATCAACAGGAAGCTACTTCTGATAGTTTATCATCTTGTGGGGAAGGAGCCCCTGATAGGGGCCGATAACACACTTTCACCTCCTGCCCCCCTTTCAGGAGGCAACAGCCTGAGGCAATAGCCTCCCTTCCAAGCCTCTTTCTCTTGCACAGTGTCCCCAGTATTTGCAAGACATCTGTCTCACAAGGAACACAGCTGTTCGCTGCAGGAGAATCAACTTCCTCTCTCCTTTTCTGAGGGGGAAATAATGTGTGTCAACAGGATTAGCGAATTTTTTTAAAGGAAAAAAAAACACAAAAAACTCTACTCACTATCCAATCACCCTAATACATGTTTGCATAATACCTTGCCTGTATACTTGCATTTTTTTTCTGCTAGTTTTCCACATTATAGCAAATCAGCTTTTAAAACCCACAGTTCCGGTTATGTCACTCTCTGCTGAAAACTCTCCAGGGGCTTCCCACTGGCCTTAGGATGAAATCCGAGATCCTGCACAAGGTCCACAAGGCTCCCCACTATCCGGCACTGCCTCCCCTTTAGCTCTATCTGGAGCTACTTTGCTTGTTTTTCTCTTGTCATACTTTAGCCAGCTTCCCTCCCACCTCAGGGTATTTTCATATAAGGGTCTCTCTACCCCAAAACAATTTTCACATTTGTAATGACTGCTTAATATCCTACTTTGGAGCCCTGGTGGCACAGTGGTTAACAGCTTGGCTGCTAACCAAAAGGTCAGCAGTTCGAATCCACCAGCTGCTCCTTGAAAACCCTGTGAGACAGTTCTACTCTGTCCTGTAGGGTTGCTGTGAGTCGGAATCTGCTGGACGGTAACGGGTTTAGTTTTTTTTGTTGTTGTTGTTATAACCCTAAATTCCAAACCATTCTCCTGGGTAGCATTCCAGTGTTTTACTTTTTGGACAACATGTTGATAAATACTTTTGTACGTACTGATTTTTTTTCCTTCTTTCAGATTATTTTCTTAGGATAAAGATCCAGCAGTGGATATCTACGTCAAAAGAAAAGTTGTCTTTATGGTTCTTATATTTTATTGACCTTCTGCTTTCCGAACATCTGTTCCATTTTGTGACACCATTAGCAGTGGTTGAGAGTGTCTATTTCCGTACAACCTGGATAGCAACAATCTATCATTTTTCAGTAACTCCATACATTTTAATTTATTTCACATTTCACATCTGTTTATTATTAGCAATAAAAATTTACTGTTTATTAAGCACTAGCAACTTACCAGTTGCTTAATACACACTTATTCAATCCTTACAACAACCTTACAAGCTGATATTACAGATACTGTTTTAATATATTTACATTTAAAGTATTACTGATAAGAAAGGGCTTACTTCTGCCATTTTGGTTTGTTTCCTATATGCTTAAACTTTTTGTTCCTCAATTCCTCCATTTCTGCCTTCTTATGTGATTAATTAATTTATTATTATTATTTTTTTTTAGTGCATTCTTTTGATTCCCATTTGTCTTCGTTATGTAGTGCTGCTATAACAGAAATACCACAAGTGGATGGCTTTAACAAACAGAAATTTATTCTCTCACAGTCTAGGAGGCTGGAAGTCCAAATTGAGGGCACCAACTCTAAGGGAAACTTTCTCTCTGTGTTGGTTCTGGCGGAAGGTTAGTGTTATCAATTGTCCTCTGGTCTAGGAGCTTCTCAGCGCAGGGACCCCAGGTCCCAAGGATGAGCTCTGCTCCTGACACGTCTTTCTTGGTAGTATGAGGTGCCTCTCTTCTCTGCTGTATTCTCTCTTATATATCTCAAAACAGATTGACTCAAGATACAACCTAATCCTGTAAACTGAATCCTGCCTCATTAACATAACAACCTCTAATCCTGACACATTAACGTCATAGAGGTTAGGGTTTACGACTCATAAGATAATCACATCAGATCACACAATGGTGAACAATCACACAGTACCGGGAATTACGGCCTAGCCAAGTTGACACACATTTTTGGGGGGCACAATTTAATCCATAACACCGTCTCATTTATTTTTCTGTATACTTTTTAGTTTTGTTCTTATTGGTTACCCTAGGAATTGCAATTAACATCTTAACTTTTTAACACTTAAGTTTTAATTAATACCTTCTTATTTTCAATGTTATTGTTGTTGTTAGGTGCCATCAAGTCAGTTCCGACTCACAGCGACCCTATGTACAGCAGAACAAAACACTGCTCGGTCCTGCCCCATCCTCACAATTGTTGTTGCACTTGAGCTCATTTTGCAGCCATTGTTTTGTCAGTCCATCTCATTGAGGGTCTTCCTCTTTCTCAGGTTATTTGCTCAGCATACAGATTGAATAAGTATGGTAAAAGGATGCAACCCTACACACACCTTTCCTGACTTTAAACCACGCAGTATCCACTTGTTTTCTTCAAAGAAACTGCCTCTTGATTTATGTACAGGTTCCTCAAGAGCACAATTAAGTGTTCTGCAATTCCCATTCTTTGCAATGTTATCTATAATTTGTTATGATCCACACAGTCAAATTCATTTGCATAGTCAATAAAACCCAGGTAAACATCCTTCTGGTATTCTCTGCTTTCAGCCAGGATCCATCTGACATCAGCTATGATAGCTCTGGTTCACGTCCTCTTCTGAATCCAGCTTGAATTTCTGGCAGTTCCCTGTCTATATACTTCTGCAGCTGCTTTTGAGTGATCTTCAGCAAAATTTTACTTGCATGTGATATTAATGATATTGTTTCATAATTTTCGCATTCTGTTGGATCCTTGGGAATAGGCATAAATATGGATCTCTTCCAGTCGGTTGGCCAGGTAGCTGTCTTCCAAAGTTCTTGGCATAGATAAGTGGGCACTTCCAGTGCTGCATCCGTTTGTGGAAACATCTCAGTTGGTATTCAGTCAGTTCCTAGAGCCTTATTTTTCACCAATGCCTTCAGTGCAGTCTGGACCTCTTCTTTCAGTACCTTCGGTTCCTGATCATATGCTGCTACCTCCTGAAATGTTAAGTTTCAATAGTCTACAAAAACTCTGCTCCTTTATAGCTCTATCTTTCCCCCTAATGTTATTACATCTTCATACATTGTGTAGCCATGAACATAGATTTTTAGTCATTGTTTTATGCATTTTTAAAAATCATAGAGGGGAAAAAGAGGTTTTACAAACCAAAAAAATACAATGCTACTGGCTTTTATACTTACCTATATAACTGCCTTTATTGTTGCTCTTTATTTTCTTCTTATGGCTTAAATTTACTGCCTAGTGTCCTTTCATGTGAGTGAGGACACTTCCGTTAACATTATTTTCTCAGGTCTACTAGCAGCAAACTTCCTCAGTTTTTGTTAACTTGAGAATGTCTTAATTTCCCCTTCATCTTTTTTCTTTTTTAAAAATTTTATTTATTTTGTTGTTGTTGAGAATATACACAGCAAAACATACACCAATTCAGCAGTTTCTACATGTACAATTTAGTGACATTGATTACATTCTTCAAGTTGTGCAACCATTCTCACCCTCCTTCTGAGTTATTCCTCCCCATTAACATGAACTCATTGCCACCTACCGTTCCTGTCTAATCTTTTGAGTTGCTGTTGTCACTTTGATCCAACATAGATAGTTCTTAAAATAGCATAATGCTCAAGGCAGACATTTTTTATTAGTTAAGCAAAACTATTGTTTGGTATTAAGAAGACTTCAGGGGATATTTTTGTTTAAGATTTAAAGATTATCTTAAAATCTTAAACAGCTTCAGAGGTTCATCCAGCCTCCATGTCTCCAGAAAGTTGAGAGTTCATGAGAATTTGAAATTCTGTTCTGTATTTTCCCCTTTTTGATCAAGATTCTTCTACAGAATCTTTGATCAAATGTTTAGTAATGGTAGCCAGGCACCATCCAGTTCTTCTCCCATGGCAAAGGATGCAGTTGTTCATGGAGGCAATTAGCCACACATTCCATGCCCTCCTCCTATTCCTGACTCTCCTTCTTCCTCTGTTGCTCCAGGTTGCTGTGCTTCGGATGGCTGCTTGCAAGCTTTTAAGACCTCAGACATATGCTATGAACTAGGAGGTAGAACAGAAGCACCAAACATGTTATTAGGCTAATTAACTGGAAAGTCCCATGAAATCACGACCCTAAACCTCCAAAACAAGGAACCAAATCCCATGAGGTGTTTGGTTGTATATAAGCAGCCTCAGCAGCTACTTTTTTTTGGTTGTTGTTGTAAACATATCTATTACGCAACTTTTGCCAGTTCAACTTTTTACCAGTGTACAGCTTAATTGGTAGCACTTACAGTAATCAGTTGTGCAACCCTATCCTTAGCTTTGCCAGATGTAGAATTCTTGACAGCTGAGAATTTCTTTTCCTTTCAGTACACTTAAAATATATCATCCCATTGCCTTCTGACTTCCATGGTTTCTGTTGGGATATCAGCTATTAATCTGATTGAGAATCTCTTGTACATGATGAGTCACTTCTCGTTTGCTGCTGTCAAGTTCACTTTTTGTCTCTCTCTTTCCTCATGGAATGAAGCATGTCATTGCTGATGTCAGATGGATCTTGGATGATAGCAGGGAATGCCAGAAAGATGTTATCTGTGTTTTATTGAATACGCAAAAGCATTCAACAGTGTGGAGCATAATAATTTGTGGGTAACATTGCGAAGAATAGGAATTCCAGAACACTTAATTGTGCTCATGCGGAACCTGTACATAGACCAAGAGGCAGTTGTTCAAACAGAACAAGAGGATGTTTCATGGTTTAAAATTGGAAAAGGTGTGCACCAAAGTTATATCCTTTCATCATACTTATTCAATCTGTATGCTGAGCAAATAATCTGTGAAGATAGACTATATGAAGAAGAATGTGGCATCAGAATTGGAGGGAGACTTATTAACAACCTGCGATATGCAGATGACACAAACTTGCTTGCCAACAGTGAAGAAGACTTGAAGCACTTACTGATGAAAATCAAAGACTACAGCTTTCAGTATGGTCAAAGATGTCATTTTGATGACTAAAGTGCACCTGACTCAAGCCATGTTTTCTCAATCTCTTCATATGCATGTGAAAGTTGGACAATGAAAAAGGAAGACCAATGGAAAGTTGACACATTTGAATTATGGTGTTGACAAAGAATAGTTAATATACCACGAACTGCCAAAAGAATGAACAAATCTGTCTTGGAGGAAGTACAGCCAGAATGACCCTTAAAAGCAAAAACGGTGAGGTTTAGTCTTGCTTGCTTCGGACATGTTATCAGGAGGGACCAGTCCCTGGAGAAGGACATCATGCTTGGTAAAGTAGAGGGTCAATGAAAAAGAGGAAGACCCTCAATGAGATGGATTGACACTGTGGCTGCAACAATGGGCTCAAACATAGTAACAACTGTGAAGATGGCAGAGGACTGGGCAGCATTTTGTTCTGTTGTATATAGGGTCTCTAGGAATTGGAACTGACTTGACAGCACTTAACTACAAAAACTTTGTCTTTCAACAGTTTGACTACAATGTGTCTCAGCGTGGATCTCTTTGAGTTTATCCTATTAGTAATTCATTGAGCTTCTTGGATGTGTGGATTTATGTCTTTCATCAGACGTGGGAAGTTTTCACCTATTATTGACACAAGGGCTTTTAGCCACTATGTCTTCAAATATACTTTCCCTCCCTTTGTCTTTCTCTTCTCCCTCTGGGAGTCCCATTATGTACATATTGTACTCTTGGTGTCCCACAGGTCTCTTAGCCTCTGTCACTTTTCTTCATTCTTTTCTCTTTCTGTTCCTCTTTTCTCTCTCCGGATAATCTCAATTGACCTATATCTTTAAGTTTGCTGATTCCTTCTTCTGCCTGCTCTAATCTACTGTTAACCCCTCAAGTGAATTTTTCAATTTAATTATTGTACTTTTCAGCTTCAGAATATCTATTTTGTTCTTTTTTGTAATTTCCATGTATTTTGTAGATATCATTCTCACGGTTTCCTTTTGTTCTTTCTCAATGTTACCTTTAGCATTTTGAGCATATTTAAGACAGTTGATTTAGAATCTTTGTTTAGTAAGTCCAATGCCTGATCTTCCCTATGCACAGTTTCTATTATTATTTTCTGTGAACGGGCCATAATTTCTTGTTTCTTTGCATGTTTTGTATTTTTTTGTTGTTCTTGAAAACTGGACATTTTGAATATGATAATGTGGCAACTCTGGAAATAAGATTCTTCTCCCTTCATGGAGTCTATTTTTTTTTGTTTTGTTTTGTTATGGGTTGTTGTAGTTTGCTTGTTTAGTGACTTTTCTAAACTATTTTTGTAAAGTTGCTATTCTTTGTCATGTGTAGCCACTGAAGTCTTTTATCTTAGAAGTCAGTGTTATGACAAAGTTTCTTTAATGCTTGGAGCCAAAGAAAGAAAGAGAAAAGGAAAAATAAAAGCTTTCCCAGTCTTTACAAATTAGCTCTGTGTTAGATACTCCATCAGCATAGCCAGGCTTTTTATAGAATTATGTGGCATACAATCAAAAGCAAAAATTTTCGAGTCATTGGAGTTCCAGAATGGGGGAAAAAACAGAAAACACAGAGAGGATCGTTGAAGAATTGCTGACAGAAAACTTCCCTAATATCATGAAAGACAAAAAGCTGATTGTCCAAGAAGCTCAACAAACCCCATATAGGATAGACCCCAAAAGAAAATCACCAAAACATATCATAATCACATTCGTTAAAACCAAAGACAAGCAAAGAATCCTGACAGCAGCTCAAGAAAAACTAAAAGTCACATATAGAGGTGAAGCAATAAGACTAAACTCTGATTATTTGGCAGAAACCAGGCAAGAAGGCAATGGGATGACATATATAAAACCTTGAAAGACAAAAATTGCCAACCAAGAATAATATATCCTGCAAAACTCTTTATTAAAATATGATGATGAAATTAGGAGATTTCCAGATAAACAGAAATTAAGGGAGTATGTAAAAACAAAACCAAACTTACAGGAATTATTAACAGGAGTCCTTTGGCCTGAGACAAACAACATCAGACCACAGCCTGAATCTAGGACGCAAGATTGTACCAGCCAGATACCAACCTAGGAAATGAATTCTCAAGGACTATCCAAAACCAAAAGAATTACAACAGGGAACCAGACAAGTTAATCTGTAAATGACAACAATGTCAGAACAATAAAAGAGGCAATAAACGGTGTAGGTATAGAACTTCCTAATGGAGAGGAAGGCAAGGTGATACCATGTAATAATGGACTAGTTCAAACCTAGGAAGGTAAGGGTAAATTTCAAAGTAACCACAAAGAAAGTTACAAACCTACTCATCTAAATAATGAAGAAAAACATAAAGTCTCAGTTAAAAACAAAAGAAATGGAAAAAAAAAACCCACAAACAAAAAGGAATTCAGCACAGGAGAGTAAGAGGAACAAAGAAAATGTCAGCACTACAAAAAAAAGCACTACAAAATGACAGCAATAAACTCACATCTATCAATAATTCCACTGAATGTAAATGGCGTAAATGCACCCATAAAGAGACAGAGGGCGACAGAATGTATAAAAAAACAGGATCCATCAATATGCTGTCTACAAGAGACACACCTTAGAAACGAAGTAAATTTATTAAAAATCAAAGGATGGAAAAAAATATATCAAGCAAACAGCTACCAAAAAGGAGCAGGAGTGGTAATACTAATCTCAGATAAAATAGACATTAAAACAAAATCCACCATAAAAGGACACTACAATGATTAAAGGGATGATCCATCATGAAGACATAACCATAATGAACATCTACGCACCCAATGACACGGCTCCAAAATACATAAAAGAAATTCTAACAGCACTGAAAGAGAAATTGACTGTTCCATAATAATAGTAGACTTCAACACACCACTCTCAGCAAAGAACAGAACATCTAGAAAGAAACTCAACTTTATACAAAAGCGCTAAAGGCACAATCAGCCAACTTGACCTCGTAAACATATATAGAACACTCCACCCAACAGCTGCAAAGTACACATTCTTTTCCAATGTACATGGAATGTTCTCCAGAATAGATCACATCTTAAACCACAGAACAACCCTCAACAAAATTAAAAACATTGAGATAATACAAAGTATCTTCTCTGACCACAACACCATCAAGGTAGAAATTAACAACAGGAAGAGTAAGGGAAAAAAAATTCATTACATGGAAACTGAATCACACCCTGCTTAAAAACCACTGGGTAATAGAGGAAATCAGAGATGGAATGAAAAAATTCCTAGAATCAAACAAGAATGAAAACACGTCATACAAAAACCTTTGGGACACTGCATAGGCAGTCCTCAGAGGACAATTTATAGCAATAGATGCACACATCAAAAAAGAAGAAAGGGACAAAACCAAACATTAGCTACAAAACTAGAACAAATAGAAAAACAACAGCAAAAAAAGTCCACAGCCATCAGAAGAATGAAAATAACAAAGATCAGAGCAGAAATAATTAAAATAGAGAAAAGAACAATAGAAAGAATCAACAAAACCAAAAGTTGGTTCTTTGAAAAGATCAACAAAATCGACAAACCACTGGCCAAACTGACAAAAGTAAAACAGGAGAAGACACAAACAACCCAAATAAGAAATTAAATATGGGACATTACAGCAAACCCACTGAAATAAAAAGGATCATAACAGAGTATTATGAAAAACTATACTCCAACAAATTTGAAAACCTAAAGAAAATGGACAAATTTCTAGAAACACACTACCTACCTAAACTAACACAAAATGATGTTGAAAATCTGAACAGACCCATAACAAGAGAAGAGATTGAAAAGGGAATAAAAAAACTTCCAACAAAAATAAGCCCTGGCCCAAATGGCTTCACTGCAGAATTCTACCCAACATTCAGAGAAGCGCTTACACTAGTACTACTCAAACTATTTCAGAATGTAGAAAAGGAAGTGACACTTCTGAATTCATTCTATGAAGCCAGCATAACCCTGATACTAAAACCAGACAAAGATGCCACAAAAAAAGAAAATTATAGACCAATATCTCTCATGAATATAGATGCAAAAATTCTCAACAAAATTCTAGCCAATAGAATTCTGCATCATATCAAAAAAATAATACACCATGACCAAGTAGGATTCATACCAGGTATGCAAGGATGGTTCAACATTAGAAAAATCCATCAATGTAATCA
>NW_004443971.1:9346198-9376328 GCF_000243295.1 Trichechus manatus latirostris
AATCTACTGGAACTAACAGAAAGATTAAGCAGAGTAGCAGGATACAAGATAAACATACAAAAATCAGTTGGATTCCTATACACCAATAAAAAGAACGATGAAAAGAAAATCAGGAAAACAATACTATTTATAATAGCCCCTAAACAAATAAAATACTTAGGAATAAATCTAACCAGGGTTGTAAAAAACAAGGAAAACTAAAAAACATTACTGCAAGATACCCAAAGAGATCTACAGAAATGGAAGAACATACCATGCTCATGGATAGGTAGACTCAACATTGTGAAAACGACAATTCTACCCAAAGCAGTCTACAAATACAATGCAATCCCGATCCAAATACCAACAACATTCTCTAAAGAGATGGAAAAACTAATCATTAACTTTATATAGAAAGAGAAGAAGCCCCAGATAGGTAAAGCAGAATTGAAGAAGTATAAAGTAGGAGGACTTGCACTACCTGACCTCAAAACCTACTATACAGCTACGGTAGTCAAACAGCCTGGTACTGATACAACAACAGATACACTTACTAATGGAATAGAATTGAGAACCCAGATGTAAATCCATCTTCCCTCGGTCACTTGATCTTCAACAAAGGCCCAAAGTCCATCAAATGGGGGAAAAGATAGTCTTTTTAACAAATGGCACTGGGAAAACTGAATGTCCATCTACAAAAAAATGAAACAGGACCCATACCTCACACCATATACAAAAACTAATTCAAAATGGATCACAGACCTAAATATAAAGTCAAAAACTATAAAGTTCATAGAATAAAAAATAAGATGAGTGCTAGAGGCCCTAATACATGGCATTAACAGGATACAAACCATAACCAGTAACACACAAATTCCAGAAGATAAACTAGATAACTGGGATCTTCTAAAAATTAAATACTTATGCTCATCAAAAGACTTCACATAAAGAGTAAAAAGAGAATTTACAGACTGGGAAAAAATTTTTGACTATTACAAATCAGACAAAGGTCTAATCTCTAAAATCTACAAGAAAATCCAACACCTCTATGACAAAAAGACAAATAATCCAATTAAAAAATGGGCAAAGGAAATGAACAGACACTTCACCAAAGAAGACATTCAAGCAGCCAACAGACGCATGAGGAAATGCTTGCAATCACTAGCCAAATCAAAACCACAATGAGATATCATCTCACCCCAGCATTACTGGTATGAATAAAAAAAAAACAGGAAATAACAAATGTTGGAGAGGCTGTGGAACTCTTATGCACTGCTGGTGGGAATGCAAAATGATACAACCATTTTGGAAAAAGATATGACGCTTCCTTAGAAAGCTAGAAATAGAAATACCATACGATCCAGCAATCCCACTCCCAGGGATTGACACAAAAAGTCAGTTAATTGAGGGGTACAGAAGTTGGAAAAATACAACAGAAAGCAAATAGTAATAAAAAAAAGTAGCATAAAAATAATAATATCTGAATTTGAATCCTGATTATACTATTTTCTATAATTTTGTGACTTTGGGCAAGTTAACTTTCTCAAGCTTCAGTTTCTTTACTTTAAAATAGAATCCTACCAAAAATGGCAGAGTAGGGAACTCTTGGGCTCCATCCTCCCATTGGAACGACTAATGAGCTGACAAAAACTGTCAGACTCGACTTTTGCAGAACTCTAGAATCTAGTCAAAAATCTTAAAACAACCAGGGGAAGCCTTGGTGAAGAACGCTTTGTGGTAAGAGAATGCCGTGGCATTTTTTTTTTTAAATTGTACTTTAGATGAAGGTTTACATAACAAACTAGTTTCTCATTAAACAATTAGTACACATATGATGTTGGTTAACAATCCCATGACATGTCAACACTCTCCGTTCTCGACCTTGGGTTCCCTATTACCAGCTTTCCTAGAGAAATAAGAGCAGTCACACGAATAGACATATGCACAGTCATGTTCATTGCAGCATTGTTCACAATAGTAAAAAGATGGAAACAACCTAGATGCCCATCAACAGATGAATGGATAAACAAACTATGGTACATACACACAATGGAGTATTACACAATGATAAAGAACAATGATGAAGCATCTCATAACATGGATGAATCTGGGGGGCATTATGCTGAGAGAAATGAATCAATCACAAAGGGACAAATATTGTATGAGACCACTACTGTAAAAACTCATGAAAAGGTTTACACACAAAAAGAAACAATCTCTGATTGTTACGAGGGTGGGGAGGAATGGGGATGGAAAAACACTAAATAAACAATAGATAAGTGGTCACTTTGGTGAAGGGTAAGACAGTGCACAATACTGGGGAAGCCAGCACAACTTGTACAAGGCAAGTTCATGGAAGCTCCATAGACACATCCAAACTCCCTGAAGGACCGAATTGCTGGGCTGAGGGCTGTGGGGACCATGGTCTAGGGGAACATCTAGCTCAATTGGCATAGCATATTTCATAAAGAAAATGTTCTACATTCTACTTTGGTGAGTAGCGTCTGGGGTCTTAAAAGCATGTGAGTGGCCATCTAAGGTACTCCACTGGTCTTACTCCTTTGGGAGCAAGGGAGAACGAAGAAAACTAAAGATACAAGGGAAAGATTAGTCCAAAGGACTGATGGACCACAACTACCACGGCCTCCACCAGACTGAGTCCAGTACAACTAGATGGTGCTGGGCTACCACACTGACTGCTCTGACTGGGATCACAATAGAGGGTCCCGGACAGAGCTGGAGAAAAATATAGAACAAAATTCTAACTCACAAAAAAAGACCAGACTTACTGGCCTGACACAGACTGGAAAAACCCCGAGAGTATGGCTCCCGGACACCCTTTTAGCTCGGTAATGAAGTCACTCCAGAGGTTCACCCTTCAGCCAAAGATTAGACAGGCCCATAAACAAAGGAGACTAAAGAGGCTCAACAGCCCAGGGAGAAGGACTAGAAGGCAGGAAGGGACAGGAAAGCTGGTAATAGGGAACCCAAGGTCGAGAACGGAGAGTGTTGACATGTCATGGGATTGTTAACCAACGTCATATGTGTACTAACTGTTTAATGAGAAACTAGTTTGTTATGTAAACCCTCATCTAAAGTACAATTAAAAAAAAAAAAATGCCACGGCATTCTCTTACCACAAAGCGTCTTCACCAAGGCTTCCCCTGGTTGTTTTAAGATTTTTGACTAGATTCTAGAGTTCTGCAAAAGTCGAGTCTGACAGTTTTTGTCAGCTCATTAGTCGTTCCAATGGGAGGATGGAGCCCAAGAGTTCCCTACTCTGCCATTTTTGGTAGGATTCTATTTTAAAGTAAAGAAACTGAAGCTTGAGAAAGTTAACTTGCCCAAAGTCACAAAATTATAGAAAATAGTATAATCAGGATTCAAATTCAGATATTATTATTTTTTATGCTACTTTTTTTTATTACTGTTTGCTTTCTGTTGTATTTTTCCAACTTCTGTACCCCTCAATTAACTGACTTTTTGTGTCAGTGTTATGTAGACACTCAACATGCCATGGCTTATGGGACTCCTGGCAGGTCTAGGTATGACGACACATACAAAGCACCCAGCACCATGCCTGCATTCTGTGGATGGTTGCTTCTTGCCTTTGGCCACCTCCATCTTTCCCTTTCCTTTCAGATTAAACTTTTCGATGTAAGTTCTCAATCCACAAACTTAAGTTTAACCTCAGTGACAAATAATTAAAATGCCCATTACACAAAATTGTTCAAGATTAAATGAGCCCACGTGAAGTGCTCTGTACACTATAAAGCACTTTGTAAATGTCAGCCTGTATTATCTTTTAAGCATAATATAAAGGGAAATGGCGAGTGACTGCTAATGGGTACAAGGTTTCTTTCTGGAGTAATGAAAATGTTTTAAAATTGACTGTGATGCTGGTTGCACAACTCTGAAATACTAAAGACCTTTGAATTGTACACATTAAATGGATTAATTGTATGGTTTGTGAATTATATCTCAATAAAGTTGTTATTAAAAAAAGTAATAAAATTTTATTGAGGGCTTTGCTACTATGCAAACTATACTATTCCCTCCAAATGGCACTGCCATTCATTCATTCATTCTATAAATATTTCTGGATTGTTGACTAAGCACCTAGCTCTAGGCTAAGCACTTGGAATACAGAACTGAAGAAGACAGACATAATTTCTGACTTCATGCCATTGGGAACATTGACTTCAGATGAGAAATTACACTAATGAGTGATGAATATTATTATAGAAAGTTAAAGGGGGCCAGGAACATACAGAAGAGGGCCCATCACAGTCTATGAGTCAGAGAAGTCCTCAGCTCTGACCTAGGGAATAAAGAGAGTGTTCTGGGCAAAGGAAAGAGCATGAGCAAAGGCCCTGTGTAGAGAAAGAGAGAGCGAGCCCAGGACGTTTGAGAAAATTAAAGCCAGCAAAGATAAAAGGGGAGAAGGTAAGAGGGGCAGTGAGGGGTGACAACGCTGCAGAGGTGGACATGGGCAGGATCACAGAGGGCCTTGTAGGCTGTGTTGAGACATTTGAATTTATCCAATGGACAATGGGAGCCCATTGAAGTTTTGTTGGTCAGTCAAAGAGAGGCAAGATCGAATTATTTCTTTAGAAGAACTCTCTGGTTGCAATGTGGAGAAGAGATGGGAAGGGAGAAAGAGAGAGACAAACAGATTTTTTAAATATACAGGAGATAGAAGTGATAAGATTTGGTAATTAAACTAATTGGAGTGGAGGTAGGAGGGTGGTTTTTGGTATGAAGAATTCCAACATGATTCTTAGATTTCTAGCTTGGGCAAGTGAGTGGATACTGGTGAGATAGCGAGTAATGGAGTTAGCAGCGCATCTCCTGTTTCTGACGTGTTGAATTTGAGTACACAGGGGGCACTATACATACTGGTTAAGGACCTAGTCCCTGGAGTCATACTGGCTCAGTCATCTAATTGGTGTGTGATCTTGGAAAAGTTACCGAACCTCTAGTTTTCTGGAGATAATAATAGTAGCTTTCTCCAGGAATGCAAACAGTTGTACGCTAGAGTTCATTGCAGCATTGTTCACAATAGCTAAAAGGTAGGAACAACCTAAATGTCCTGGAACAGACGAATGTGGTATGTATGTGGTATGTACATACAATGGAATATTACACAGGCGTAAAGAGAAATGAAGTCCTGATCCATGCTACAACATAAGTGAAACTTGAAAGCATTTTTTCAAAATTTTATTTATTTTATTGTTGTTATTAAGAATATGCGCAAAACATACACCAATTCAACAGTTTCCACATGTACAATTTAATGACATTGATTACATTCTTCAAGTTATACAGCCATTCTTACTATTCTTCTGAGTTGTTCCTCCCTCATTAACATAAATTCACTGTTCTCTAAGGTTTCTAACTAATCTTTCAAGTTACTGTTGTCAATTTGATCCCATATAGATAGTTCTTAAAAGAACATAACGCTCAACGAAGACCTTTTTCTACTAGTTAAGATAAACTATTGCTGGGTGTTAAGATGACTTCAGAGGATATTTTGGTTTAAGGTTTAAAGATTATTTCAGGGCAATTGTTTCAGAGGTTCATCCAGCTTCCATGGCTTCAGAGAATGCATGAAAATTTGAAATTCTGTTCTGCATTTTCTGCATTTTGATCAGGATTCTTCCATGGAATCTTTGATCAAAATGTTCAGTAATTGTAGCCAGGCACCATCCAGTTCTTCTGGTCTTGTGGCAAAGGAGGCAGTTGTTCATGGACGCAATTAGCCACAGATTCCATATCCTCCTCTTGTTCCTGACTCTCCTTCTTCCTATGTTGCTCCAGGTGAATAGAGACAAACTGTTGTGCTTGAATGGTCGCTTGTAAGCTTCTAAGACCCCAGGCACTACACAATGAACTAAGAGGTAGTACAGAAGCACTAAAAACATTAGGTTAATTAGCATGGTGTCCTGTGAAACCATGACCTTAAACCTCCAAACCAAGGAACCAAATCCCATGAGGTGTTTGGTTGTACACTTGAAAACGTTTTGCTGAGTGAAATAAGTCTGCCACCAAAGGACAAATAATGTAGCAGGAAGGGGCAGGAAAACTGGACAAACGGTGTGATTGTTAAGTTTGTGTGTTCTCATGGATTGAATTGTGTCCCAAAAAATATGTGTCAACTTGGTCAGGCCATGATTCCCAGTATTGTGTGGTTGTTCTCCATTTTGTGATTGATATGATTTTCCTATGTTTTATAAATCCTAATCTCTACCTGTAGTTAACGAAGATTAGGGCGGGATATAACACCCTTACCTAGCTCACATCCATGATCCAATGTAAAGGGAGTTTCCTGGGGGTGTGGCCTGCACCACCATTTATCTTACAAGAGATAAAAGGAGAGGGAAGCAAGCAGAAAGTGGGGAACCTCATACCACCAAGAAAGCAGCTCCGGGAGTACAGCATGTCCTTTGGACCCAGGATTCCTGTGCAGAGGGGCTCCTTGACCAGGGGAAGATTGATGACAAGGACTTTCCTCCAGAGCCAACAGAGAGAGAAAGACTTCCCCTGGAGCCAGTGTCCAGAATTTGGACTTACAGCCTACTAGACTGTGAGAGAATAAATTTCTCTTTGTTAAAGCAATCATTTGTGGTATTTCTGTTATAACAGCACTAGATAACTAAGACGTGTCAACTTGGCTGGGCCATGATTCTCAGTGGTTTGGTAGTTATAATGTAGTTTGGCAGTTGTATAATAATGTAATCACCTCCATGATGAGATCTGATATAACGTGATCACCACCATGATGGGATCTGCTATGAGTAGCCGATCAGTTGAAAGGGAGTTTCTTTGGGGGTGTGGCCTGCATGCAATATAGGTAGACTTTCTGGTAAGGCTTATGGAGTTTTGCTCACTCAGGATCCTGCAATGGCTCCTGTTCTTCTGGCCTTCAGCTCTCAAGACTTGAGGTGGCAACTTACCTGCTGCTGTGCCTGCTGATCTTAGAATTCATCAGTCTCTGCAGCCTGTGAGCCAGAGCCCTGATGTCTGACCTGTTGCTCTTGAGTTCACCTGCCCCTGCAGCTGGAGGAGACATGAGAAGCATCCAGCCTGATCCAGGGACTTGGGACTTTCCAGCCTCTACAACCTCTTGAGACATTTCCTTGATATAAATCTCTCTACATATATATTTATACTCTTAACTGGTTTTGTTTCTTTAGAGAACCCAGTCTAAGACATTTGGTACCAAGATTGGGATCTAGAGAAAGGAAGAGTTTTCTAAATTTGTTTTCAAGTCTGCTTAGCCTTAAAGATGTTGATGACTCTGCTTCCAGTAGTAAAGAGGGCACTGCTAATCCATGGCATGAAGTGGCAATAGAAATACACAAAATATCACCACCAGTAGATCAGGTGTTGGTGTGAGGGAAGGCTCTGGGTGATCACATGTTTGATAACTTTCTACAATTTTGACATAATGAGAAGCATAAGGAAGCTGGTTGGTTGGTCCTACTTTCCCTAGACAAAGTGATTAAAGAAAGAGATGAGCCCAGGGCTTCAGAGTCAAAGCTCAAGCACAACAAAAATTACCTAAAGTTTCCACTTGTGCCTTGAAAGAAAGCCTTATTTCTTGTAGTAACAGAGCTGATATTACCGAAAACCAAACACAGAATATTATCGTAAGAGTGGCTGAATTACAACGGCAACTGAATTCCTAACCTCAAGTGGTGTCTGAAGTTAAAGTGAGGGCATTGAATGGGAAGAATGGGATCCTGAAACTTGGGATGGGGATATACGGGCAGATAATCAGGAAGCTGGGGACACTGAGCCCCTAAATTCCCTTGAATCACTCCTGCCAACAAAACTGGCCCTCTCAACCAAAAGAGACCTGCATAAGTGGAAAAACATACATTGCTCATGGATAGGAAGACTCAACATTGTGAAAATGTCAATTCTACCCAAGGCAATCTACAGATACAAAGCAACCGTTATCCACATTCCAATGGCATTTTTTAATGAGATGGAGAAACAAATCACCAACTTCATATGGAAAGGGAAGGGGCCCTGGATAAGTAAAGTATTACTCAAGATGAAGAATGAAGTGGGAGGCCTCACACTGCCTGATTTTAGAAACTATTATACCGCCACATTAGTCAAAACAGCCTGGTACTGGTACAACCACAAATACATAAACCAACAGAGCAGAATTGAGAATCCAGACCTAAATTCATACACCTATGAGCAGATGATATTTGACAAAGGCCCAAAGTCCATTAATTGCAGAAAAGACAGTCTAACAAATGGTGCTGGCATAACTGTATATCCATCTGCAAAAAAATGAAACAAGATACATACCTCACACCACGCACAAAAACTACTCAAAATGGATCAAAGACCTAAATATAAAATCTAAAATGATAAAGATCATGGAAGAAAAAATAGGGACAACACTAGGAGCCCTAATACATGGCATAAACACAATACAGACCATAAGTAACAGTGCACAAGCACGAGAAGAGAGACTAGATAACTGGGAACTCCTAAAAATCAAACACTTATGTTAGTCAAAACACTTCACCAAAAGAGTAAAAAGACAACCTACAGACTGGGAAAAAATTTTGGCTACAACAAATCTGATCAGTGTCTAATCTCTAAAATCTATAAGATACTACAAAACCTCAACAACAAAAAGACAAACAACCCAATTAAAAAATGGGCAAAGGATATAGAACAGGCACTTTGTCAAAGAAGACATTCAAGTGGCTAACAGACACATGAAGAAATGCTCCTAATCATTAGCCATTAGAGAAATGCAGATCAAAACTACAATGAGATATCATCTCACCCCAACAAGGCTAGCCTTAATCCAAAAGCCACAAAATAATAAATGCTAGAGAGGTTGTGGAGAGACTGGAACACTTATACTTTGTTGGTGGAAGTGTAAAATGGTACATCCACTTTGGAAATCAATTTGGTGCTTCCTTAAAAAGCTAGAAATAGAAGTACCATATGATCCAGCAACCCCACTACTTGGAACATAGCCTAGAGAAATAAGAGCCGTCACACGAATAGATATATGCACACCCATGTTCATTGCAGCTCTGTTCACAATAGCAAAAAGATGGAAACAACCTAGGTGCCCATCAACAGACAAATGGATAAACAAATTATGGTATAGCCATAATGGAATACTTTGCAACGATAAAGAACAAAGATAAAGCTGTAAAACATCGTGTAACATGGTGGAAGCTGGAACTTATTATGCTGAGTGAATTTAGTCAGTCACAGAAGGACAAATATTGTATAAGACCACTATTATAAGAACTCAAGAAAAGGTTTAAACATAGAAGAAAATATTCTTTGATGGTTATGAGGGTGGGGAGGGAGGGTGAGGGTTATTCACTAACTAGATAGTAGACAAGAATTATCTTACGTGAAGAGAAGGACAGCACACACTGCAGGGGAAGTCAGCACAATGGAACTAAACCAAAGCTAAGAAGTTTCCTGAATACATCAAACACTTCGAGCGACAGAGTAGCAGGGGCGGTGGTCTGGGGGTCTGGGGACCATGTTTTCAGGGGACACCTTGGTCAATTGGCATACCAAAGCTTATTAAGAAAATGTTCTGCATCCTACTTTGGTGAGTGGCATCTGGGGTCTTAAAAGCTTGCAAGCGGCCATCTAAGAAGTATCGATTGGTCCCAACCACCTGGAGTAAAGGAGAACGAAGAACACCAAAGACACAAGGAAAGTATTAGCCCAAGAAACAGAAAGGGCCACATAAACCAGAGACTTCATCAGCCTGAGACCAGAAGAACTAGATGGTGTCAGGCTATCACCAATGACCACCCTGACAGGGAACACAACAGAGAGTCCCTAATGGAGCAGGAGAAAGGTGGGGTGCGGAACTCAAGTTCTAGTAAAAAGACCAGACTTAATGGTCGGACTGAGACTGGAGGAAACCCAGAAAGCATGGCCCCCAGACTCTCTATCAGCCCAGAACTAAAACAATTCCTGAGGCCAACTCTTCAGACAAACATTGGGCTGGACTATGGGACATAAAATGATACTTGTGAAGAGTGTGCTTCTTAGCTCAAGTAGATACATGAGACAAAACGGGCAGCTTCTGTCCAGAGGTGAGATAAGAAGGCAGAGAGGATTAGGAGCTGGTTGAATGGACATGGGGAATCAGGGGTGGAAAGGAAGAGTGTGCTGTCACAGTATAGGGAGAGCAATTAGGGTCACAAAACAATGTATGTATAAATTTTTGTATAAGAGACTAACTTGAAATGCAACCTTTCACTTAAACTACAACAATAAAAAAAAAAACCAGCCCCCTCATTCCTGTATGAAGAGACTACTCCATCTTTGTCTGCTAAGCCACCCTCCCCAGTAAAACCATAAAAACCTCTCCACCCTCATATGAGGAGATTAACCCAGCTGTGTCTGAAGAGCCATTGTCTGAGTCATTACCTGGGGCAACACCTGAGGCAGATGCCTTACAAGACAGTCTAAGTGTTACCAAAACACACCCCCACCCCCCTTTTTGGCTTTTAGACCTATACCTAGACTTTAGACCCAGTGAGCCCCAAAAGATGGAGTACAAGGTATGACCCAGGAGGAGGTACCCTACCTCCAGAAGAACTGCTTGACCTTTCTAATACGTACAAACAGAAACCTGGGGAATATGTGTGGGAATGGCTATTAAGGGTGTGGGATAATAGTGCAAGGAACATAAAGTTGCATCAGTCTGAGTTTATTGATATAGGCTGACTAAGCACAGATTCTTTATTCAGTGTTTCAGCTTGAGAGGTTAGAAAAGGATCAAAGAGTTTATTTGGTTGGTCACTGAAGCATGGATTATGCAGTGGCCTACACTAGATCAAGCTGAAGTACCAGACCTGCCTTGGTATACTCTAGAAGGAGGTATCCAAAGCTTTAAAGAAATTGGCATGTTAGAGTGGATTTATCAGGTTGGACCCACAAATCCACATATGGAGTGCCCAGAGGACACACATTTTACCACAAGGATGAGCAACAAATTTGTGAAGGGAGCCCAGCATCCTTGAAGACTGCTCTGATTGCTATTTTACTTAAGTCAGTAACACAGCGGGAACTGCCTTAACTGAGTTAAGATACCTAATTACAATGGGACTAATTGAACCTTGCGGTTGTAGAGGCCAAGTTGCGGCACTCAGTCAACAAAGGTAAGGTAGGCATGGTTACCGTAAAGGGCAGCAGAGTCAAAGCAGTAATCAGAATAGTCTGACTCATATGGACTTACGGTGTTGGCTACTTAGTCATGGTGTGTGTAGGAGTGAAATAGGTAGGACATCTACTAAATATTTACTTGATCTGTACCAGCAGAAGAATTCTAGGTCAAGTGAACAGCTGTCTGACCTGAATAGCCAGAAGAGAGAGTTGTGGTCCCTCAATCAGTTCCCAGACTTGAGCAAGTTTACAGACCCACAACCCCTTGATTTAAGGGAAGCCCAGGTCCCCTTGAGGAAGGACTCCACTACACTGCCAAAAACTTATACTGTTAATCTCTCTTCCAGCCTTCCCCAAAAGGATCTATGGCCTTTAACTACAGTGATTGTTCATTGAGGAAAAAGAAAATAATCAGACTTTTCAGAAATTACTGGATACTGGCTCTGAACTGACACTAATTCCAGGAGACTGACTCTGTGGCCTCCTAGTCAGAGTGGGGCATATGGAAGTCAGGTTATTAATGGAGTCCTAGCTCATGTCCATCTCCCAGTAAGTCCAGTGGGTCCCCGAACCCATCCTATAGTGATTTTCCCAGTTCCAGAATGCATAATTGGAATAGATATACTCAGCAACTGACAGAACTCCCACATTGGATCCCTGACAAATGGAGTAAGGGCTATTATGGTAGGAAAAGCCAAGTGGAAGCCATTAGAACTGCCCCTACCTAGGAAAATAGTAAATCAAAAGCAATACCACATTCCTGGAGGGATTGCAGAGATTAGTGCTGCCATCAAGTATGTGAAGGATGCAGGGGTAGTGATTCTCACTACATCCCCATTCAACTTGCTTATTTGGCCTGTGCAAAAAACAGATGGATTTTGGAAAATGGCAGTGGATTATCAAAAACTTAACTGGTGGTGACTGCAATTGCAGCTGTTGTTCCTGATGTAGTTTCATTACCTGAGCAAATTAACACATCTCCCAGTACCTGGTATGCAGCTATTGATCTGGCTAATGCTTTTTTCTCCACACTTGTTTCTAAGTACCACTAGAAGCAGTTTGCTTTAAGCTGGCAAGGCCAGCAATACACTTTCACTGTCCTACCTCAGGGTTATATCAACTCTCCAGCCCTATGTCATAATTTAGTCCGCAGGGACCTTGATCACCTTTCCTTTTCACAAGACATCACACTGGTCCATTACATTGATGACATTGTGATGAGTGGACCTGGTAAGGAAGAAGTTAATGACTCTGGACTTATTGGTAAAAACATTTGTGTGCTGGAGAGTGGGAAATTAATCCAACAAAAATTCAAGAGCCTTCCACCTCAGTGAAATTTCTAGGGGTCCAGTGATATAGGGCATATTGAGATATTCCTTCTAAAGTGAGGGATAAGTTATAGCATCTGGCCTTTCTCTCAACTAAAAATGAGGGACAATGCCTAGTGGATCTCTTTGGATTTTGGAGGCAATATATCCCTCATTTGGGTGTGCTACTTTGGCCTATTTGTCAAGTGACTCAAAAAGCTGCTAGTTTTGAGTGGGGCCCAGAAAAGAGAAGGCTCTGGAACAGGTTGAGACTGCTGTGCAAGCAGCTCAGCCACTTGGGCATTATGATTCAGTTGATCCAATGGTGCTTGAAGTGTTGGTGGCGGATAGAGATGCTGTTTGTAGTCTTTGGCAGGCCTTGTTGATGAATCACAGCACAGAACCTTAGGATTTGGATTTTGGAGCAAAGCCCTGTATCCTCTGCAGATAACTACTCTCCTTTTGAGAAATAGCTTTTGGCTTCTTCCTGTGCCTTAGTAGAGACTGAACTTTACCCATGGGCCACCAAGTCATCATGCGTCCTGAGCTGCCCATCATGAGCTGGGTGTTGTCTGACCCACAGAGCCATAAAGTTGGACGTGCACAGCAGGACTCCATCATTAAATGGAAGTGGTATATATGAGATCAAACCCGAGCAGAACCTGAAGGTATGAGCAAGTTGCATGAGGAAGTGGCCCAAATGCCCATGGTCGCCACTCCTGTCACATTACCTTCCATCTCCCAGTTTCCACCTATGGCCTCATGGGGAGTTCCTTATGATCAGTTGACTGAAGAAGAGAAAACTCGTGCCTGGTTTACAGATGGTTCTGTGTGATGTGCAGGCACCACTTGAGTGGACAGAGGAAGCACTACATTCCCTTTCTGGGATCTCCCTGAAGGACTGTGGTGAAGGGAAATCCTCCCAATGGGCAGAACTCCAAGCAATGCACCTGGTTGTTCACTTTGCTTGGAAGGAGAAATGGCCAGAAGTGCAACTGTACACTGACTCATGGTCTGTGGCCAATTATTTGGCTGGATGGTCAGGGACTTGGAAGGAACATGATTGGAAAATTGGAGAAAAGGATTTATAAGGAAGAGGTATGTGGATAGACCTCTCTGAATGGGCTAAAGAAGTGAAGATATTTGTGTCTCACGTGAATGCTTACCAAAGGGTGACCTCAGCAGAGGAAGATTTTAACAATCAAGTAGATAGGATGATGCATTCTGTGGAAACCAGTCATCTTCTTTCCCTAGCCACTCCCATCATTGCTCAATGGGCTCATGAACAAAGTGGCCATGGTAGCAGGGTTGGAAGTTATGCATAGGCTCAGCAACATGGACTTCCACTCACCAAGGCTGACTTAGCTACAGCCACTGCTGAGTGTCCAATCTGCCAGCAGCAGAGACAAACACTGAGTCCCCAGTATGGCATTCATTCCTCTAGGTGATCAGCCAGCAACCTAGTGGCAGGTTGATTACATTGGACCACATCCATCATGAAAGAGCGGCATTTTGTTCTTACTGGAATAGACACTTACTCTGGACGCAGACACTTGCCTACCCTGCAAGCAATGCTTCTGACAAAACTACAATCCATGGGCTTACAAATGCCTTATCCACCATCTTGTTATCCTACACAGCACTGCCTCATATCAAGGGACTCACTTCACAGCAAATGAAGTGTGGCAATCGGCCTATGCTCGTGGAAGAAAGGACAAATAATGTATAATCCCACTTGTATGAAATATCTAGAACAGGCAAATATGTAGAGACCAAAATTTATTAGTGGTTACCAGGGGTGGGAGGGAGGGGGAAAAGAGGGAATCATTTCATAGAGGACACTGATTTTTCTGTTAAAGGTGATGGAAAAAACTTGAAATGGATACTGGTAATGGTTGCACAATATGATGAGCATAATTAATGTCAGTGAACTGTACATGTAAATAAAGGTTGGAATGGCAAATGTTTTGTTGTCTGTATTTCTGCCACAATAAAAAAAGGGGGGAGTAGTAATGACTTTCTCAGGTGCTGTTGTGAGGATTATATGTCAATATGCTTGACACACTGTAAGGACTACAGGTGTGTTTATTATCATCATTTTTATTATTGTTACTATTATATATGCAAGAGGTGAAGTCCAGTAACTACACCAGTTACCATCATGTTGACTCCAATGGCTGATTTTTCAGAAATAGATCTCCAGACCTTTCTTCTGAGATGCCTCTGGGTGGATTTGAACCTTCAACCATTTGGTTAGCAGCTGAACACATTAACCATTTGCACCACCCAGGGACTCTGAAGTCCAGGAAGTCTGTAGTTGGACACATGATTTCAGTGGCATCAGCAAGCAAGTGGCACAGAAGCCTTGGGAGTAGAGTGAGAGGTTAGAGGCCAGGACAAACTCTGAGGGGCTCCAATATCAGAAGGACAGGTAGAGCCTGCCTAGGAGACCCAAATGCATGGCAGAGAGACAGGAGGAATGGAGTTGGGGTGCTTAGAGGCCAAACTGTGAGGAACATCAGAGTGACACGTTGGGGCCCTGTCTTAGGCTGGGTTCTCTAGAGAAGCAAAACCAGTAAAGTGTATAAATACATATATATAGAGAGATTATATCAAGGAAACAGCTCACGCAATTGTAGAGGCTAGAACATCCCAAGTCTGTGGATGAGGGTAGAGGCCTCTCCCAAGTCACACAGCTGCAGAAGCTGGCAAGCTCAAGATCAGCAGGTCACACAGCAGGGCTTCTGCTCACAGGCTGTGCAGATCAACGAATCCCAGGTTCAGCAGATAAGCTGACAGCTCAAGTCCCAAGAACAGGAGATGAGACAACAGGAAGCAGCCGCAGGATCCAGAGAGAGCAAAAAGCCAGAATGTCTGCTTATATACAGATGCAGGCCACACCCCCAAGGAGAATCCCTTTCATCCGATTGGCTACTCACAGTATATTCAATCATGGGAGTGATTACATTAAAACACTGAAAATCATGTCCCAGCCAAGTTGCCATACAATCTTAATCATCACAGGCCCCTACTCCTTTTCTTGTGCAATCAGGACTGTTCCCAGTTGGAGTGTCTCCAGGCGGCATTGGCAAGTTTAGTAAATCAAGTTTTTAACATTTATGCCCAGAAACATTATTTTCAGAGTATATTAGGTGAGTATAATAGGAATAAATGATTAAGTAAAAGAGCTGAACAGAAGATTTCAAAGGGAGGCTCAAGAAGACAAAGTAAAGCATCATAATGACATGTGCAAAGAGCTGGAGATAGAAGACCAAAAGGGAAGAACATACTTGGCATTTCTCAAGCTGAAAGAACTGAAGAAAAAATTCAAGGCTCGAGTTGCTATAGTGAAGGATTCTAAGGGGAAAATATTAAACGACGCAGGAAGCATCAAAAGAAGATGGAAGGAATACACAGTCACTATACCAAAAAGAACTGGTCAATGTTCAACCATTTTGGGAGGTAGCATATGATCAGGAACTGATGGTACTGAAGGAGAAGTCCAAGCTGCACTGAAGACATTGGCAAAAAAAAAAAAAAAAAAGGCTCCAGGAATTGACAGAATATCAACTGAGATGTTTCAACAAACAGATGCAGCGCTGGAAGTGCTCATTCATCTTTGCCAAGAAGTTTGGAAGACAGCTACCTGGCCAACCGACTGGAAGAGAGACATATTTATGCCTATTCCAAAGAAAGGTGATCCAACCGAATGTGGAAATTATCAAAAAATATCATTAATATCACACGCAAGTAAAATTTTGCTGAAGATCATTTGAAAGCAGTTGCGGAAGTATATTGACAAGGAACTGCCAGAAATTCAAGCCAGATTCAGAAGAGGATGTGGAAGCAGGGATATCATTGCTGATGTCAGATGGAGCCTGGCTGAAAACAGAATACCAGAAAGATGTTTACCTGGGTTTTATTGATGATGCAAAGGCATTCAACTGTGTGGATCATAACAAACTATGGATAACATTGCAAAGAATAGGAGTTGCAGAACACTCATGAGGAAACTGTACATAGATCAAAAGGTAGTTGTTCGAACAGAACAAGGGGATACTGCGTGGTTTAAAGTCAGGAAAGGTGTGCCTCGGGACTTATTAACAACCTGCGTTATGCTGATGACACAGCCTTGCTTGCTGAAAGTGAAGAGGATTTGAAGCACTTACTGATGAAGATCAAAGACCACAGCCTTCAGTATGGATTACACCTCAACATAAAGAAAACAAAAATCGTCACAACTGGCCCAATAAGCAACATCATGACAAAAGGAGAAAAGATTGAAGTTGTCAAGGATTTCATTTTACTTGGATCCACAATCAACACCCATGGAAGTAGCAGTCAAGAAATCAAAAGACACACTGCATTGGGTAAATCTGCTCCAGAAGACCTCTTTAAAGTGTTGAAAAGCAAAGATGTTACCTTGAAGACTAAGGTGCACTTGATCCAAGCCATGGTGTTTTCAGTCTCCTCATATGCATGCAAAAGCTGGACAATGAATAAGGAAGACCAAAGAAGAACTGATGCCTTTGAACTGTGGTGTTGGTGAAGAATATTGAATATACCATGGACTGCTAAAAGAAGGAACAAACCTATCCGGGAAAAAGTAAAACCAGAATGCTCCTTAGAAGCAAGGATGGAAAGACAACGTCTCACATACTTTGAATGTGTTATCAGGAAGGATGAATCTCTGGAGAAGGACATCATACTTGGTAAAGTAGAGGCTCAGTGAAAAAGAGGAAGACCCTCAAGAGATGGATTGACACAGTGGCTGTAACAATGACAACGATCAAGCATAACAACGATTGTGAGGATGGTGCAGGACCAAGCAGTGTTTCATTCTGCTGTACGTAGGGTCACTACGAGTCAGAATGGACTTGATGGCACCTAACAACAACAACAACATACTATTTTTGAGTCTCTGGGTGGTGCAAATGGTTAGCCAGCTCAACTGCTAACAAAAAGGTTGACGGTTCAAGTCCACCCAGAGGCACCTTGGAAGAAAGGCCTGGCAATCTACTTCCAAAAAATCAGCCATTGAAAACCCTTTGGAGCACAGTTCTACTCTAACATGCATAGGGTCACCATGAGTCAGAGTCGATTCCATGGCAACTGGAATACTCTTATTACAAAGCCTGAAATACATTCTCTTATAAGAACGAAACTCCTTTTGGAATGAGGAAAATCCCTCCACGTTAATAAATTTCATAAGTTTGGGCCTTTGTACATTTGTATCCCCCTCCTCATACTGGGTTAGCCTACTTTGAGCATAAATTTCCTTCCAATGTTTTATGTCTGTTTTAACTCCCCATGTAGATCATCAGCTCCTTAAGGAAGTGAAAAATTAGGAACGATGTGATTCATTCACTTGTTGGGTTCCTATTTATAAGGAGTTAACTGCTGAATTATACTTAAAGCAGATTTTTTTTTAAATGTATTTTAACTGATAATGGCTACTTCCTCTTAATGACAACAAAATAGTCCTGCTGACTTAATTCATTCATCTGATCAATGGAAGATAATTCCTTATCACATAACCAGTTCATAATAATGCCTACATTTTCTACAGCAATTTACAGTTGGCAGAATATTTTCACATAACATCTTCAGACAATACCTATCTGTAAAGTTATCATTATTATTTCCATTTTGCAGGTAAGAAAACCTGGACTTATAGAAATCAGTTCACTTGCCAAAGGTTGTAAACAGTTAGAAAGTAAACCCAGACTGACAGCTGATGGGCCAGTGGTGGACCAAGATCGGTGGGGAGGGGCAGTGGGAGCTGTCCATTCTGGAAACAGGCATTAAAGATCTGTGTTGTTGTTGTTAAGTTCCATCGAGTCAGCCCCCAACTCATGGTGACCCCATGTGTAACAGAATAGAACTGCCCTGTAGTGTTTTCTTGGCTGTGATCTTTACGGAAGCAGATCACCAGGCCAGCGGGTGAGTTCCAACTGCCAACCTTTCGGTTAGCAGCTGATTGCAAATCACTTGTACCACCCAGGCTCCTGCACTGTCTTAAAGAACTTAAAAACATTGTTTTAAAGAACTTAAAAGCTATGGTAAAACAAACTAAATCTGCTTATTATCACCATGTGTCAACAATTCTAAATAATGTCAATGATAAAATAGTCTCCTCTGCTAGTTATGGAGAAGCTGGCTTTTTCTATTCTCTAATAGAAGCATTAAGAGAGAAAGCAAGCTTCATTTCCAGACATACAGATTTCTTTCAGGACTTTGGAAAGCATTTCATGTTCCAAACACTAGTCCTTGTTAAAACATAGAAACATTTTCTTTGGGAATGTTCAGAGCCTTGTAAATTATGCTCCCCCAGGAGAAAGAACAACTCTCACATGGCTGAATGTCTAGAAGCCTCTCAGCATACTAAACAGAATTTCCCAAGAACAGAGCAGCACCTGTTCACTCACTCAGCAAAATGCACTGAGCATAAAACTTCAATAAAAAATATAGGCTAAGCAAAGGAAGTAAGATACAAGAGTACCTACTGTATGATTTTATTTACATGAAGTTTTAGAAAAGGCAAAACTAATTTATGTTGAAAAATATCAGAACACTTGTGGTTGCAGGATGCGAAGGGGCTGCCTGAGACATGGCGTGGGGGACTTTTCTGGGTAATTGTTCTATTTCGTGACTGGGATGTTGGTTATACAGACTTACGCATTCATTAAAACTCATGAAATTGTACAGTTGATATTTGTATACCCTATTGTGTATAAACTATATTTTAATTACAAAAAAAAGAAAGACTTCTGCACATTTCTCTTTATAAAAATGGACTGAGCAGCTTTCAGAGACTGATGCAATGCAGGGGCCGTGGTGTGTAGCAAGGAGAGTAAGACGGCTCACCTTCCAGGCAGGCGGCTTGTGGGCAGTGTCTTCCGAGGACAAGCCAGGGGAATTGATCTTCATGCCCAAGGCCTCCACCTCCTGGAACCTGGTCATTCACTTGCCCTCTGAACTTTACCTGTAAAAGCCTAGAGCTCTTCCATCTGAGAAGTGCAATTACTTGTTCTAAAATCATAAAGGTTAATTCAGAATTGGAGAGTCCCTAAGTGCTAGGGGGACCAACCGTCTCGGTTTGCCCAGGACGAAGGGCTTTTCTGGGACCTGGGACTTTCAATACTAAAACTGGGACAGTCCCTGGCAAACCAGGACTGCTGGTCATCCTCTAGCTGCTGAGGTTTCTTAATGATCATTTAGTGCTCGTTTTACTGCTGTTGGAATAGACTTGGACCTTGTGCCTGGAGCACAGAGTGCCGGGGCAACATCTTCCGTTTAGATGACTACAGAAGCCAGCACACAAGAGCCTCAGGGAAACCATCGAGCAGGGTTTCCCAACAGCAGCATTATCGACATCTGGGGTGGGATAATTGTTTATTATGGGGGGCTGTCCTGTGCATTGTACGACATTTCCCAGCATCCTTGGCCTCCACCCACTAGATGCCAGTAGCACTGGTCCCTAGTTGTGACAATCTGAAGTGTCTCTGCACATCGCCAAATGTCCCCTGGGGAGGCAAAATCACCCCCCTTGAGAACTCCTGCCCTAGGAAGATGTCTCTTGATGCCTCACTAAGCATCTGGGGCTTTTGTACACACATGGAGCTGGTGAGGGGGTATCCTGGCTGCAGGCTGGGCACAGCCACCCCATTTGCCCACATGAATGTCTAGGGGGTATGCTGCACATTCCCTAAGTAGAAGCAGAATCAGCCTAGTCGCTGGGCTTCCCTTGTGACAGTGCTTGCCTGAGAAGGTGCCCCTTAAACCAGCTGTTCCCACAGAGTATTACAGGGAACACTTCTTGTCCTATGGGATGTTCTCTGGGGATATAAAAGAGAGTTTGAGGAATACTGCACGAAAATGCACAAAACCCGTTATGTATTGAAGGCTCTGGGAAGTCCTGCAGTAAAGAAACCTGTTGGAATTTTACAACCCGTATTTATACTGAGGTCAACCTATCCATTAAGATTTAAATACAATTGGCTCAATGCCCCAACTCTAGGTTCTTTGGAACTCTAGTACCCACCCTGAGATTTCTCTTTCTCTATTTTTTTTTTGGAATTTTCTCAATTTTATTTGAATCTTCTTTTTTTATTACTGCATTTCTGATGAGGGTTTCCAGAGCAAATTAGTTTCACATTAAACAACTCATACACATATTGTTTTGTGACACTGGTTGCCACTCCCACGACACGTCAACACTCTCCCCTTCTCGACTTTGACTTCCATGTTACCGGCTTTCCTGTCCCCTCCTGCCTTCTTGAACTTGAGCCTAGGCTAGTGTGCCCACTTAGTCTCATTTTGTTTTATGGGCCTGTCTAATCTTCGGCTGAAGGGTGAACCTCAGGAGTGATTTTAGTACTGAGTTTAAAGAGAGTGCAGGGGCCATAGTCTCAGGGTTTCTCCAGTCTCTGACAGACCAGTAAGTCAGGTCTTATTTTTGTGTGTGTGTGAGTTAGAATTTTGTTTATTTTTCTCCAGCTCTGTCTGGGACCTTCTATTGTGATCCCTGTCAGAACAGTCGGTGGTGGTGGCCAGGCACCATCAAGTTGTGTTGGACTCAGTCTGGTGGAGTCTGTGGTAGTTATGATCCATTAGTCCTTTGGACTAATCTCTCCCTTGAGTCTTCGGTTTTCTTCATTCTTTTTTGCTCCAGACGGGGTGAGACCAGTGGAGTACCTTAGATGGCCACTCGCAAGCTTTTAAGACCCCAGATGCTACTCACCAAAGTCGGTTGTAGAACATTTTCTTTATAAACTATGCTATGCCAATCAAGCTAGATGTTCCTCTAGACCATGGTCCCCAGCCCTCAGCCCAGGCCTTCCCTGATATTTCCGAGAATTTTCAGAGGGACTTTGTTGTTACTTCTGCCTCTGAGTTCAGCCCCCTTCCCCTCCCATCAAATTCTCCAACTCATTTACATTGTACCTTTTACCACTTCCCTCTTACTTCTGCTCTATGCAACCAAGATGTGGGTTTCAGTCCCTTTTCCATAATTTTCCTCTTCCCCAAAGTACCCACACAAGGCACTAGTATGTTCAGCGGGCTTTACTGAAGGTTTGTAGTGGCAGGAGTCTTTTACATCTCTGTGAATTTTAGCCTCCAATCAGTGCAACCAATCAGTTGCCATCAAGCTGATTCAGACTCATGGTGACCCCATGTGTGTCAGAGTAGAACTGCCCTCCATGGGGTTTTCAATGCCTGCTTTATTTGGAAGTAGATCACCAGGCCTTTCTTCCGAGGTGTCTCTGGGTGGACTCAAACCTCCAACCTTTCATCTTTTCAGTTAGCAGGGACTCCCCCCACTCAGGGACTCCCCCTCAAAACTTTCCTCATAGATTCTTCCTTATTACTCTTCCAATTCCCCTCCAACCTCCACTCCAGCTCAATTCTCCTCACATTATTGTACAAAACAACTTTGCTTTTCCTTCTTACTTGGTCTTGGACTTATCTTTGCATTTTCAAAGTCTCATTGTGGTCAGGTGACCACATAATTTATCCTCCTAATTGGGACACTTTTGAGAGTGAAAGGGAGCCTAATAATAAACTAACTTGCTGGGACAAAAGGGAAGTCCCAGGCAAACCAGGACATATGATCACCCTGAATCTTTTCTAAAAAATGGAACTCTAAAAAATAAATAAATAAAGCCCATTGCCATTTATTCCAATTAATAACAACCCGATAGGACAGAATAGAACCTCTCCAAAAAGGCATTTGACAAAGTCCAACAACCATTCCTAATAAAAACTCTCAATAAAATAGGTATAGAAGGGAAATTCCTCAACATAATAGAGGGCTTCTATACAAAACCCACAGCCTACATCATTCTTAATGGAGAGAGGCTGAAAACATTCCCCTTGAAAACAGTAACAAGACAAGGATGTCCTTTATCACCACTCCTACTTAATATTGTGCTGGAAGTCCTAGATAGAATGATAAGGCAAGAAAAAGAAATAAAGGGCATTCAAATTGGCAATGAAGAAGTTAAACTGTCCTTATTTGTGGATGATATGATACTATATATAGAAAACCCTAAAGACTCCATGAGAAAACTACTGGAACTAATAGAAAGATTCAGCAGAGTAGCAGGATACAAGATAAACATACAAAAATCAGTTGGATTCCTATACACCAATAAAGAGAACGATGAAAAGGAAATCAGGAAAACAATACCATTTATAATAGTCCCTAAAAAAAATAAAATACTTAGGAATAAATCTAACCAGGGATGTAAAAGACCTATACAAAGAAAACTACAAAACACTATTGCAAGATACCCAAAGAGATCTACATAAATGGAAAAACATACCGTGCTCATGGATAGGTAGACTCAACATTGTGAAAATGACAATTCTACCCAAAGCAATCTACAAATACAATGCAATCCTGCTCCAAATATCAACAACATTTTTTAAAGAAATGGAAAAACTAATCATTAACTTTATATGGAAAGGGAAGAAACCCCGGATAAGTAAAGCACTATTGAAGAAGAATAAAGTAGGAGGACTTGCACTACCAGACCTCAGAACCTACTATACAGTTACAGTTGTCTAAACAGCCTGGAACTGGTACAATGACAGATACACTGACCCATGGCACAGAAATGAGTACCCAGATGTAAATCCATCCACCTATGGTCACCTGATCTTCAAAAAAGGCCCAAAGTCCATCAAACTGGGAAAAGACAGTCTTTTTAACAAATTGATGCTGACAAAACTGGATGTCCATCTGCAAAAAAATGAAACGGGACCCATACCTCACACCATATACCAAAACTAATTCAAAATGGATCAAAGACCTAAATATAAAACCAAAAACTACAAAGATCATAGGAGAAAAAATAGGATCAATGTTAGAGGTCCCAATACACAGCATTAACAGGATACAAATCATAACTAACAACACACAAACTCTAGAAGATAAGCTAGATAACTGGGATCTTCTGAAAATTAAACACTTATGCTCATCAAAGACTTCACCAAAAGAGTAAAAAAGAACCTACAGACTGGGAAAAAAAATTTGGGTTATTACAAATCCGACAAAGGTCTAGTCTCTACAATCTACAGGAAAATACATCACCTCTACAACAAAAAGACAAATAATCCATTAAAAAATGGGCAAAGGAAACGAACAGACTCTTCACCAAAGAAGACATTTAAGCGGCTAACAGACACATGAAGAAATGCTCACAATCACTAGCCATTAGAGAAATGCAAATCAAAGCTACAGTAAGATACCATCTCACCTCCACATTGCTGGCACGAATCAAAAAAAACCCAGAAAATAACAAATGTTGGAGAGGCTGCAGGGAGACTGTAACGCTTATGCACTGCCGATGGGAATGCAAAATAGTACAACCATTTTGGAAAACAATATGGCACTTCCTTAGAAAGCTAGAAATAGAAATGCCATATGATCCAGCAATCTCACTCCTAGGAATATATCCTAGAGAAATAAGAGTTATCACACAAATAAACATATACACACCCATGTTCACTGCTGCATTGTTCACAATAAAAAAGGTGGAAATAACCTATATGTCCATCAACAGATAAATGGATAAACAAACTATGGTACATACACACAATGGAGTATTACACAATGATAAAGAACAATGATGAATCCGAAAAGCATCTCATAACATGGATGAATCTGGAGGACATTATGCTAAGTGAAATAAGTCAATCACAAAAGCACAAATATTGTATGAGACCCCTACTGTAAAAACTCATGAAAAAGTTTACACACAAAAAGAAACAATCTTTGATGGTTACAAGGGAGAGAAGTGGTGGGGATGGAAAAACACTAAATAGACAATAGATAAGTGGTCACTTTGGTGAAGGGTAAGACAGTACACAATACTGGGGAAGCCAGCACAACTTGTACAAGGAAAGGCCATGGAAGCTCTATAGACACATCCAAACTCCCTGAGGGACCGAATTGCTGGGCTGAGGGCTGTGGGGACCATGGTCTAGGGGAATATCTAGCTCAATTGGCATAACATAGTTTATAAAGAAAATGCTCTACATTCTACTTTGGTGAATAGCGTCTGGGGTCTTAAAAGCATGTGAGCAAACATCTAAGATACTCCACTGGTCTTACCCCTTTGGGAGCAAGGGAGAATGAAGAAAACTAAAGATACAAGGGAAAGATTAGTCCAAAGGACTAATGGACCACAATTACCACGGCCTCCACCAGACTGAGTCCAGCACAACTAGAGAGTGCCCAGCTATCACCACTGACTGTTCTGACAGGGATCAAAACAGAGGGTCCTGGACAGAGCTGGATAAAAATGTAGAACAAAACTCTAACTCACAGAAAAAGACCAGACTTACTGGCCTGACAGAGACTGGAGAAACCCCAAGACTATGGCCTCCGGACACCCTTTTAGCTCAGTAATGAGGTTACTCCTGAGGATCACCCTTCAGCCAAAGATTAGACAGGCCCATAAAACAAAATGAGACTAAATAGGCACACCAGACCAGAGGCAAGGATGAGAAGGCAGGAGGGGGCAGGAAAGCTGGTAATAGGGAACCCAAGGTTGAGAACGGAGGGAGTTGACATGTCATGGGGTTGTTAACCAATGTCATAAAACAATATGTGTATTAACTGTTTCATGAAAAGCTAGTTTGTTCTGTAAACCTTCATCTAAAGTACTTTAAAAAAGAAAAAAAAAGAGGTTAAACAAGCAAAGCACAGATGGGGGAAGAGGGATGCCAAGCCACATGAAGATCACCCAGGAACAGAAGCTCAAAGAGACAGGATCCTTCCACCAGAGCTGACAGAGAGAGTAAGCCTTCCCCTACGGGCAGCACCCTGAATTCAGACATCTAGCCTCTCTGTGAGAAAATAAATTTCTGTTGGTAAAGCCCCTCCCAAAAAGAAAAGAATAGAACTTCCCTATAGGGCTTCCAAGGCTGTAATTTTTACGGAAACAGACTGACGTATCTTTCTTCCAGGGAATGGCTGGTGAACTCTAATCACTGACCTCTTGGTTAGCAGCGAAGCACTTAACCATTGTGCCACCAGGGCTCCTAATGAACCTCTACAGGGTGTTAATCCTAAGAGGGAGGAAAAGGAGAGACAAAACGCAGAAGGTGAACCCTAATGGTCCTTGCCTCAGGAGGGACAAAGCTGGGACAGGCTCTTTGTTGGTCCTTCTGTCTCAGGAAACTGCCTCCAGGGCTAGGGGTGGTTTGGATGAGCATGTCCCTGCATCTCATATGTCACTCCTTGCCTTTAGAACTGCACTTTTGATTCCAAGAGAATTGGAAGAAATACCCAGCCGGCTACCTCCATCAGAATGTTTATATGCATTTTTTTAAAAACACACACACACAACTGAGTTTCTTTTTAGGAGGATAAAAAACATTTGAAAATGGATAGTGGTGATGGCTGCACAACATGGTGAATGTAATTAATGCCGCTGAACTGTACATTTAAAAATAGTTACAATGGCAAAGGTTTTGTTATATATATTTTACCACAATTAAAAAAAATGGAATAATAATAACCAACCTCACAGGCTGATATTGAGGCTCAAATTAAAAACAAAAAACAAAAAACCAGTACACACACACATCTAAAAAAGCCGTATCAGGATCCCAGCTGGACGCACATCTGATCCCTCCCCACTCCCAGCATCTCCTTGGCTCCCCTTCAGTGGAATACAATGGAGGCATATTCCACCTGGTCCGGTGAGGTCCTCCTGGTGCGATCAAAAGGAGGCACGTTGGCATAGATGGCAAAGTCCTCCTCTTTCCAGGGACCCAGGTTGATCACGTTGGAATATATAGCATCGGCATGGCAGGAAGGCTCCTTTAGAGACACAACCCCAGTTAGAGGCAGATGGGTGGGCACAAACAATTTCTAAGAAAAACCAGGTACCATGTTGCCCCTACAGGACAGCAGGCAAGCCCTGGGTCTATCTCAATTTTCAAAAGCATTCCTTTCAGGACCCGCCTCTGCCTCATCCCCACCACCTTCCCATTGGTCTATCTAGGGAAGAGATGGCAGAGATGGCAGGGGGCCCTTCTCGGTGGGACTCGTCGATCTCCTTACCAAGGATTGGTGGAGAAAGTTTCTCTGATGCCTCAGTTGTCTCTTAAACAGCCCTAGAAAAGTTAACAAACTCAGAGTGAGTCTGAGTTGGGGTAGTTATCATCCGTGCTTGGTTGATTGCTGGGCCTAGGGGTGAGCTTTGAAATGCATAGTCCACCATGTTCAACCCATGGGGTCTCTGAGACTGAACTAAATGCCCAGTTAGACACAGGAGAGTGACTACTATTGGTGCACTTTGTAATTTTTGTTTATTATTTAGTTAGATTATTTAGCCTCAATATTTCTTTTGGTTGGTGTGAATAAACTGTAAGTGTATATGCGGATTGTTCATATGTGGCTTTCAGCATAAAGAATGTTCATCGTGAGTAAGTCTTATTGCTATACTGTTCCCTGGAACTCTAGACAATAGCTGTTACAGGCAGTATCTGCCCTAAATGGTTAGACCCTATAGCCTGCCCACCACCACCTCCCCAAAGCTGCCCCATAAGAAAGACACCCTCACTCCCATGCCCACTCCCAGTTTCTCCCCTTTCTTCATTCCCAGCCCCAGGGTCAGCTTATTCAACTCACTCTCATGCCTCCATTTCTTCAGGGTCACAGACAAGAGACCCACCAGGAGTAAGATGAAGGCCACAACCCCAACAGAGCCAGAAACGGCAGTAGCTGCTGTGCCTAAGCTGAGGGAAGCAAACAGGAGGGATGAGGGCCATCCACTGCCCTGGCTAGCTTTGGTGACCAACCACAAAATTGCCCTGGGGCTTCCCTGCTCCTGTGGGAGCTCTCCCATCCCTGGGCTTCCACCTCCCCAATGGCCAACCATCTCTTGCCTCCATTTTGAGTCTTTCTCTGCTCTAGCCTCCATGGCAATGACCCTGAATCACCCCCTATACCTGGGCCAACCAGACCCCTTCCCTGAGCTTCCCAGCCCTTCTCCTCCCAGGGTTCAGCCCTTCTCTCACCCACCTGCTGAGTCCATTGTATTTTCTCTCTGATTTCAGGATGGTGGTGTTCTCTGCAGAAAGAGTCAGAGAGGAAAAGGAAAGGAGATTTTAGAGAAATTCTGCACACACACATCAGTGAGCTCTACAAGATCCTAAATGGTAATGTTAGCTACCATTTACTGCGGACTTAGTACATGCCAGGCACATTCATTATCTCATCTAATCTTCATACATACATAATGAGGCAGGAACAATTACTATTCCCATCGTACAGTACAGAAACCAGCTCACAGAGAACAGACTTGCTCAAAGTCATGGAATTAGTAAGTGGCAGCATTCGGACCTGAACCCACGTCTCTCTGATTTTAAATCATATTTTCCTAACCACTATACTCCGCTAAAAGGAGCCCTGTTGGCATAGTGGTTAAGCACTTGGCTGCTAACCAGAAGGTTGGTGGTTCAAATCCACCAGCTGCTCCTCAGGAGAAAGATGTGGCAATCTGCTTCTGTAAAGATTACAGCCTAGAAAACCCTATGGGATCCTATAGGATCGCTGTGAGTCAGAATCATCTCGACAGCAGCGAGAGTCACACTCAGCTACCTACATGTAATCATTTCACTCTCAAGTTTTACCCTTCTTACAAAGGATTAAGGGCTATTAGATATGACAGGATGTTCAGGAAAAAGATATCTGAAATGATGTAGGTGATCAGTACAGGAGGACATGCGGAGGGGGTTGAACTTTGAAATGCACCAGCAAGTTGGGCTGGGACTAGGAAAGGGACAGATGTGAGAGCCTGCTCATTCTGGGGTGGGAAGGGAGAAATTATTCACACTGTGAAAGAATTTCTCCTGCCTCAAGGGTTGGAGACGCCCAGCCTATCCTCTCTCCAGCCACGGTCCGTCCCTGGATTCTCACAGAAGGAATCTTAAAACATATTTAGCCACACAGGTGAAGAACCTCAGAGGAAAAGACTCGCCCAAGGAAAGTGCTGGAGCCAAGACTTGAGTCCTCGCTTCCACTCCAAACCAAAGCTCTCTTTGCCTGCACTCACGCCCCCTCTGTTTATTCCCACCATAAAGTAGCACAGCACAATTCAGCCCCTTACAGATAGTGCCTCTCTGGCCGCATGTCTTGGAGAGCTGACTACTCAGACACTCAAATGCAGAGATGGCTACCAAAGAGGGTGGAGGGAACATATCAGATTACTCCAGTCAAAAACCAGTTGCTGTCAAGTTGACACCAACTCCTGGTGACCCTACGTGTGTCAGAGTAGAACTGTGCTCCGTAGGATTTGCAATGGCTGATTTTTCAGAAGTAGACTGCCAGGCCTTTCTTCCAAGTGCTTCTGGGTGGACTCAAACCTCCAACCTTTTGGTTAACAGCTGAGCACATTAACCATCTGTACCACCCAGGGACTCATATCAGATGACTAGGGCAATCTCATGTCCACCAGTGATAAATAACATCTGTGAGTGAAGAGCACCAAGACTTACAGCCTCTTTGGGCATCAAGGCCAGATGGAACTGTGTCTTAACACGGCTCACTTCCTCTCTGCCCTTTTATTTCTGTCCCCCTTCTGAGTAAGAGAACTGACCTCACTCAGTTTCTCTTTGACAGCTCCTACTCACCTACCAGGGAAAGAGTAGGAAGTGAGCTTGGAAACCGGATCTCCCAGTAAACATGGCACCAAATGAGTCACCCACGATGAGGCTCTGAGTCACAGGGGCATGATGGTGTGTGTGAGGTAGGGGGTGGTGTAGAGAGATGTCACATGTAAGCCCCAAGAAATGAGAGAGGAGCTGGGTGCCAGCTGGGGGAGGCTGGCACCAGCAGGCAGGGCACATCTGTTTACAGCGAGGAGGAGAGACAGCATGAGGGTGACCATTCAGGCCCTGAAAGTTAAGCATATATCCTGGGAAGACAGGGGGGTCAGTAGGGTGAGAAGGACAAGCATGAAGGATGATGTCATCAAACAGCCTGAAAGCTAGAGGTCTCCAGCGCTTCCTAACTGTGGTCTGAGCCCCATTTTCTTCATCTGTGAAATGGACATAATATGAATGCTCACTTTACAAAGTTGTTGTGAGAACTAAACAGTCAAACTATATTTAACAGTAAATAATAACTATTATAAGGACCCTGGTGGTGCCATGGTTAAGTGCTTGGCTGCTAACCAGAAGGTTGGTGATTCAAATCCACCAGCAGCTCCATGGGTGAAAAGACCTGGCAATCTGCTCCTGTAAAGATTTACAGCCTAGGAAACCCTACAAGGCAGTTTTACTCTGCCACATGGGGTCACTGTGAGTTGAAACAGACTCAACAGCACCTAACAACCACAGTAACCATTTTGCCTAGTGCTGGAGTTCAGCTGCTCTTACCTGAGCAGAGCAATCCCAGTCCAGTGGGGCTGTCCAGGGAGGCATTGCTGGTTCTGCAGTCCTGGAGCTTACAGCTGAGCCACTTCATTTCACCAATGAGTCCATCCTGGGGGTTCTTGCCCCAGGTACTAAGGTTCTCAGGGCAGGAGGGCTCCTTTAGCTGGAAGCAGTCTTCCTCAGAGGCATTTAGCAGCCACTGGCAGACACAGGACACCAGGGAGCTGGCTCCTCTCTTCTCCTCCCTGCCTTTCATTTCTTCA
>NW_004443971.1:9378011-9397937 GCF_000243295.1 Trichechus manatus latirostris
ACTGCTGACCCTCTGGTTAGTAGCCAATCTCTTAACCACTGCTCCACCAGGCCTCTTAGTCTCTTAGCTAATGGCAAATTTTCACTCTTTGAGAGACATTGATTTAAAACAGCCCAAAGCCATTCTGATCTAACCGAGGTGTGTGATAAAATAAGTGATGACTGAACAGGATCAAGCCAATTTTAGGAACCCTGGTGGTGCAGTGGTTAAAGCACTAGGCTGCTAACTGAAAGGCTGGAGGTTCAAAGCCACCAGCTGCTCCATGGGAGAAAGATGTGGCAGTCTGCTTCTGTAAAGATTACAGCCTTGGAAACCCCATGGGGCAGTTCTACTCTATCCTATAGGGTCGCTATGAGACGGAATCCACTCGACCTCATTGGGTTTGGTTTTGGATGCCAATTTTGGAAAAAGAGGAGATGCACCCACCAAACACCAAGCACAAGAGCCTGCAGGAGCCTGAAGGAGGAAGCCCTGCCTTGCTGTGTGTGGCCACGGGGAAGACGGAAAGGGAAGAGTGTGAGGAACGTGCAGTCTCGAAGGCCGACATGGCAGGCGCTCAATCTGCTTTGGGTTGGAGGCCAGGAGAGGATGCGCTTAAGGCCAAATGAAAGACGATCTGTCACCCTCTGCCCCCCACCACCCCCATCCCACCTCTCCCCAGAGAGCTGCAGGAGCAGTTAGGGGACCCCCGTTTCACAAGGTGAGAGTCAGAACCAAGAATCTAGGTGACACAGATGTGTTACTTAATAAGCCAGGACTCAGTTTCCCTATTTGTGAATTGAGGCAAGAGTGAGAAGAGCAATAAGGCAGAACCATAAAAATGACCCCACCACCTGTCTAACAGTTTGTCGTAATGGGGTGGCTAGCATGTTGCTGTGATGCTGGAAGCTATGCCACTGGTATTTCAAATACCAGCAGGGTCACCCACGGTGGACAGGTTTCAGCGGAGCGTCCAGACTAAGACAGACTAAGAAGAAAGGCCTGGCAATCTAGTCCCAAAAATTAGCCAATGAAAACCCCGTAGATTACAACAGAATAGTGTCTGATGGACTCAAACATGCCAATGATCATAGGGATGGAGCAGTACTGGGCAGAGTTTCATTCTGTTGTACACAGGGTCACCATGAGTCAGAATGACTTATCACAACTAACAACAGGAAAACAATCAGAAAAATGAACAGTTCTTTTCACAAATACATCTCATCGTCCCCTTCTATTGTCCCCTTACACACGTCATCTTATACATTATACATTTATTCTAACAATAATGATATTGCTCAAGATGTGCTAAGAACTCTTTTTGGAGAAAAGCCTTTCTAAGTGTTAGGCATTGTTTTTATTTTTAATTATGTAAGGAGAAGGGTGCATCATAATGTTTTCAGTTTGGGGCTTCTAAAAGTTTGTGTTTTATTAGGTAATATTCTTATGGTTTAGAATTCAAACTATAGAAAAGGATGGTCAGTGAAAAGCTGCTCTTCTGCTCTTGCCCCCAGCCGGCGAGCTCCCCTCTCTGGAGGCAGCCAGCATCACCAGTTTATTATGTGCTGTATAGATACAGGGGAGGCCCTGGGCGGTGCAAATGGTTAAGCGCTTGACTACTAGCCAAAAGGTTGGCAGTTAGGACACACCCTGAGATACACTGGAAGACTGGCTTGGTGATCTGCTTCCAAAAGGTCACAGCCTTGAAAACCCTATGAAGCACTTCTACTCTGCACACGTGGGGTCACCATGAGTTAGAATCAACAGCAACTCACAGTAACAGCTACTTAAAAAACAAATTAAAAAAAAAAAATTGCCGTTAAGTCAATTCTGACTGATAGTGACCCTATAGGACAGAGTAGAACCGCCCCATAAGATTTCCAAGGCTGTAATCTTTATGGAAGCAGACTGCCACATCTTTCTCCCGAGGAGCAGCTGGTGGGTTCGGACCACTGACCTTTCAGTTAGCAGCTGAGCACTTAACCACCATGCCACCAGGGCCCCTACAACAACTATAGGCTGTTTAAAACCAGGCTAGAAGGAAGAACAGGGAATAGCCTTGCCATCAAGAAACTGATGATCTAAAGCAGCAGTTCTCAAAGTGTGGTCCAGGGACCCCCTGGGAGTCCTGGAGATCCTTTCAAAGGGTTAGTAAGGTCAAAACTACATTCATAACAATACCAGTACCCAGTTAGCCTTTTTCATTCTCATTCTCTTACAAGCGTACGGTGGAGTTTTCCAGAGGCTACATGACATGTGACACTGCAACAGACTGAATGCAGAAACAGATAGGAAAGTCCAGCTGTCTTGCATTAAGCCAGACAATAAACAGATTTGCTAAAATGCAAAATGATGCCTCTCTTCTCACTAAATTTTTCATGTTCTGGAAAACATTTCTTTTCATAAAAATATGTTGTTTGTGTTAAGATATAATGGTGGTTTATTACTGTTTTAAATGAATTAATAAATTAAGAATTCTTTAATTTCTAATGTGGTAAATATAAATAGATGTAACGCACATAAATGAAAGCTCTTTGGGTTCCTTAACAATTTTTAAAGTTGTAAAGGGCTCCTGAGACCAAAAGTTTTGAGAATGGTTGGTCTAATGATTTATGGTATTTCTTCGCCAAAGGACAAGAGAGGAGCACATCACCAAGGGTGTGGTACCTCAAGAGGTACAGTCCAAAAGACGCAGGAGAAGCAGAAATAGGTGTTCTCAAATAGCAATATGTGCCCAGGAGGACAGATGATCTCTTGGAAGAGAGTACTCTCCTGGGGCCTCCTGACTGGCAGTGCTGGGGCTGTGCAGATGGGCTTTGCCAGAAAAGACAGGACCTAGGCACAGGTAGGGGCTGGGGAGCGTGGCCCTGAGGTGGGGAAAGCCTAGAGAGGAAGCTGTGTGCCAGACTAAGCCACTGACCGTCCAACTATGATTTCAAGGGTCACCTGCTCCTCAAAAGAACACTTCCTTACTAGCTGTTGGTGCCTGAAATTCCAATGGAAGTGTCTCATTCCCTTAGCTTTGAGGTAAATGCAATCCAAAACACCACTAAGTATAAGCCAAGATTACATAAATGTGTAAATAACATTATGGAAGATAGATTAGAAGGTTTCACTTTAATAAAGCAGGAGTGTGTAACTATGACAGAAGAGGAGTTGGGTAGGTGGGGGCATGGGTACGGATGGTAAAGGAGACCAACAGATAGTAAATAAACAGAACGTAGGACACCGTGCATGGACTCATGATGACAGTGTCACAACAGAGGAGTTTGATCAATGCAATTCTGGGCATCTAAAATCTAAGCACCACCACCCATCTGTCAGTTTGTCACACTGTGGTGGCTTGCATATTCCTATGATGTTGGAAGCTATACTACCAGTATTTCAAATACCAGCCTATAGTGGACAGCTTTCAGCAGAGCTTCCAGATTAAGACAGACTAGGATGAAAGACCTGGCAACCTACTTCCAAAAATTAGTCAATGAACTAACACAACAGAATATTATCCACTATAGTGCCAGAAGATGAGCCCCCTAGGTAGGAAGGCATTCAGAACTCACAGTGGTCACAACATGGATTTGAGCATAGCAATGGTCATGAAGATGGCGCAGGACGAGGCAACATTTTGTTCTGTTGTACACGTGGTTGCCATGAGTCGGCAACTGATAACAACAACTATAAAATAAAAAGAAAAATCCAATCCAGCCAAACTTTTTTTTTTTTTTTTTGGTACATGGATGTATCCATCAGTGAGACAGACTTCAGGGGTCGAGAAGAACCGGACATGGACCTGGGCTGAGAAACTGCTACCACCCATTAACTGTCTAGCAGGGAAGATACCCACCCCTAATTTTAGCAGCTGCAATCAGAGGCAGGTGTGTGGTCAGCACTAAAATGGTATATGAACAAAGGGCTATTGGAGCAGTGAGGAAGGGTGAGTTGTGTCTAACTTGGGTGGCCGGGAAGGCGTGGAGGAGGTAGCATTTGTGCTAGTCCTTAACACACGGCAAGGACTCCTATAGGCTGTACTGAGGCCATGAATATACCAGCTGGGAGGGTGGGATGAGCAAAGGCATGGAAGCTGTACCATTGTCTTAGACTGGGTTTTCTAGAGAAGCAAAACCAGTGAGGGGTGTGTGTATATATATATATATATATAGAGAGAGAGAGAGAGAGACAGATTTATATCACGGAAATGGCTCACTCAGTTGTAAAGGTTAGAAAGTCCCAATTCTGTGGGTCAGGCATCAGGCTGGAGGCTTCTCCAGACTCACATAGCTGCAGTGGCTGATGAACCCAAGATCAGTAGGTAAGATGGTAGGCTGTTGGCTCACATCCCAAGAACTGGAGTTCAGATGATGACGAGCTGAATGCAAGATCCACAGAAGAGAAAAGCCAGCGACATTAGCCAGAAAGTCTATATATATTGGATGCAGGCCATAACCCCAAAGAAACCCCTTTCAACTGATTGACTGCTCATAACAGATCTCATCATGGAGGAGATTACATTGTATCAGATCTCATCATGGAGGTGATTACATCATTACATAACCACCAAACTATATCGTAACTGCCAAGCCACTGAGAATTATGGCCCAGGCAAATTGACACACAACCTTAACCATCACAGTCCACCCCTTGTCAACTTGGGCTGGTACACATCTCCTTAAACCACACATAATCTCTAAGTAAAGACAATCATAAAGTTTACTTGTGCCTAATGTGGTACAACTAACACACATACAACCAAAAACGCACTAGCCCTCTTTGATCTTATATTTTATAAGTGAAGAAAACAAAAATATTTGATACACACATACAAGAAAGAAATACTCATAACAACTACAGTCCTCATTTCTTCAACTGGTCATAGCTGGTATTTAGAAGTGCCTTCTTCGACCACCCATTCTGTATTCCTTTTACCCTCAGCAAGCACCTCAGCTGGTCGTGGTTCTTTGCCTGGTAGGGTGACCCAAACTTTCATTCCTGAAGGGGCCGGTTCATTAGTAGTCGTGTCAAAATTGGTCTGTTGTAGTTTTCCATTGACTTTAATCTCAGGGCATGGTAGTACAAAGAGACGCTCTAAGGTATCTCCTGCATTCCAGACATACTCTTCTTTACCACCATTATGTAATGTCAATCTGATTTCCATTTGGTAACAAGGATCAATCACACCAGACAATATGGCAACTCCCTTCTATACCTGTTGATCCAGAGATATAAGGAGTGGCATTCTTAACTTCCAGTTCAATGGAATCAGTGATGTGTCTTCAAGCAGGAGCATTCCTCTCTTTGGTGCTTAGACCTCCAGACCCACAGAGCATAGGGTCACAAGCAAAACTTTTGCGAGTGGGTCACTAGGGGTAATAGTGAGTAGTACCACTCCCATTTCCACCCCTTGACTCCTGGACCCATGAATTCTGGCTATGTTCCTGAAACACCACCATATATCAGACACTGGTTAGAGCATACACAGCCTCCCAGAGAACATTACCCCAACCCTGCAAGGTATTGCCACCTAGCTGGTGCCATAATTATGTCTTTAGAAGGTCATTTCATTGTTCTGTCAAACCAGCTGCTTCAGGATGCTGGGGAACACTGTAAGACTAGTGAGCTCCATGAGGATGGGTCCATTGCTGCACTTCATTTGCTGTGAAGCCTCTTGATCTGAGGTGATACTGTGTGGGATACCATGATGGTGGATAAGGCATTCTGTAAGTCCACAGATGGTAGTTTTGGCAGAAAAATTGCATGCAGGGAAGGCAAATCCATATCCAGAGTAAGTGTCTATTCCAGTAAGAACAAAACGCTGCACTTTTCATGATGGAAGGCATCCAATGTAATCGACCTGCTACCAGGTAGCTGGCTGATCACCTCGAGGAATGGTGCTGTACCAGGGACACAGTGTTGGTCTCTGCTGCTGGCAAATTGGGCACTCAGCAGTAGCTATAGCCAAGTCGGCCTTGGTGAGCCTTGGTGAGTGGAAGTCCATGTTGCTGAGCCCATGCATAACTTCCATCCCTGCCACCATGGCCACTTTGTTCATGAGCCCATTGGGCAATGATGGGAGTGGCTAGGGAAAGAGGATGACTGGTTTCCACAGGAATGTCATCCATTTGATTGTTAAAATCCTCCTCTGCTGAGGTTACCCTTTGGTGAGCATTCACATGAGACACAAATATCTTCACTTCTTTAGCCCATCCAGAAAGATCTGTCTGCATCAGACCTTTTCTCCACACCTCCTTGTCTCCAGTTTTCCAGTCTTGTTCTTTCCAAGTCCCTGACCATCAAGCCAAACCATCGGCCACAGACTATGAATCAGTATACAATCACACATCTGGCCATTTCTCCTCCCAAGAAAAGTGAACAATCAGGTGCACTACTTGAAGTTCTGCCCATTGGGAGGATTTCCCTTCACCACTGTCCTTCACGGAAGTCCTAGAATGGGGCTATAATGCTGCTGCTATCTGCTTTCTAGTGGTGCCTGCATATCACACAGAACCATCTGTAAACCAGGCAAGAGTTTTCTTTTCCTCAGTCAACTGATCATAAGGAACTCCCACTGAGGATATAGAAGTAAACAGGGTGAAGGCCATAGGCATTTGGGCCACTTCTTCATGCAACTTGTGCCTTCAGGTCCTGCTCAGGCGCAATCTCATATATGCCACTTCCATTTAATGACGGAGTACTGCTATGCACATCCGACTTTGTGGCTCCATGGGTCAGATGGGCAGTTCAGGCTTCATGGTGACTTGGTGGCCTGTGGTTAAGTGTTCAGTCTCTACTAAGGACAAGTAACAAGCCAAAAGCCATTTCTCAAAAGGAGAGTAGTTATCTGCAGAGGATGGCAGGGCTTTGCTCCAAAATCCTAAGGGTCTGCCCATGATTCTCCAATAAGGGCCTGCCAAAGACTCCAAACAGCTTCTCTATCTGCCACTGACACTTCAAGCACCATTGGATCAGCCAGATCATATGGCCCAACTGGCAGAGCTGCTAGCATGGCAGCCTGAACCTGTTTCAAAGACTTCTCTTGTTCTGGGCCCCACTCAAAACTAGCAGCTTTTTAAATCACTTGATAAGTAGGCCAGAGTAGCACACTCAAATGAGGGATATGTTGCCTCCAATATCCAAAGAAGCCCACTAGGCATTATGCCTCCTTCTTAGTTGTGGGAGGGGTCAGAAGCAATAACTTATCCTTCACTTTAGAAGAAGTACCTTGACATGCCCCAAGCCACTGTACACCTAGAAATTGCACTGAAGTGGAAGGCTCCTGAAGTTTTGTCAGATTAATTTCCGACCCTGTAGCATGCAAATGTTTTAGCAAAATGTCCAGAATCACTGACACATCTTCCTTACTAGGTCCAATCAGCATAATGTCATCCATGTAATGGACCAGTGTGACATCTTGTGGAAGGGAAAGGTGATCAATGTCCCTGTGAACTAAATTATGACATAGGCTCGAGAGTTGCTATATCTTGAGGTAGGACACTGAAGGTGTATTGCTGGCCTTGCCAACTGAAGGCAAACCACTTCTGGTGGTTCTTCAAAACAAGTATGGAGAAAAAAGGCATTAGCCAGATCAATAGTTGCATGCCAGGTATCAGGATATATATTAATTTGCTCAAACAATGAAACCACATCTGGAACAGAGGTGCAATTGGAGTCACTCCTTGGTTAAGTTTTCGATAATCCACTGTCATTCTCCAAGATCCATCTGTTTTTTCGCACAGGCCAAATAGGCAAGTTGAATGAGGATGTGGTGGGAATCACCACCCTTGCATCCTTCAAGTCCTTGATGGTGGCACTAATCTCTGCAATCCCTCCAGGAATGTGGTATTGCTTTTGGTTTACTATTTTCCTAGGTAGGGACAATTCTAATGGCTTACACTTAGCCTTTCCTACCATAATAGCCCTTATTTAACATGTCAAGGATCCAATGTGTGCATTCTGCCAGTTGCTGAGTATGTCTATTCCAATTATGCATTCTAGAACTGGGGAAATCACTACAGGATTGGCTTGGGGACCAACTGGACCCACTATGAAACAGATGTGAACTAACACTCCATTAATAACCTGACCTCCAGATACCCCTACTTTGACTGGTGGGCCACAGTGACATTTTGGGTCTCCTGGAATTACTGTCAGTTCAGAATCAGTATCCAGTAATTCCTGAAAAGTCTGATTATTTCCTTTTCCTCAATGAACAGTCACTCTTGTAAAAGGCCGTAGATCCCATTGGGGAAGCCTGAGAGAAAGATTTACAGTATAAATTTTTGGAGTCTTTCCTCAAGGGAACCCAGCCTCCCCTTCATTCAAGGAGTTGTGAGTCTGTAAACTCACTCAAGTCCGGGAATTGATTGAGGTGATCTGAGTTAGACTGGTGATTTGAGTTAGACTGGCATTCACTTGACCTAGAATTCTTACACTTGTACAGATCATCAAGTAAATACTTAGCAGATTTCTTATCTGTTCCACTCCTAGGGACACCATGACTAGTAGCCAATGTCATAAGTCCATATTAGTCAGACTATTCTGATCACTGCTTTGACTCGCTGTCTATTACGGTAACCATGCCCTTGTCTTTGTTGATTTTGGCCCCTACCACCACGGGGTCCAATCAGCATCATTGTAGTTAGGTGTCTTAATTCTGTTAGGGCAGCTGCTGTCAAATGTGACTTATATAAATAGCAATCACGGCAGTCTTCAAGGATGCTGGGCTCCCTTCACCAATTTGTTCCTCACCATTGTGGTAAAAGGTGTGTCCTCTGAGCACCCCATGTGTGGGTCTTTGGTCTAACCTGATAAATCCACCCTAACACACCTTCTTCTACAGTATACCAAGGCAGGTCTAGCACTTCAACTTGATTAAGTGTTGGTCACCACGTAATCTGTGCTCCAGCAAAACAACCAAATAAACTATTATTAGATTGTTTCCTAACCTCTCGAGCTGAAACACTGAATGAAGAATCTGTGCTTAGTGGGCCTATATCAATAAACTCAGACTGATGCAGCTTTATGTTCCTTGCACCATTATCCCACACCCTTAATAGCCATTCCCACACATATTCCCCAGATTTCTGTTTGTACAAATTAGAAAAGTCAAGCAGTTCTTTTGGAGGATAGCGTTCCTTCTCCTGGGTCACACTTGTACTTCACCTTTTGGGGTTTACTGGGACTTAAGTTTAGTTATAGGTGTAGAAGCAAAAAGGTGTGGTGGGAATGTGTTTTGAGAACATCCAGCAAGGTCTTGTAAGACATCTGCCTCAGATGATGTCCCAGGTGATGACTTAGATGCCAACCCAGGCAATTATCTCAGACTAAGGTGCTTCAGTCACAGCTGGGTTAATCTCATCAGATGGGGGTGGAGAGGCTAATGGTTTTGTTGGCAGGAGCGATTCAACAAAATTTAGGGCTCAGTGTCCCCAGCTTCCTGATTATCTGTCCATATGTCCCCATACCAAGTTTCAGGATCCCACTTCTTCCCAATCAATGCTGTCATCATGGAGAGATTACATTATATCAGATCTCATCATGGAAGTGATTACATCATTACATAACTGCCAAACCCTACATCATAACTAGCAAACCACTGAGAATCATGGCCCAGCCAAGTTGACACACAACCATAACCATCACAACCATGCAGTCCTCAATGAACATCTGAAACCACTGATAAGATAAGGAGCACTGCGCACCTGAGGGTGAAGGGAAGGCATCACCTAGGTTGGGGGGAGGAAGGAAAGAACCTAGGAAGACAGCTCATGAACTAGACTCAAGCACTTTGAGTGACGAGATCATGTCTGATTTGACTCTCTCCCCAGCGCCTGGGCTGTGCCTAGAATACAACAGGCACCCAATAAATGCTTGATGAGAGAATGGAAAATTGGCCACACTTCTTTTGTCCCAACTGGCCACAGACTTGCGGCTATTATCAAGCTGGGCCATCAAGAACAGAGAGGAGGGGGATGTTCAAGTAAACTTCCTCCTGGCTTCCTCTGAAGTACATACTCTCACCATTTCTGGGACTTTAAGTAGTTTTTTTAAAATAGTTTTTGCAAAATTTCTCTTCTCGAAATAGAAATCTTGTACCCACTTGAGGTTTGCTACAGAGTCATTTGTTGATTGGGGGTTGCTTTAAAGATCACCTTCAAGTTCTCAGTTTGCACAGTGGCCTATTTGCAAACCTCAAGCAATTACCTTAACATTTGGCTTCCCAAGAAAATTAGAATGTCAACCTCTTGGGCTGCTACAGAAGGTCACCAGGGAACATGTGAAATCAGCAACTGTTCATAAGTGACTTAATAGGAACTGGCCTCAGATTCATGGAAATTACCGATATTTACCAGCTCTGCACATAACCTTCATTTAATCTAAAAAAAAAAAAAAATTCACAAATTTTTAAAGAAAGAAAGTACATTTTATCAAGTGCCAAATGGAAACTTTATGTGCATATCATCTGATTTAGTACTCAGAACTGGAGACATCTCCTGTGATCTGCATACAGCAGTATGAAGATTAGGCATACTTATCCCCATTTACAGATGAGGTGACTGAAGTTTACTGAAAGTGGTAAGTGACTTGCCTAAGGTCACGAATAGCAAACAGTGTGACCAGCATCTAAAAACAGGTCTCACAATCCCTTAGTTGCCCTCTTTTTACTACACAGGTTGTTCCTAAGCATGTGGAAGCACTTTCTTAACTCCAATGGCCACATAAATTTTCAGAGCAGCTAAGGACAGTTGTTCAGGTTGTTTATTGCTCAAGAGCATGAGATCTAAGGAGACTTTGGGCATCATAGACATAATTATGATGTTGAACATTTTTCATATTTTTTTGTAACTGTTGACTTCAAAGGTGGGTGATTTGTATTCTTATTATAATCATTTTTGTCAGATAGCAATAAAATGTCTTCTTTAACAAAAATCCATCTATTATGATAAAATTATGATACATGCAAGTGAAGAGAATTTTTCTAACAGGGTTGACATCAAATTGCGTTCATAAGCTGAAGCAGAATGAATTTTGACTTAAAACATCTACAATACCTTTTACTTCTAAACAAGGATCTGCTTTTCCAAATATTATTTTTATTTTTATCTAAAATGTTTTTTAATTCCCTATTAGCATTTGTGTATTGGCTAAATTTGAAGTTTTATATTGCAATTCATATTGTCTGCCTGAATGGTAGTTCTGAGTTCCTAATTTACATCTTACAAGGTTTTCATTATGACATAATCATTTTTGTAGTGGTTAATGTTCATTTACCATTATGTATCTACTAAGTAATTATTTTCTATTCATAAATTAGAGACAACTGCTATTCAACAAATTGCTAATTATATCAGGTTGTTGTTGGGTGCCTTCCAGTTGATTCTGACTCATAGCTACCCCATGTGAGAGCAGAACTGCCCAAACGGTTTCCTGGGCTGTAATCTTTATGAAATTATATCATAGCTATTATTTATGGGTTAAGAAAATCTCTTCAGGACAAAAATTAACTGCTGTTAAAATTTCATGACTTACTACATATTATTTTTTAAAGTTACATATTCTAAGTTAAAATATTATTTCTCCCAAGATAATGGAAAGAATGCAAGATATTGAACCAAAAATAGAAAATAAAAAACCAGTTAGAATACGAAATGAAATAAAACAATTTAGATTGTTGAATAAATTTTGGGAGAAAAAGGTGGAATGCCAAAAGACAATGAAGAGTTCAGCGAATATGTTGCAGTGATGAACAAGATGCAAATTTCCCTTCTAATTCCATTGTCAACCGTAGCTGATGAATTTCTAGAAAAAATGCAAAGAACCCAAATACATGGTCATGTAATATGAATATAAAAAAAAAGCAAACACTTGTTGAAAATTATCCACCTCCAGTTTAGCCTAATTAACTAAGAATGTTTGCCTGGAGAATAATGCTCTTGCACACAATTATCTATATGAGTGTAAACTGACAACAGTTAATCTAAAGCACAGATGAGCACGTGAAGGGGCAGAGAACCTAAATTAGTGGTGATGTAACAATATGAGTAGAGATAATGCGAACGGTGCCACAGTATGAAGTATGCAACCAATGTTACTGAACTGTTCATATAGAAATTGTGAATGGATGTATGTTTGGTTGTGTATATTACCACTAGAAATTAATAAAATATTAAAAAATAATTATCTACCTCAAGTAAGAAATTAAAAAAAATTTTTTTTATTGTACTTTAGATGAAGGTTTACAGAACAAATAGTTTCTCATTAAACAGTCAGTACACCTATTGTTTTATGACATTGGTTAACAACCCCATGACATGTCAACACTCTCCCTTCTCGACCTTGGAGGACCTTTTTTTTTTTTTTTTTTTTTGTGAAAGAATACATAGCCAAAGATACAACATGTCAAAAATTTCTACATGTACAATTCAGTGACATGAATTACGTTCGTCCAGTTGTGCTACTACTCTCACTTTAGATGAAGGTTTATAGAACAAAATAGTTTCTCATTAAACAGTTAGTACACATATTGCCCTATGACGATGGTTAACAACCCCACGACAAGTCAACACTATCCTTACTCAACCTTGGGTTCCCTTTCACCAGCTTTCCTGTCTTCTTCTGCCTTCTAGTCCTTGTCCCTGGACTGCTGCGCCTCATTAGTCCTGTTTTGTTTTATGGGGCTGTCCAATCCCCGGTTGAACGGTGAACCTCAGGAGGGACTTCACCACTGAGCTAAAAGGGAGTCCGGGGACCATCAAGTAAGAAATTTTAACTTTACGAAAGATAATCCAGGTTGGAAGTTTTTGGAAATATAATGAACACAAATTTTTCCAAATGGTGGGGAAGAAAATCACTAGATTCTCATTATTTTATTATAATTCAAAGGATTCTGCATGTTGTCTCTCTCGCCAACTGTGAGAATAGAAAGATCAACTGGAAAATTAAAAAAGGTGAAAAGATTGGGAGCACTTACCCATATTTTTCAGTAAACATGAAGAAATGGAAATGAACATTGACAGCAGTGCTAAGCAGTCAAATTTCTAATCTGATTAGAAAAATATGTCATCATTGGTGCTGTAAACCAGATTCTATATGATGAGGAAAATATTGGCATGCTGCTATTGAACACATAATATACACAATTCTGGTTTTGGCAAGACGATATCTAGCATTCAGAGATCAGCCAAGAAAATGTGTGAGCATGATGGCCAGAGTTTTTTTCATTTCCAGAAATCACAGACGATTAATAGAACTATGGCAGAACATTTATGCAGAATGCAAATATAAACACCAAGTAACATTACACATTAGCTATCAGATAAAATGAAAAATCAAATAATTAAAATTAGAGCAGATTTGCTGACTGAAATCATTTTGAAGATTGCAAGAAATGCTAAATATTATTTAGTTATAAAAAGGAGGTACATCTCCTGATGTAAGCCAATAATCGTAAGCCAATTTTTTTAGATTGGTAATTTTTCTCAAAATGCTAGTATTTTTACACATAAACGTTTTTAAAATTTTTTCCCATAAAGGAAAGGATTACACAGATTTTTAGTAGCCCACCAATAAAAACTGAATCTAGATCATAATAATTTGAGGGGGTAGGGATACAACAATGATGAAAAAAAATTGTGACAAATTTAATGGATTTCAACAAAAGCTCCCCAAAATATTCTAAGGTTGCCCATTCTATAAACCTAAATAAGAACAAAAAACATACAAACAAAAAAAAAACCAAACCCATTGCCATCAAGTCTATTTCACCTCTTAGAGATCCTACAGGACAGAGTAGAACTGCCCCATAGGATATCCAAGACTGCAAATATTTACTGAAGCAGACTGCCACATCTTTCTCCCACAGAACGGCTGGTGAGTTCTAACCACCGACCTTTCAGTTAGCAGCCAAATGCTTAACTACTTCGCTTCTAGGGCTTCCTCTTTAAACCTAGTAGGGAACAATACAGCAAAAAGTTCATTCAACACCCACCAGATTCTATTATATCATGCAAGAACTGTACAATTACTTTTTGACTTTAGCAAAATATTGCAGTGTACTGAAAGCAGAGTAATCAAACATAAATTTGAAACTATTGTCAAACACGTGATATGAAAAGGTCAAGTTGAAATCATTGCAACCCTAAAAACTCAGTTGGAGGCAGTATGGAATGTTCTTCTAGAAATCACTGATATTAATGAAGATATACATTCCAGAACACAAGCCAAAGCTATAGTTTTGAAAATATATACTTTTCTCCCATTTCTTTTGGATACGTGTGTGTATGTGGCGAAAACATACACGTACGCCAATTCAGTAATTTCTACATGTATAATTCAGTGACATTGATTACATTCAAGTTGTGCAAGCATTCTCGATATCCTTTTCCAAATGAAAATAAATATAGGAATATTTGCTCGGTACTACTTTGGCATGAAAATTTATGTGGCCATTGGAGTTAAGAAAGTGCTTCCACATGCTTAGAACAACCTGTGTAGTAAAAAGAGGGCAACTAAGGGATTGTGAGACCTGTTTTTGGCTGCTGGTCACACTGTTTGCTATTCGTGACCTTAAGTAAAGTGTATGAAAACGTAAATATTAAAATTAGAAAAACTCAAAAGGTAATGTATATAATGTCCTTGAAAGATAATGGAATTAAGAAACTCTTAGGAAAAAAAACAGTGATGATATTTATGAATTATATATTATTGATGCTAAACAAATTGTAGTCTCTTGACTTTGATGTCATGGTCCCTGGGTGGCCCAAATGGTTTGTTCGCAACTGCTAACCTAAAAAAGGTTGGCGGTTCAAACCCACCCAGCTAGTGTCATGAAAGAAAGTCCTGGCGCTCTGCTTCTGTAAAGATTACAGCCAAGAAAATCTTATGTAGTAGTTCTACACATGAGGTCACCACGTGTCAGAATTAATTAGATGGCAACAGGTTTTGTTTGGTTGACACTGATGCCAGCTTCCTCAAATAGAAAATGCAACAAAAAGGAAAGCTAAGACTCATTTCAGCTATGAATCCTACAACCAGCCCTTCTGCATTCCAAAGGTCTGTATCAAAATCAATTTTTTTCTATATTGGAAACAGCAATATCTCTTTAAAAGAAAGGTTTATGATGCTCAAATAATATCATGACCTTTGCAGTATTCTAGACGGTATGTATAATTTGAAAAAGTATGAAAAATGTGAACTTCTGCAACCATAAAAATATATGATTGAAATTCAGTAACTATAAAAAGTGTGATAATGAGGAGACATTGATGTGAGAAGAATTGAAATCATTAAGTCAAATTATAAGAAAGAAAAAATTCTTAAGTTGCTTTCTAAAATCTAGTTGACTCCTGTGAGGTGCCATAATATGCTTGCACATATTTGCAGCAATAATAAACTGGACACAGTTTACTAAAACCATTGTAATTCTCAGAATGCATTAACCTTGGCAATACCACTCACAAGTGGAAAATGTAGCTTCTCACATTTAAAATTTATAAAAGGCTATTAATATTCACAATGTCACAGGAAAGACTGTCAGGTCTAGTGATCATTTTTACAGAAAATACCATATCGGAATAAGCAAGTATTGAAATTGCCGTAGAGAATTTTGTTTCCATGAAAATTAGAGCTGTAATTGTTACAACAAATTATTATATCCCAAAGGTTTTGAGTTCTTAATTATTATGTCTAAAAACATTAATTTTCTATTAATTTGTATTCAATAGTTTTATGATGTAATTTATGTAGAAACAGCTTCTGTTTGCTTTGTGATTATTGAGAAGTATATGATTTACTAACTTAAAAAGATGTTACTTGAGAAAGGGGCACCTCTTTCTTACTCCCTCAGAGGCGTGTGAGGAGCAGCAGGAGCCCTGCACCTTTCAGTGATTTGTTCAAATGTGACTGGGCAAAAGGCCAGCCCAGGAAGCATCTAGTTCTCTCCTACATGAATATGCCTAGTGCATATAATTATGTGCATGAATTTGCCTGACAGCGGTCACCCTCAGAATAGTGTCCAAACGCATTAAAAACCCGTTGCCATCAAGTTGACTACAGCCCACGGTGACCCTTTGTGTATCAGAGTAGAACTGTGCTCCACAGGGTTTTCAATGGCTGCTTTTTTTTTAATGTGCTTTAGGTGAAGGTTTACAATTAATACACATATTGTTTTGTGACATTGGTTCCCAAACCCGTGACGTGTCAACACTCTCCCCCATTCCCGTTTGTCCAGCTTTCCTGTCCCCTCCTGCCTTCTCATCCTTGCCCCTTGCTGGTGTGCACATTTAGTCTTGTAAACATGGTTGAGCTACATGTATTATTTGTTTTATGGGCCTGTCTAATCTTTGGCTGAAGGGTGAACCTCAGGAGTGATTTCAGTACTGAGATAAAAGGGTGTCCGGGGGCGATACTCTTGGGGTTTCTCCAGTCTCCACCAGAACAGTAAGTCTGGTCATTTTTTGCGAGTTTAAATTTTTGTTCTACATTTTTCTCCAGCTCTGTCCAGGACCTTCTATTGTGATCCCTGCCAGAGCAGTCCGTGGTGGTAGCCGGGCACCATCTAGTTGTGCTGGACTCAGTCTGGTGGAAGCCATGGTAGTTGTGGTCCATTAGCCCTTTGGACTAATCTTTCCCTTTTGTCTTTGGTTTTCTTCATTCTCCCTTGCTCCAGACTGGGTGAGACGAGTAGATGTATTGTAGATGGCCACTCATAAGCTTTTAAGACCCCAGGCATTACTCACCAAAGTAAGGTATAAAATATTTTCCTTATAAACTGTTATTCAGTGGCTGATTTTTTGGAAGTAGATTGCCAGCCCTTTCTTCCAAGTTGCCTCTGGATGGATATAAACCTCCAGTCTTTGATTAGCAGCCGAGCACTAAACCATTTGCACCACCCAGAAACCCATTGCCATAGAGTCCATTCTAACTCATGGCAAACCCAGGTGTTACAGAGTAGAACTACTCCATAGGGTTTTCTTGGCTGTAATCTTTATGGAAGCAGATCGCCAAGCCTTTCTTCCGTGCTGCTGCTTGGGGAGGTTCAAACCAACCACCTGTAGCTTGGGCCACCTGGGGTACATTGCACCACCCAGGGACTCTGCAAACATGTTACCTAGGCAGGTAAGGGCCCTGTCCACCTCTCCAGCTTTATCTCTTAGCAGTTCCTCTTATACTCAATGCTGCAACCAACTGGAGCTTCTTGCAGTTTCTCAGTACTCTGTACTCATTCTTGTCTATGCACCCTCTGCCCCCATCCTCATCCCTTCTCCCGGCTCCCCGTACGCCTTCCCTGACCTGTCTATCTGAGTGTCGCCTACTCTCCCATCAGGACTAAGCTGAGATGCCCTCTCCTCCAGGAAGCCTTTCCCTTCCAATCCCCAGCCCTGAAGGCTAGGCTGGGTGGCCCTCCACATGGTGCTGTAGATCATAGCATTTCTTACACAGAGCTGTAATCACCTGCTACCCTGCTTATCTCCCCACGAAATTGTGACTCCTCCAGGGAGGAGCCATGTCTCATCAATTGTTCACCTTGGTGGCTCAGCAATTGTACATGGCTGTGCTGCCCAATACCTGGCACCAAACCGACACTCAATAAATATTTGGACAAAGACAAAAGCAAATGGTTATTTTACACACCTATAAAATGAGTTCCATATTGCTAACAGTCAAAGAAAATAAAATTAAAACAGCATTTTCGGAAGCCATTTTTTAAAAAAGAATTAAAATGTGCAGCCGTGGCAAGTGTTCTGGAGCTAGACACTCTTTGGCAGGAAGGCAAATTGTGACAGTCTTTCTGAAGGGCAAGTTGGTGGCGTGTATCAAAAAGCCCAGAAAACGTCCGTGCTTCTTGGACCCAGCAACTCCACTTAGAGGAATTTCTCCTGAGGAAATAGTGGTGTTTGTGCAAACATTGGGCTATAAGGTGGGTGACAGCAATGTCATCTATAATAGCAACAGCTAAGCAGCGATCTTCATGGTGGCTTGTTGCATAAATCATGGGACATTCATAGAATAGAACACGATCTAACCATTAATACGATCTGTGGAAACTTCTATTGACAGGGAAAGGTGCTCACAACATGTTGTCCAGTGAATAAAAGGCAGGTAATGCAACATTGTGTCAAATATGATGCCATTAAAACAAATACACTGCGTGTGTGTGTGTGTGTGTGTGTGTGTGTGTTGTGTATTCCTTCTTCTCCCCCCCCCGCCCCCCACCAAGTACAATATATGATGGTCATCTTTCCATGTCCACATCAAATCTGAAAGATAAAGACCAAAAATATTGATAACTATTATATCTGGGTGGGAATCGTGATTTTCAGATTCTTCTTTCTTGCTTCTCTGTGTTTTCTTCTTTTTCTATATTGAACATATATTGTGTTAAAAGAGAGCGAAGGTCCTTGCATGGAGCAAACAGTTTGGGTTCAGCTGGTAACTGAAAGGTTGGCACCACGGAAGAAAAAGCCTGGCGATCTGCTTCTGTAAAGATTACAGCCAAGAAAACCCTATGGAGCAGTTCTACTCTGTAACGCAGGGGGTTGCCATGAGTCGGAATCCACTCAAAGGCACCAGACAACAGCACAGAGAGGAAGAAGAGAAGAGTGAAAGGGAGGGGAGGGGAGGAGAGGAGGACACAAAGGGAAAGAGCTGGCTGGAGGGAGAGCCACCTCTTCTGGGGCAGTCAGGCCCTCCCAGGGGTTGATAAAGTCAGAGGGGAGGTGGTAACAAAAGGAAGGGCAGAACGGGAACTAGGAGAGTGACCCAGGAGGGGACTGAGTGGAGAACTCTAAGAGCCCTGGTACTGGGATAACAGCAACTTTGAAAAGTGAAGGTAGTTTTAGAAAGAAGGCTTCAGAGGCAAATGGAATTGCCAAAAGGAACCAAAGGTAGTCTGGGCATAACTGAGAATTTTGAAAAAATTTCTCATGACGGTGAAACTTCTCTTTACAACCCCGAGGGCTTCCTCTGTATTTACAGAGCACCTCTCCTTTGCATCTCACAAGGCTCCTAACTGATCCTTCCACTCTGACCTCTTTCTGGTAACCCTGCAGCTTTGCTCACAGATCTCTGATGAGTGTGGGTTAGACTCCACCCACCTTCCTAGGAATCTATTTTCAAATGCATTTCCGTAAATATCACATTAATCTAATGCTCCCAGTGCCTAAACCTTATTTGTCTCACTCTATACTTAGCTCAGGAGCCCTGGTGGCACAATGGTTAAGGGCAGGGCTGCTAACGAAAAAGGTCAGCTGTCCAATCCACCTTGGAAACACTATGGGCAGTTCTACTCTGTCCTACCAACGTGTTTGGTTTGGGATTTTTTTTTGGCATACTTAGCTCAAGAAGCCCTGGTGGTGCAAGGGTTAAACGCTCAACTGCTAACTGAAAAGGTTGATAGTTCAAACCCACCTATAGGTAATCTGCTACGCTTGAGCCCATCGTTGCAGCCACCGTGTCAATCCATCTTGTTGAGAGTCTTCCTCTCTTTCGATGACCCGCTACTTTACCAAGCATGATGTCCTTCTTGAGGGACTGGTCCCTCCTGATAACATGTCCAAAGTACGTGAGACAAAGTCTTGTCATCCTCGCTTCTAAGGAGCATTCTGGCTGTACTTCTTCCAAGACAGACTTGTTCGTTCTTCTGGCAGTCCATGGTATATTCCATACTCTTCACCAGCACCATAATTCAAAGGCATCAATTCTCTTTTGTTCTTCCTTATCCAAGCCCAGCTTCTGCATGCATACAAAGTGATTGAAAATACCATGGCTTGGGTCAGGTGCACCTTAGTGCTCAGAGTGACAGCTTTGCTCTTAAACACTTTTAAAGAGGTCTTTTGCAGCAGATTTGCCCAATGCAATACATCGTTTGATTTCTTGACTGCTGCTTCCATGGGCATTGATTGTGGATCCAAGTAAAATGAAATCCTTGACAACTTCAATCTTTTCTCCGTTTAT
>NW_004443971.1:9398579-9471898 GCF_000243295.1 Trichechus manatus latirostris
GGTGGTGTGAGGTTCCCATGGGTCTCTGCTTCCTTCTCTCTTTTATATCTCAAAAGAGATTGGCTTAAGACACTGTCCAATCCTGTAGACCTCATCAGTATAACTGCCACTAATCCATCTTATTACATCATAGTGATAGAGTTTACAACACATAAGGAAATCACATCAGATTACAAAATGGTACACAATTATACAATATTGGGAATCATGACCCAGCCAAGTTGACAGATATTTTCTGGGGACACAATTCAATCCATGACAGGGGTATAATAAACAAGGCTTAGCAAAGTAGAATAGCACCGTTTTATGTTGTTCTTGGGAGCCCTGGTGGCTAAGTGGTTAAAGGCTCAGGCTGCTAACCAAAAGGCTGGCAGTTCAAATCCACCAGCTGCTCCTTGGAAACCCTATGGGGTAGCTCTACTCTGACCTCTAAGGTCACTATGTGTCGGAACCAACTCGAGGGCACCTAACAACAACAATGTTCTTACCATCAAAGCTGGAGTCCCTGGTGGCTCGGACAGTTAAGCACTTGGCTTCTGATTGAAATGTGGATGGTTTGAATCCACCCAGAGGTGTCTCAGAAAAAAAAAAGATCTCAGCCATTGAAAACCCTATGGAGTACAATTCTACTCTGAAATACACGGGGTCACCATGAGCAGGGATTGACTTGATGACAGCTGGCTTGGTTTTGGTTTTTAACCATCAAAGCTGCTGCCTGGAAGTTTTGGTTATCTTCCAGAGGTCTTTACTTACGGGTATCACAGGAAGAATTAATCTGAAGTTAATGTATATGCCCTGACAATCTGTTTGCCAGGATGTTGAAAGATCTTTAAACGTGTTTGTTTTCCAAAAGCAGCTCAATGAAGCTTTTGTTAATAGAAATCATTTTCCTCCCTTTATTGACAATTACACAAGGATCCTGGACTGGAAGTTATGGAGTTATGGAATGCTTGGAACAATAGACAGGAACTTGCTGCTAATAAAATCAACCAAACCAGTCACCATCAAGTCGATCTTGGCTCATGGTGACCCCATGTGCGTCAGGGTAGAACTGTGCTCCATAGAGGTTTCAATGGCTGATATTTAGAAAGTAGATCTCCAGACCTTTCTTACAAGGCACCTCTGGTAGACTGGAACCTCCAGCCTTTCAGTTAGCAGCCAATTGCATTAACCCAGGGACTCCAGCTGCTAATAGATCCACTTTGAAAATGACAACTACTGTGAAATGGGTTTTCAAATCCTTACTAACAGTCTTTCTGCCCCCCACCCCCACCACCCACCCCACCTTCAAGCAGCAGAACCAAGTTTCAAAGGGAGGTAGCTAAAGGCTGTTTCCTGACCCATTTTTAACATCAAGGTTCAAAGAAAAGCCATGAATTAATTTATGGCTCTGCCAAGTTGTGCAGATAAAAATCACTATTTGTCCTGAAATCCATTTAGAAGAACTAATTACTGCTGGACACTTAGATTTACTCTCTGGAGATCTGGAACAAGAAATGGCAATTCAGTTGGAAAATTAATCACCATAGGCCTTCTCAGCAGCAATCAGCAGGCTGTGAATAAAGAGGGTGTGAGTTAAGGCCTAACTGGGGGTGAGGGAGTTCGAAGGCTTAACTGCCTTTAAAGTAAGCAGAGACACCGCTGGGAAGAGCCCGCAGGCTGGACTGCATTTGCTCTTCGCATTCAGCTTTGAAAAGGGGAGAGGTTGTCAGAGTCCTAAAGAGAGGGTTCATAGGGTCCCAGCTTTGATGCCACTCTGATAAAATGGCTTTTCAGGGAAGATTATCAAGCAGATTTATGAAAGGACTTGGCGCTGCTCTCGGATCTGCTAACCAGATAAAAAGGATTTCTGGTTATTAGAGCAACGATACCAGATCGCAATTCCCAACGCCTGCACCCGTATGAAACAGCTCTGGAAAGTGCCTGCTGAGTGGGTAGCCAGCCAAAGTCCCTAATCCTTGAAAATGAACTTGAGGTTTTCTGCCCACCCACACGACGTGGACTCACTCCTTTGTCCACTGTGTTTTCAGTGCTTTCAACAGAAATTTGGGCATGAGAAAAATAACAGGTTCTCAGATTATTTAAAAACAAAAAAACTTATTTAGGAAAAAAGAAAAATCCTCTAATGCCAGGTGTAACCCATTGGGGATGAAGCTACAAAGGCAGCCTAATTTGGCCTTTCCCCAGCCAGCAGGGATCCCAAGCTATAAAGGTCCTTTGTGTTTTAAGAATGGAAAACCGTTCCAGAGATGGGAAGCTACTTGTCCTAGGCCACTTAGTAAGTTAGGAACCAAGCCAGGACTAGAATGTGCCCAGGTGTCGTTCCTTGCACAATGAATGAGACCCTATGGTCTCCTTAAGGACTACCGTCCATGTGCAGGCACAATAGGACTTGCAGGTCAGTGAGGGAACCCCTGTAGACTCATTTCAAATGATGCAAAATAAAGCCAAGTGCTACTCATGGGGGAAAACTTGCCATTCAGTCAGGTACGCCAGGTTTCATTCCTGACTCGGTACCTCTTACTAGATGGCTGATCTTGGGCAAGTTATGGGAACTCTCTGAGCCTCAGTTTCTTTATCTGAAAAAATACTTAGAGAAAACAGTGCCTACCTCACAGGGCTGTCATGAAAACACATTTAAAGGAGAGAACACTGGAAAGCCGGTAGCCCAGGTGCTGATAAATGTTCATTGCCCTCCTACTTGCTGTGCCCTGACTTCCTGTGACCTGGAGCAAAGGATGGATTACAGATAAGGCTGAAATGGCTTTTGTAACACATTTGCTATCGATGCATTTGCTAGAGTGTAACCAGTGATTCAACAAAACATAAAATACACTGGAGTTCCTGCTCTGGCAAATGAAAAATTCCGAGGCTTTCGATGCCTGGGGGGAAGGGCACCTCTAATCTGGTTAGAGGGAGTCTCTTGGGGGGGCACAAAGGGTTAAGCACTTGCCTACTAGCCAAAAGGTTGACGGTTCAAACCCACTCGAGGTGCCTCAGAAGGCCGGACTGGCGATCTGCTTCCAAAAGTCACAGCCTTGAAAACCCTACAGAGTTTTCACTCCCACTAGGATGGCGAGGATTAAAAAAAAAGAAAAAATAACAAATGTTGGCAAGGATATGGGGGTTTTGGAATCCTTATCCATTGCTGCTGGGAATGCAAAGTGGTACAGCCATTGTGGAAAACAGTGTGGATGTTCCTCAAAAGACTAAAAATAGAACTACCATATGACCTAGCAATTCCACTCCTAGGTATATATACAAAAGACTTGAAAGCAGAGACTCAAAAAGAGATTTATGTGTATACCAGTGTTCATTGCAGCACTATTCACAATAGCCAAAAAGTGGAAACAACACAAACACCCATCAACAGGTGAACGGATAGACAAAATGTGGTACATGTATACATACAATGGAATACTACTCGGCCAGTAAGAGAAATGAAGTCTTGAGGTCACAGGAAGTCAGGGTGCAGTATGAATGGAGCTTGAAGACATTATGTTGAGCAAAATAAGCCAATCACAAAAGGACAAATATTGTATGACACCACTTATATAAAAAGACAAGAAAAAGCACATGTATAGAGATTAAAGTTTATTAGTGGTTATAAGGGGTGGGAAGGAGGAGGAAAAGTGGGGTTAACCAAGATGGCAAAATTACATTGATTAAGAGTAGCTTTGCAAAGCCAATTATTGTAATTGCTGTTAATAAGTTGTACACCTGTAAAAAGTTGAATTGGCAAAAGTTGTGTGATAGACATATTTACAACAATGACAAAAAAAAAGAGTAGCTGCTGAGGCTGCTTATGTACAACCAAACACCTCATGGGATTTGGTTCCTTGGTTTGGAGGTTTAGGGTTATGGTTTCATGGGACATCCCAGTTAATTGGCCTAATAACATGTTTAGTACTTCTGTTCTACCTCCTAGTTCGTTGCATAGTGCCTGGGGTCTTAAAAGCTTACAAGCGGCCATTCGAGGCACAGCAATTGGTCTGTATTCACCTAGAGAAACAGAGGAAGAAGAGCAGTCAGGAATAGGAGGAAGATACGAAATGTGTAGCTAATTGCCTCCATGAACTACTGCCTCCTTTGCCGTAATACCAGAAGAACTAGATGGTGCCCAGCTACCATTACTGAACATTTTGATCAAAGAGTCCATAGAAGAATCCTGATCAAAAGGGGGAAAATGCAGAACAGAATTTCAAATTTTCATGGACTCCAGGAGCCATGGAAGCTGGATGAATCTCTGAAACTACTTGTCATGGTTTGAATTGTGTCCCCCCAAAAATGTGTGTATCAATTTGTCTGGGCCATGATTCCCAGTATTGTGTGGTGGTCCTCCATTTTCTGTTGGTAATTTTATGCTAAAGAGGATTAGAGTGGGATTCTAACACCGTTACTAAGGTCACATTCCTGATCCAATGTAAAGAGAGTTTCACTGGGCTGTAGCCTGCACCACCTTTTATTTCACAAGAGATAAAAGGAAAGGGAAGCAAACAGAGAGTTGGGGGACCTCATACCACCAAGAAAGCAGTGCCGGGAGCAGAGCACATCCTTTGGACCTGGGGTCTCTGTGCAGAGATACTCCCAGTCCGGGGGAAGATTGATGAGAAGGCCGACAGAGAGAGAAAGCCTTCCCCTGGAGCTGATGCCCTGAATTTGGACTGTTAGCCTACTTTACTGTGAAGAAATAAATTTCTCTGTGTTAAAGCCATCCGCTTGTGGTGTTTCTGTTATAGCAGCACTAGATGGCTAAGACACTATTGCCCTGAGATAATCTTCAAAACTTAAACCAAAAATATCCCGTGAAGTCTTCTTAAAACCGAACAATAGTTTAGCTTAACTAGTAAAAAATGTCTGTCTTGAGCATTATGCTCCTTTAAGAACTATCTATATAGGATCAAATTGACAACAGCAACTCAAAAGAGTAGATAGGAACCTTAGGGGGCAGTGAGTTTATGTTATGAAGAAGGAACAACTCAGAAAAAGAGAGTGAGAAAAACTGCACAACTTGAAGAATGTAATCAACGTCACTAAATTGTACACGTAGAAACTGTTCAAAAAAAAAAGAGAAAGACTGTTGACAGATTGTGATAAATGTAACTGATATTGGTGAGTAATTTGTGTGGAAACTATCACAAGGGAACCTAACTTTCTGTGTAAACTTTCACCAAAAACTCAATAAAATATTATTTAAAAAAAAAAGAAACCCTCTGGAGCAGTTCTACTCTGCACTTATGGGGTCGCCGTAAGTCGGAATCGACCAAAGGCAACTAATAACAACATTCTGGTTAGAGGGCTGAGGGAAGTGGAAAGGGCTGGAGAGGGGAGGCCAGGGAAGTGGAGACCAGAGCTGTCTATTATGAATGCACTGCAACCAAACATAGAAGTGAGGAACCATTTTAATTGTCCTAAAATACAGATTTCTGGGTTCATGGAGTTGCACTGACCCACCCAAGCCATTTGCCCTTAGGTATCCTTTTGAACCTTGAGCCTTGAAGGAACGTTGAGCCTTTAAGCCTTTTTCCTGGAGTCACTTTCAAGTTAAACAACAGCCTAGTAAGGAGCTTAGTGGAGACTGCTTTGCCTTAGACATTGGGCTCTTTTGGAGAATTACAATGACCTTCAGGAACGACCCTTCCTGGACCCCGCCTGTATAACCTGCTTTCACTATCCCCTCTTCAGAGCGCCTACCCAATACCTTCAGCTGAAGATTCAAATTCTATCTACTCACAGTAAATATATTCTGCTACTCACAATAAATATATTCTATTACACTAATTTTTGGTGTTTCTCTGTGCATTTAGGATTTTGACATGAGTCACATATGTCATTTAAAATTTTCTAGTAGTCTATTAAAAAAAAGAGTCAAAAGAAACCGATAAAATTAATTTTAATAATGTATTTCATTTAACCCAATATATCCTACCTATTATCATTTCAACTTGTAATCAACATAAAAATTATTAATGAGACGTGTTATGTCCTTTCTTCCTGCTAAGTCTTTGAAGCTGGGTGTGTATTTTACACTTACAGTGTATCGCAGTTCCAGCGCTCACCGTAGTGGACAGGGCAGATCTAGACAAGTTCCCGTGTATCAACCACCGTGCTGAGTGCTGGTGGCCTACGGGACGAGACCAGAGCATGGTTCCTGCTCTCAAGAGACTCACCATCTAGTTTGCGATCTAGGACAGATGGGGAATTCACCCAACAATAAACATTTGTCTATATATCCCCAAACTGCTTGCATGGATTGAATTGTGTCTCCCAAAAATATGTGTTGGAACCCTAACCCCTATACCTGTGGATGTAATCCCTTTTGGGAATATGGTTTTCTTTGTTACATTATTGAGGTCATAGTGTAGGGTGTGCCCTAAATCCAATTACTTCTGAATGATAAAAAGGGCAGCAGAGACCCAGAAGCAAGCAAGCACACATGGGGAGGGACTGATGCCACGTGGAGATCACCATAGAACCCAGGAAGAGAAGCTGAAAGAGACAAGGATTCTCCCCCAGCACAGAAAGAGAGCCTTTCCTTAGAGCCAGCGCCCTGAATTCAGACTTCTAGGCCCCGAAATTGTGAGAAAATAGATAACCAAGACTCTGCCTATCATGAGGCACTAAACCTGCAGCTCAGTCTTTTCCCATAAAGCCCTAGACATGCCTGAACCACACGGCCCGTATTTCAAATATCCTTTACCACTGATGCCATAAGCAGTTGTCAGATTATGCGTCTGAGGTTTGGGCTACATGCAATTTCGTGAGCAGTTCAAGGGAAGGATGGATGCCTTGTTCTCCAATCCCTGTAGGCCTCATAAACCAAAAAGTCCATTGCCATCGAGTCAATTCTGAATCATAGCAACCCTATAGGACAGAGTAGAACTGCCTCATAGTTTCCAAGGAGCGACTGGTGGATTTGAACTGCAGACCTTTTGGTTAGCAGCCGTAGCTCTTAACCACTGTGCCACCAGAGGTCTGTAGGCCTCATAGGGCCCACTTTATACTAGACAAGCCCAGATTCTAGACAAGAAGAAAGAAACTGAAAGAGAAGTCTCAGTCCAAGGTGGAAAACACTTACCTGTCTCCTGGACTAGCAGCAGCAGCATTGGGAGGAACACCCCGCAAGGAGCCATCCGTGTTGAAGAGGCAGCTGCTGTCTGCCTGCTGCACCCGCCCCACCTCTCGGCCTTCTTGCCCTTGCCCCTCCCTTCAGAGGCTCTTCATTTCCTCTGCTGTTTGGCTCAGCTCAGAGGGAGACTCACACTCCCTGCTGAAATGAAAAGCCAGTGGCTGATGTGGCTTGCATGGCTATCTCCATGCTGTGCAGGTGCGACTCTCAGCAAACCCACAAAACTGAGGAGAATTGCTCTAGATACCCTAGGGTTTTTTGGAAACCCTTTCCTCCTTCCCGCAAACCCCACTCCCACCCCGACCCTAAGGTCCTTCCTTCACTATTCCTGCCGAGAAATTAAGTCATACTAAAGAGTTCATGACTCAGTGGACATCCTTTCCGGGGAAATTTGCATTTTTAAAAGACTAAACCATAATAAAAGGAATACCACCCCTGGGTGTCAGAGTGTGCTCCATAGGGCTTTCAATGGCTGATTTTTCAAAAGATGATCAGGCCTTTCTTCTGAAGCTCCTCTGGGTGGACTCAAACCTCCAACCTTTTGGTTAGCAGCTGAGTACATTAATTGTTTGCACCACCCAGGGGCCCTATTGAGTGCTTACCGTGTGCTAGCACTGTGCTAAGAAGATAATACTTCACTCAAAGGAATGACCAGACAATGGAGGAATTTCAGGCGTGGTGACACCAGGTGGAACAGAGGTAGCTACCGGGTTTTTTTTTTTTTTTTTTTTTTTAACTTTTTTTAGCTTTCCAGTCTTAGAGTCATCTTCTTTGTTTAGGGCTTGGGTGATGGGAGTAGAGGAATTAAGTTTGTTTTCACTCCTAACAGTATTTATTGAGTGCCTACTCCAAGCCAGGCACTGAGCTAGGGGCTACAGAGACATCAGGGAACAAGACTAGCAAATCTCTGTCCCTCAGAGGTCACAATATAGTCAGGGGAGACGGGCACTAAACAAAGGACAATTACAGATGGTGATCATCCCTGAGTTTCCTGTGTTTGCATCTCACCCTTTTGGAGAAGAACTCTCTCGAAACTTCAGATTTCCTGTCTCTGAAATAGGATTGAGACCAACTTTCTGATTTTTATATTGATGGAATGAACTTCAGATTTCCTGTCTCTGAAATAGGATCGAGGAGACCAATTTCCTGATTTATATATTGAAGGAATGAATGTTTTTTGCAAAGACTTAAGTGACGGGGCTCCATTTGGAGGTTCTCAGTTAAAAGAAGCTTGTTCAACCAGAAAGGGAGATGAGAAAAGTGTCTCAGCGTATTGGAATAGACGTAATCTTAATGCATCTTTACTGTGTTTTCCTCTTGTGGGTCTCCAGGATACTTAAATGGACCAGGAACAAGACAAGAGTTTCCAGGAATGGAGACAAATTCACCTTAAACAAGACTCCAAGATTAAAATTCTGCTTTTATCCTATCTAGCTCCAGCTAAATCCTACCCTGAGGAAGTTCCATGACGGGGACTGATCCAGAGAGTCCAGCAGCCCTGGTACTGCAAATAAAGCCTTAGACAAAGGCAAGGCCCCTGGTAAGGAGCCCTGGTGGTGCAACAGTTAAGCACTTGGCCGCTAACCAGAAGGTTGGAGGTATGAACCCAGCCAGCGGCTCTGAGGGAGAAGTACCTTATGATCTGCTCCTGTAAAGATTGCAGCCTAGAAAAACCCCATGGGGCAGTTCTACTCTATCACATGGGTCACTATGAGTCAGAATCCACTCGACAGCACAGAACAACAACCAAGACCCCTGATATCACTATAAATCTGAAACAAAAACCCGTGGAGGCTAACGAGGGGAAGGCATTGAAATTCGCACATTTGCCTAAGTATAATTTCTCTACCTCTTAAAAAAAATTTTAACCAAGTATTTATTGAGCACATACTGTCACATTTTCATGTATGCTTTATTTAATCCTCGTAACAAGTCCATCTTACAGATAAGGAAAGAAAGGGTCAGACTGTGTTTTGACTTTCTAGTCTTTATATATAGTTAAGTCCCTGATCACAGAGTAAGAACTGAGGACAGGTGGAATCCTTAGTAAATTTCCTGAGCAATTAAAATATACATATGGGCAGATGACCTCACAGTGTGTTTTAATCCAACTATATATATATATATATAACTATACATAAGCGATGAGTCCCTGTGTGGCGCAAACGGTTAAGCCCTCAACTACTAGCCGAAAGATTGGTGGTTCGAACTCATCCAGAGGCATCTCAGAAGATAGGCCTGATAGTCTGCTTCTAAAAGGTTACAACCTTGAACACCCTATGGAGCAGTTCTACTCTTCACACATGGAGTCAACCATGAGTCGGAATCGACTGGACAGCAATTAACAACATAAGCGACCCAACTCATAGTGACCCTATGTACAACAGAATGCAACACTGCCCAGTCCTGCACCATCCTCACAATCATTGTTATGTTTGAGTCCATTGTTGCAACTATTGTCCCAATCCATCTCACTAAGGGTCTTCCTCTCTTTCGCTCACCCTCTGCTTTACCAAGCATGATGTCGTTTTCCAACGCCTGGCCCCTCCTGATAACATGTCCAAAGTAGGTGAGATGAAGTGTCACCATCCCTCCAAGGAGTACTCTGGCTGTATTTCTTCCAATACAGACTTGTTCGTTTTTCTGGAAGTCCATGGTATATTCGATATTCTTTGCCAACATCATAATTTAAAGGCATCAATTCTTCTTCGATCTTCCCTCTTCATTGTCCAGCTTTTGAATGTGTTATGGATTGAATTGTGTCCTCAAAAAATATGCATATCAATTTGGCAAGGCCAGTACTGTATGGTTGCCCTTCATTTTGTGACTGATATAATTTTCCTATGGGTTGTAAATCCTAATCACTGCCTGTGGTTAATGAGTCAAGATTAGATTATGTTAAAGAGGGTTAGTGTGGGATTGTAACACCCTTACTAAGGTCTTAGCCCTGATGCAATGTAAAGGGAGTTTCCCTGAGGTGTGGCCTGCACCACCTTTTATCTTACATGAGATAAAAGGAAAGGGAAGGGAGCAGAGAGGGGGAAACTCATACCACCAAGAAAGCAGTGCCGGGAGCAGAACGTGTCCTTTGGACCTGAGGTTCCAGAGCAGAGAAGCTCCTAGACCAAGGGAAGATTGATGACATGCATCTTCCTCCAGAGCCGACAGAGAAAGCCCTCCCCTGGAGTTGATGCCCTGAATTTGGACTTGTAGCCTACTAGACTGTGAAAGAATAGATTTCTCTTTGTTAAAGTCATTTACTTGTGGTATTTCTGTTATAGCAGCACTAGATGACTAAGACAGCATGCTTTCGAGGCTATTGAAAATATCATGGCTTGGATCAAGCGCATGTTAGTCTTCAAAGTGATATCTTTGCTTTTAAATGCTTTAAAGAGGTCTTTTGCCGTAGATTTGCCGGATGCAATATATTGTTTGATTTCTTGACTGCTGCTTCCGTGGGCATTGATTGTGGATCTAAGTTAAATGAAATCCTTGACAACATCAATATTTTCTCCATTTATCATGATGTTGCTTATTGGTCCAGTTGTGAGGATGTTGAACTTCTTTACGTTGAGGTGTAATCCATACTGAAGGCTGTGGTCTTTGATCTTTATCAGCAAGTGCTTCAAGTCCTCTTCACTTTCAGGAAACAAGGTTGTGTCACCTGCATATCACAGACTGTTAGTGAGTCCTCCTCCAATCCTGATGCCACATTCTTCTTTATATAGTCCAGCTTCTTGGATTATTTGCTCAGCATACAGATTGAATAAGTATAGTGAAAGGTTACAACCCTGACCCACACCTTTCCTGATTTTAAACCAGGCAGTATCCCCTTGCTCTGTTCAAATGACTGCCTCTTGGTCTGTGTACAGATTCCATATGAGCACAGTTAAGTGTTCTGGAATTCCCATTCTTCACACTGTTATCCATAATTTGTTATGATCCACGCTGTCAAATGTCTTTGCATAGTCAATAAAACACAGGTAAACATCTTTCTGGTATTCTCTGCTTTAAGCCAAGATCCGTCTGACATCAGTAATGATATCCCTCATTCCATATCCTCTTCTGAATCCAGCTTGAACTTCTGGCAGTTCCCTGCTGATGTGTGCTGCAACTGCTTTCGAATGATCTTCAGCAAAATTTTACTTGTGTGTGCTATTAATGATATTGTTCGATAATTTCCACATTCCGTTGGATCATCTTTCTTTGGAATAGGCATAAATATGGATCTCTTCCAGTCAGGTGGCCAGGTAGCTGTCCTCCAAATTTCTTGGCATAAACGAGTGAGCACCTCCAATGCTGCATCCGTTTGTTGAAATATCTAAATTAGTATTCCGTCAATTCCTGAAGCTTTGTTTTTTGCCAATACCTCCAGTGCAGCTTGGACTTCTTCCTTCAGTACCATGGGTTCTTGATCATATACTATCTCCTGATCATAAGCTATAGATGGCAGCATAGAGTTGTGTTTAAGATCACGGATTCCATAGAGGGACTTCCTGGGATTGAGTCTGGTTCCACCATTAGCCGCTGTGTGAACTTGGACAAATTCTTCTATCTCTCTGGACATATACTGAGAGACTTACATGAGTGAATATGTTTGAAGCACTTAGAACAATGTGTGGCACAAAGTAGGCACTCGGCAAGTGTCAGGCACCTGCCCTGGTAGACACAGGTTAGTCAGAGGCCGGTACTGTGTGCTCACTCCGTGTCAAGCACTACAAGGCTAACACGTGGAAAGCTCCCATCCTGAGGACCGCCGTGTGTAATCCTAACATCACCCCGCAAGAAAATCATCCTTCTTTTTCTACATTGCAGAATCTAAGACCTCAAAACTATCCACTGTTAAGTGGCAGAGTTGGAATTCAAACCCTGCTTTGTCTGCTCAGTGATGAGCACAGAAGCTGGTGGTGTTAGTGTGCCGTCTCTGCTCTCCGGCAAACCTGCGCATAAACTGTTCCTCCTGCTTACAAGCATGGGACACACACACACACACACACACACACACACACACACACATGCACACGCACCCACATAAACACGCATACACACACGCAGTGTTCAGGTGAGGAACTTCCCCACGCCTGCGCCCTCTGCTGACTGGTCTTCAAGTCACTTTCCCAGAATATGGTCGACAGTGGTTTGGGAAAGGACTCAGGCTAACTGAATTCTTGACATGGTGAGATGCTATGGACATTCGATCCTTATTTCCAGTTGCCCGGAATGAAAACAACAGACCAAAGCAGACCAAACCATGTGGGAAAAGTAAGCATTTTCATGTCAGATGCTCTCTTTTAGCAATAAACAAGTGGTTTCATCCTCTCAAACATTCATTTTTCACAACTCAGTATCTAGCAGAGGGGTATGTGGGGGGATTTTTTTCATCTGTCAGAAATACAATAATGATCCTGGCTGAGAGGGTCTTTGAAGGCAGAATAGAAAAGGTTTGCAAAAAGTAAGCATGGACAAGATTTCTCATCTTGCAGCTCCTCGCCCATCACACTCCACCCTGCACACACTCTTCTCTCTTTCTATAATTAAAGACCTCCAATTCACCACTGTTATGGATTGAATTGTGTCCCCCCAAAATGTATGTTAGCTTGGCTAGGCCATGATTCCCAGCATTATGGGATTGTCCACCATTTTGTCATCTGCCATGACTTTCCTATGCATTGTAAATCCTACCTCTATGATGTTAATGAGGCAGGATTAGAAGCAGTTATTTTAATAAGGAAGGACTCAATCTACAAGGTTAGGTTTTGTCTTAAATCAATCTCTTTTGAGATATAAAAGAGAGAAGCAAGCAGAGAGATGGGGGACCTCATACCACCAAGAAACAAGAGCCAGGAGAATAGCATGGCCTTTGGACTCGGAGTACCTGTGCTGAGAAGCTCCTCAGCCAGGGAAGATTGATGACGAGGACCGTCCTCCAGAGCCAACAGAGAGAGAAAGCCTTCCCCTGGATCTGGCACCCTGAATTTAGACTTTTAGCCTCCTAGGCTGTAAGAGAATAAATTTCTCTTTGTTAAAGCTATCCACTTGTGGTATTTCTGTTACAGCAGCGCTAGACGACTAAGACAACTACCATTCAGGAAATTGTTATCTCTCTCTCTTCTAGGAAGAAATTCTCAAATGTGAGACCCTAGAGACCATCCAATACAATGTGATGGTTAATAACATCCACTTTAAAGTCAAGCAAATCTTGAGTCTTGGTTTGAATCTTGGTTATGGTACTTTGTGCAAGTTACTTAAACCCTCCATGCCTCAGTTGCTTCATCTGTAAAATGGTCTTAAAAATAATATCTACTTAATAGAACTGGTGGAGCCCTGGTGGCACAGTGGTTAAGAGCTCAGTTGCTAACCAAAAAGTCAGCAGTTCAAATCCACCAGCCGCTCCTTGAAAACCCTATGGGGTAGTTCTACTCTGTCCTATAGGGTCGCTATAAGTCGGAATCAACCAATAGCAACGGGTTTGGTTTTTAAATAGGATTGGTGTGAGAATTAAATGATCTAATGGTTGTAAAGCACTTAGCTCAGAGCCTGGCACATGGCCTACGCCCCCCAAACTGTTCCTTGTTGTTATCATATCACCCAATCCAACTTCTTCATTTTATAGAAAGGAGACTAAGGTCGTATGGCCAGTTAGTGGCAGAGCCAGGACTAGACCCAGGCACCCCAGCCCAGCCCTCTTTCTACTGAACCGAGCATAGCATAACAGGCATCAGTTCCAGGCAGAGAGAAATTGGGGTATTTTTATGTTGATCATGTCATGCTGAGGGTAGTGTTGCCCGATCCAGGGCCAACAGCACCCTGGGTTGCTGACTCCCCTCGGATCAGGGGCCAGCCGAGCATGACGGAGAAGCAACAGCTCATGTCTTCAATGACACAGTTTGTCTCTAGAGCTAACAAGCCCTCATAAAGCTGCTTTCCACAGAGCACCAAGCAACTGTCCTTTTGTTACTTTACCTTCTATGAGCCCTGGTGGTGCAACGGTTAAGTGCTCGGCTGCTAACCAAGTTTTCAGTCTGAATCCACCCAGTGACTCAGCAGGAGACAGACCCGGCGATCTGCTTCTGTAAAGATTACAGCCAGGAAAACCCTTTGGGGCAGTTGTCCTCTAATCAACTCGATGGTACAACAACAAGCTGAAGGTCCAGAAAACGGAAGTGGACTGGATAGCGTAACCACCAACAGCTCTCAAGTGTTTTGGAAACCAACAAAACCTCTGAGTCCTGCTGGTCTCCAGCCTGCACTCCACAGGCCTGATGGTCTCTCTGCAGACTCTCTCCCAATTCTGAGGGCTGGGTCATGACTATACTATAGCCTGTTTTTGCCCACATGGTGCAATTTCACCCTAAATGTTCCTCCCTCTCCCTTTTCTCAAACACACACACACACACACACACACAATCACATTCATGCCAAAAAGCTGCTATTCCCTAAAGTAAGTATTCACTTTGTCCACAGCAATATTTTGTTTCTGTCTAGGAACAGCCTATGATCTGCAGCCAGGGCACGTGCAGCTCCTGATCTCTCTGGAGAAGACAGAACCCGTTAGCTATGATAAACATTCCAATACTCCTGCCTTCAACCTTTGTTAAACTTTCCAAGTGCCAGCCAGACCTGGGGCTCCACACAGTCTAGACTTTCTCTGCTCCATCAGTGGACAAGTGGCCCATGGAAATACAGAACCAACCCACGTTTTTTCAAGGCCAGGCCAAATCTTCTACTCTTGGTAAATAGAGATAATGGGAATGTGGGGGAGGCCTGGGAAAGGAGAGAGGAGGGAGGGATTATATGTATGCTCATTTCAACCTTTCAGTAATTCTGTCACAGAAAGCTCTCTGGGTTGAAAATTAGCAGGCCTGGGTCCTAATCCTAGCTCTGCCACTAAATTAGCCATGTGCTCTTGGGCTAGTCACTTAGCCTCTCTGTGCCTCAGTTTCCTCATCTGCCCATGTAAATTGGTGGTGGCAGAGTGGTTAAAGAGCTACAACAACTGCCAACCAAAAGGTCAGCCGTTCAAATCCACCAGCCACTCCTTGGAAACCCTATAGGGCAGTTCTACTCTGTCCTATAGAGTCTATAGGGTCACCATGAGTTGGAATCGACTCAATGGCAACGGGTAGATAGTCTCTAAGAAGGATGCAAGCTCAAGGTTTTTATAGTGGTAATCTTAGATCTGTATGACACATTCTAGCTGTTCAAGTACTTCCACATACCTTGTTGTTATGTTGTCAGTTGTCATTGGGGACCCCAATCCATGGATTTTCATTGCCTGATTTTTGGAAGTAGGTCACCAGAACTTTCTTCCTAGGCTGTTATAGTCTGGAAGCTCCACTGTAACCTGTTCAGCATGATAGCAACACATAAGTGTTCACTAACAGATGGTGCCACTGAACTACACTGAACCACCATTACTCCCTACCCATACCTTAAATCTTTCTGAAACCTAATGATATAGGGTATTTGACAGATGACAAAACTAAGGTTCCTAGCAGTTAGGCAATTGTGAGCAGACTGTGGCAGAGCTGAGTGCCAATAATAATTAACTTGCTTTCTAGCTGCTTCCAGCACGCACTGCCCCTCTGGGGGTAGACCTCTTTCTCCAATGAAATGTCAGAGGAAAGGGCACCTGGCAAGTGGCTGAATGCCAAGTAGGCCTTATTGCCCTTGGGTCAGGGGTCAAAGGTCTGGGCTGTTCCCCTTTGGATGTCCTTTTTAACATTTTTGGAGCCCAGCGCAGGGCTCAGCTTAGCCCCAAATTCCAAGTTTTCCTGCTTCTTGGGCTTCAGAGATGGAAGGCAGAGCCCACAGTAATTAAGAGACTGGCTAACCAGGGCAGAAATGAACCTAAACCCAAGTCCCCTGTAGTGGATTGAATTGTGTCCCCCAAAAATATCTGTCAACTTGGCTGGGTCATGATTTCCAGTTTTGTATGATTGTGTACCATTTTGTAATCTGATGTGATTTCCTTATGTGTTGTAAACTCTATCACTATGATGTAACAAGATGTATTAGCAGCAGTTATACTGGTGAGGGCTACAAGATTAGATAGTGTCTTAAGCCAATCTCTTTTAGATATAAAAGAGAGAAGCGAGCAGAGACACCCAGGAACCTCATACCACCAAGAAAGCAGTGCCGGGAGCAGAGCTCATCCTTCGGAACTGAGGTTCCTGCTCAGAGAAGCTCCCAGACCAAAGGAAGATTGATGACATGGTCCTTCCTCCAGAGCCAATAGAGAAAGTGTTCCCCTAAAGCTGATGCCCTGAATTTGGACTTGTAGTCTACTGGACTGTGAGAGAATAAACTTCTCTCTGTTAAAGCCATCCACTTGTGGTATTTCTGTTATAGCACTAGATGACTAAGACAGAATTTGGTGTCAGGAGTGGGATGCTGCTCTAACAGATACCTAAAATGTGGGAGTGGTTTTGAAACTGTGAATGGATAGAGGAGTGGCAGCAGCAGAGAACCTGCAGCGGCAGAGAAGCAGCAATGGCAGAAAACCAGCAGCCCAGTGCGAGACAGCACTAGAGCTGACCCATGAAGCGAGAGAGAGTTGAGTGCCTGTGTGCAGGAGGCTTCCTGGTGGAATGGGGTGCCTTGAGCACTTCTCCGTGAAGCTAGGCTTGGTGATCCACTGAGCAAGACAGCTGAGTGCCTTCTGGTTGAAGTTTACTGGTGGATCGGGGTGCCTCCAGGCACTTATTGGAAGAGCTACAGAGCTTTGGAACAATTGCCCCAGCAGGGGAGATGTGGGCGTGAGACCCGAGGAGCCAAGAGGCCACAGGAAACAGAAGCTGAAGAGACAAGGAACACAGGAAGCTGAGCCGCCTCAATCTCAAAAGGTATGGCCAGGACATCTGGGGTTTCAAAGGGTAGAGCCGTGGCCTCTGGTGTTTCTAAGGGTGGAGTTGTCACTCTGATGGACTAGGAGAATGGTACACCTAAAGCCAAGGGAGCACAGTTGCCATCCCAGTGGGCTTGGAAGGCTGAGCTGAAGCCCAGGGCTGAGGGCTCTCCACTCAGAATCTGGAGAGTGTGGCCAATACCTAGAGTCTGGAGGGTAGGCCTATTGTGTATATGGTCTCAGAAAAGAGAGGATTATTTTCAAGCCTTGAGGGCTAATGTAATGTGTTCTGCTAACTTGCTTGGTGCCTGTTATGTCTTCTTTCCCTGCAATTTCTCCCATTTGTAATGGAAATGTCTAGCTTGTGCCTATTCTGCCATTGTGCCTTTGGAAGCAGATAATCAGCATTCTAGATTTCACAGATGAAGAGGAATTTTTGGATTTTGGACTTGGAGTTAAGTCTTTTGCTATAATACGATGGGGTGAATATGTTTTGCATGTTGCAAGGACATAAATTTTTGGGGGCCAAGGGGTAGAGTGTCATGGATTGAACTGTATCCCCCAAAAATATCTGTCAACTTGGCTGGGTCATGATTCCCAGTATTGTATGATTGTGTACCATTTTGTAATCTGTTGTGATTTCCTTATGTGTTGTAAACTCTATCACTATGATGTAATAAGATGGGTTAGCAGCAGTTATACTGATGTGGTCTACGAGATTAGATACTGTTTAAAGCCAATCTCTTTTGAGATATAAAAGAGGGAAGCAAGCAGAGACACCCAGGAACCTCATACCACCAAAAAAGGAGTGCCGGGAGCAAAGCAAATCCTTTGGACCTGAGGTTCCTGCACAGAGAAGCTCCCAGACCAAAGGAAGATTGATGGCACGGACTTTCCTCCAGAGCCAATATAGAAAGTGTTCCCCTGGAGCTAACACCCTGAATTTGGACTTGTAGCCTACTGGACTGTGAGAGAATAAACTTCTCTCTGTTAAAGCCATCCACTTGTGGTATTTCTGTTATAGCAGCACTAAATGACTAAGACATCCAGTAACTCCTGCTGCAGAACTGGTGCCCACTGGGAGCTTTGGCACTTGTGACAGTGGTGGTGGCCTCTGCTGCCCTGGCTCACAGCACCCCATCCACTTGAGTCAGGGTCAGGGGGTAAGTTTTCCTTCCCTTGACCCTTCCACCCACCCCCTCAGGGTGTTAAAGCCCCACTCTTTGTTCAGGAGATGAAGTCACAGAAGATGAGTTGATGCGTGTGAGAGCTCCAAAATTGAGGTGCTTGGCTCTGTCAAAGTGTCTGGCCTGGGTCTGAGTTCTGACCCCATCTTAAGATCGTGCTTGCTTCCCCAGCAACCATTAACCTTTGAACAGACTTAATCATGCATCTAAGGAAATGTTTTTCTCTGTGATTGAGCTAAGAAGGGATGTCACAGAACTTTCCTAGAGAGTCTTTATGCAAATAGCTCATCAGAAATAGCCTGTGCAAGCCACCCCCAGGAAATGGTTTGCTTGAGAAAGCTATTTTAATAGAATGTCTTCAGAAAGAATGTCCTGTAATTGTCTTGTGATCACCCTGTGAAGCCCCCTATAGTCACGTACCTCTGGAATTTTCAATAATAACCTATTTAAGAAGCCCATATATCTCCTTTAAGCCAATCACCTTAAGATCTCTGCTTTGAATTATCCCACCTCCCACTTCCCTAAATGCTTGAAAACCAACCAGAAAAATTGTATTGTAAGTCCCTGATTCCATTATATGCATATGCCTATTCACCTTCAGTTCCTCGGGGAGTTTGGCTTCCCTTTGTGAGATCTATTGTGTCCCTGGTTCAAACTGTTTCTAGCCTCCAATAAATCTCTTCCCTTTTTTTTTTTTAACAGAGTACGAGTTTTTACTCTTTGACAATGGGGAGAGGCTCCACATTCTGGGATGTCTAAGCACTGAGCCCCATCCACTCCCAACAACTTTCCTGAGTCCCACCTTGTAGATGAGGACTCTGCTGTCCTTAGGCACCTGACCAGACTCAGTCCCCTCCACATTCTTCTCCCTCTTCCCAGCCCCAGCTCTATCAAGTCCTTGGGATCCGAAAAACTGGTTCCACGAATCCACAGCCAGATTCTTTCCATTTCAGGGGTTTCATGGAGAGCTGGTTTCTACTTTGAAGTGGACTGGGGGAAGGATAAACTGCCCTTGGGTTACCAGAGGGAATAAGGAGAGAATAGGAAATATGGAAAAAGCAAGCTGGTTATTATTTTGAGTTAGAATCCTGCCACACATATGACAATCCAGCTTCCGCCCTTCCTGAGTCTCCAGCCAGGCCACGGGTGCTAACAAGCTAGTAGGGCAGTTCCCCAGTGTCTAGGGACACTCTGCTCTCAATTAATTAAAAATACAGAGTTTCTTGGCATCAGGAGAGGATTCCAAAGACTCTAGAAGAAGTGAGCCCTGGACAGCCCTCTTACTCTCATGGGGCACACAGATCCCAACTTCAAACCCCAGGTTTATACTCCCCTTGTGGGAGAGAAGGAACTGAGGCATGCAGGGTAAACACCATGCTATGAATGCTGTGTTTGCTATGGGCATGGCTATTGACTCCAGGGGCCTTATCATTGAGCCCTCAGACTGGGCTGGGCAGGGTAGGTCTGAGAGGAAAGGACATTCTATTTCCACTGCCCTGTGGGAGAGAAGAAAGGAGGGAGCAAGCAAGGCCAGGACAGAGTGAGAAAGAAGCTGCTGGGTTGGCCCACAATGAAAACACCCATTCTTTTGCTGCTGGTGCTCCTGGATCTGGGACAGGCCCAAGGGTCACTTCACAGGTGAGGTCATGTCTCCAGTACCATGTCCAACTGGGGTAGCCCCAACATGCCTCCCCAAGCTCAGGGCTGCCCTGGGTGAGGAACGCTGGTGGGGAAATTAGAAGGAATTGAAGACTTTTATGAATCCATAGAAAAGGTTCACAAGGCTTTGTCTGTGGCCTTAATCACTAGTCCATGACAAGTCACCCTTCTGCCCCCCATCTCCAATGAAGGTGCCTGCTCAAGTCCCTGGGAGCTTCTCATTTTGATAAAGAGCAGGAACTGCAGTTGTGGTTTGTAGCTCCAAGCACCCAAGTACTTCTCAAAGGGACTTACCATCCCTGTCCTGAAGAGTTTATCTGTCCCTTTAAATCAGAGCTAGTTGGTCAGCCTTCATGTGGGTTCATGTAAAACTACAGAGCATCCCACATCGCCCATTGTCTTTGTTGGTGGTGGTGGCGGTGGTTGCTGTTGAGTCAGTTCCAACTCACAGCAGCCCTATGTGTTACAGAGTAGAACTACTCTGCTCCAGAGGGTTTTCTTGGCCGTAATTTTAATGGAGGGTGGTCCCTGGGTGGTGTAAACGGTTAAGCACTCTACTAATAGCTGAAAAGTTGGTGTTTCAAATCCACTCAGAGGTGCCTCGGGAGATAGGCCTAGTGATCTGCTTCTGAAAGGTCACAGCTTGGAAAACCCTATGGAGCAGAGTAGTTCTACTATGCACACATGGGTCGCTCTGAGTCTGAATCGACTTGACAACCACCACCACCAACAACAACAATCTTAACAGAAGCAGATCACCAGGCACCGCTGGGTGAGTTCAAACGAGCAACCTTCAGGTTAGCAGTTGAGCACAAACCGTTTGCCCCGTTGTCCCAGAAGATCTTAAAGAGCCCATCTCCAGGATGGAAGCCCATCTCAACTCTAAGATTCTGAGAGTCTATGGGCTTGGCATGCTGCCTTCCAGATCTCCTGTGTAATCCTCTAGTTGTTAACCTATAGGAAAATGGGGATGGAAAAGAGAAGGGGTACAGAGGGAGGCAGAAGTGCCTACCTCCTCACGTGGCCTTTGTCCTCAGGGTGCCCCTCAGGCGACACCAGTCCCTCCGGAAGAAGCTGAGGGAACGGGGCCAACTCTCTGAGTTCTGGAAATCCCAGAATTTGGACATGATCCAGTTCACTGAGACCTGCACAAGGGACCAGAGTGCCGACGAGCCCCTCATCAACTACCTGGATGTGAGGACCCAGGGGGAGGGGCTGTGGAGTGGCAGGGAGAGGGGAGGAAGGCTCAGCCTCAGGGCATGGCCAATGTCGGGATCAGCAGTGTTAAAGGCCATCCTGGGTCATCCTCTGGATCGCTATGGACTCTATTATGACTTGGCTGAGCAAGACTTGCCCCAAATGTGTAGAGTTCCCTGTGGGAGGAAAGGAATCAAAAGGACAAACATGTCAAACTGAACGACCCTGTTTCAACTTCCAACTGGGAAACTTACTAGCTGCGTGTCCTTAGGAAAAATACTTAATCTCTCCCAGTCCCAGTTCCTTGATTTGTAAAATGGAGGTGTTACTTCCTCCTCCACCTTGTTCACAATACTATTATAAGGATTGGGATAATATAAGTAAGAGCAGAAGTAGCTGGGGCCATGATTTGACTTCCTCCCATATGGCCCTTCCTTTGCTCCTTTTGCCTTTTATTTCCCAGCCTCTCCACTTCCCAGGCTCTGCAAGGTCTTGTCTGGGATGCCGCAGCTCTAGCCCCTGGGTTTTCTCCCTTGCCCTTCCCCACCACTCACACCCACAGCCTCCCCCTTTCTCTCCCTTCCTTGTAGACGGAATACTTCGGCACTGTCTCCATTGGCTCCCCAGCGCAGAACTTCACTGTCATCTTCGACACAGGCTCTTCCAATCTCTGGGTTCCTTCAATGTACTGCAGCAGCCAGGCCTGCCGTAAGGGAAACCAGGAGCCCCTTTGGGGAATGAATGGGGCCAGTTCTGGGAGGATGGGGGCTTGGGTTCCAGAGACTGGCCATCTCTGCTGCACCAGCTTCCCCTCTCCATCATGACTCTGCCCTGGAACTGCCTACAGCAGGAACAGGACCGGGCCATCGAGGGAGCTAAAATATGGCTGCTCTCCAAGCAAGCAACTTTCATACTGATCAGAATTAATAGGGGGAAACTTGGCCATTGAAAATAGAAATCTTTGACTACATGACGACTCACTCATTTTGAAACATCCAAAAGAATATGGTGGAAAGTTCCATTCAGTTGGCTATTTCAGGGCAAGCATGGGGGTTGGGTTCTAGTGCAGACTGTTCACCTGCCTCAAGGAGGCTTGTGGCCTACCTGCCAGTGCATCAGAGGTGGGGCTGGTGGGGCAGAAGTACCAAGTCCCACAACGGCATGGATGGATCCATTTGGACCAAGTAACTCAGAGGTCTTGGCAAGGACTGGAAAAGGAAAAGCTAAGGAAAGAGGTCTTGGTGTATGCAGGACAAGCTCCAGAGGCAGAATGTCTCAGGAAACCCCAAAGTTAGGAGTCCATGAGAGAGCAGTTGGGAACAATTTCCTGGAATGGCCATTGTTTATCCTTGAGTTCCTTTGGAAGGCCGACCCACTTTGGCTGGCAGAGATTGCTGCTGGCGTCTGATAAAGGGTACTTATCTTGGTGTGCCTGAGGAGGTCATATGGGCGATCACATTTGCCCACGGACAGCTGTTTGATCCCCACCTGTAGCTAGAGGGTAACTCTCTTAATTTCTCAGTGCTGTTGTATCAGAAATAACTCAAGTGAGTGGCTTTAAAGAACAGAAATTTATTTTCTCACAATTCAGGAAACTAGAAGTCTGAATATAGGGAATATTCTCTCTCTGTCGGCTCTGGGGGAAGATGCTTGTCTCTTTCCACTTCTGTAGCCCTGGTGATCCTTGGCGATCCTCACGTGGCACCTGTCTCCCCCAGTTTGCACCTCCTTCTGTGTCTAATCTGCTCTTTATAACTCAGAAGTGATTAGATTTAGGACACACCCTACACCACTCTGGCCTCATTAACACAACAAAGAAAACCTTCTTCCCGAATGGGATTGCATCCACAGGAATAGAGGGTAGGATTCTAGAATTTATTTTACGGGCACACAATTCAATCCATAACGTAATGTAGTAGCCCACTGTGGGTGACATGGCAGGCCTTTCTAGAGTCCCCCACTCGATATTGGGAGTTGAAGGAAGAGACCTGCATCTGTGGGGCTGAGGGCATTGGGGCAGGGGTGAAGGCAGTGACTTGATGGCCTAGGCAAAAGCAGCACCCTTGTTTTCCAGAAACCCACCCCAGGTTCCACCCTTCCCAGTCCAGCACATACAGCAGCCTGGGGAGTCCTTTCTCCATTTCTTATGGGACCGGGAGCTTGTCTGGAATCATTGGAACCGACCAAGTCACTGTGAGTGCAATTCCTTCATCTTTTCTCTCTTGGCCTGAAACTTGGGAATAAGAACACAGCTCAGAGCTCAGAGGAGAGCTGTTTCAGGTGGCCACAAGAAGAGGAAATGGAAAAAGTGACATTTGGGGTGGGGCTTGCTTCTAGGGAACCAGAAGCCTGGCCAGGCAGGGGGAGCAGCATTCCCAGCCTAAGATTGTAGCAGTCTGTCAGTCTGCTCAGTGCCCGGGACCCTAGAAAGGTAGCTCAGGGGGATTCCGCAGGCAAATAGGGCACATGGCAGAAAACCAGGTGGCAGAGTTCACAGCTGGATCTTCAGTCCCAGGAGCACTGAGGGATAAGACCAGGCCTCCATCTTGAAGGATGAAGAAGTCCAAGCCAGGAGTTAAGGCGGGAATTTACAAGGTATGAGGTGGGAGTCAAGGCCCCATCAGCACTGAACTCAGTGCTGAGCTCGTGAGCTGCTCCGTAAACTCCCTCTGACCAAAGGTGCTGGGGGTCTCGGAAGTGCAGGAGTTAGATGAATGTGGGAACAAAACCAGGAGAGTCCTGGTCCTGCCTGAGGCACTTAATCCAGGTCTACAGCCAGCAGCACGGGCCTAGGCCTTTGGGGAAACAGAGACCCACCCACTCCTGATGAGCATTGCTCCAGTTCTGGGGTGTTCTGGAGGCCAGCAGGCCCAGCTTTCACCAACATCCCTTCAAAGTTGGGGAGGAGGGGAGGACATATTATTGAGTGAAAAAATACCAGGAACAGAACAACGCTAAGTAAAAAATATAATGTAAGGATAAAACAATACATTATTTTCTATTGAAACATATATACAATATGTACAAATAACATTTTAGAAGGGTACATCCCAAGCTGATCATTGTAATTACCTCTGGGAAGCAGGAGAGGGACAGAAATTGGCCTGGAAAGGGGAATGGTAGCCTTTAGCTCATGGCTATCTGCTGACCCACCTGGTTGGTGTGGGCAGCAAGGCCACAGCTTTTCCAGCTCCAGCTGACTCCCCCTGCAGTTTTCCTGACTTCTGGGCAAGGTGCATGTCTAGCTCCGGACAAGCAGTACCAGCTTCTGCTGCAAGACACCCCCATCATTGAAGTTGGAGGCTTGGGAATGCTAAGAAAACAAATGTGGGTTCCAGTCCACCCTCAACCTCATATTTGCCTGTCCTTCTCCTACCTGACATCTGTCTTCCCTTTCAGACTGCCAAAACTGTAGACGTCAGTCTATAGCACCAGAACAGAAACAATAATCTCAAGTATACTGTTTAGCACCTACAAAGGCGTATAATCAAATATCTACAATATATTCTTTTTTATATTTAGCTCTTAATGGTTCTGCTTCGCTTATCAAACTCTGACTTATAGAGATAATGAAGGGATGACATGCCAAAATTTGTGGGATGCAACTAATGCAGTCTTTAAAGGCACAGTTATAGCCTGAAATGAATATACTAGTAATCAGTAATTTCTGGGGATGGAAACCTTTGTGGATCTGCATTTCCCTTCACCTTTTAGCTACTATTGTTGTTCCTCAGGAGTCCCCAGGTGGCACAAATGGTAAAGTGCTTGGCTACTAACCAAAAGGTTGGTGGTTCAAATCCACCCAGAGATGCCTCAGAAGAAAGGCCTGGTGATCTACCCAAAAAAAATCAGCCTCTGAAAACCCTATGGAGCACAATTCTACTCCAACACACACGGGTAAAAGTTTTTGAAACAATCACAAAAACCACTAATCGTAAGTGAAAAAATTGATATTGGACTACATTACAATTCAGGTCTTCATTAAGAGAGTAAAAATACCAGTCAGAGTCTGGAAGAAGATATTTGCAATGCATATAGGTGGCGCAGTGGTTAAGAGCCACAGCCACTAACCAAAAGTTCAGCAGTTTGAATCCACCAGCCACTCCTTGGAAACTGTGGGGCAGTTCTATTCTGTCCTATAGGGTCACTATGAGTCAGAATCAACTCAATGGCAATGAGTTTGTTTTTTTTGGTATGTCCAACTTGATTCCAGAATGTATAAAAACTTTTACAAATAATAAGAAATGCAGACAACCCACTCCGCAAAAGAGAATATCCAAATGTCTGTTTTCATTAGTTATCAGGAAATACAAATTAAAACCACAGTATAACCCACTACATATTCACCAGAATGACTAAAATGGAAAAGACAGGTAATACTAAGTGTTGGTGATCTGGAACAACTGAAACTCTCAAAACACTGGGACAGGCAGTGTCACTTGGTACAATGATCTGGGAAAACTGTTCGGCAGTATTTACTCAAGCTGAACACTTGCATACACTATGATCTAGCAATTTCACTCCTAGGTATACGTCTAACAGAAATATGTACATTATGTTCACCACAGAAAATGTACAAGCCACACTTAGCAATAGTCATATCAGGAAACAACCCAAATATCCATCAATGATAGAACAGATAAGTAAATGATGATAGCTCAGACCACAAAATACTAATGATAATAAATAAATTACAACAGCGGAGCATGTAATAAGCATAATGGTGAGGGAAAGAAACCAGACAGAGAAGACTTCATACCATATTATTCCATTTATACAAAATTCAAAAATAGGCAAAATCAACATATGCTCTTAGAAGTCAGGAGACTGGGTACTCTTGAGGAGGCGTGCAATGATTAGAAGGGTGCAGGAAAGCCTTCTGGGTTTTGTAATGTGTTATTTCTTGACTTGGGAGCTGGTTACATGAGTGTGTACAGTTTGTAAACATTCATTGAACTGTAGTTATTATGCTTTCTGTGTGTATATTATAGTTCAATTAGTAAGTTCACATTTAAAAGAAGTACAGTGGATGGAAATATGGCCAAAATCTTTGTGCTCATTTAATCCAGGAAAATGGAAAGAGGGAAGAATTAGCTTTAGGGCAGAGGGAGAATCCAGGAATCCTAGACCCTTTCCCAGCAATTTCCCTGTGTAGTTCTCCATGGCTTTCTCCCGTCAGGTGGGAAGACTGACGGTGGTCAACCAACAGTTCGGAGAGAGTGTCAAGGAGCCAGGCCAGACCTTCGTGGATGCAGCATTTGATGGAATTCTCGGCCTGGGATATCCCTCCTTGGCTGTCGGAGGAGTGACCCCAGTGTTTGACAACATGATGGCCCAGAATGTGGTGGATCTGCCGATATTTTCTGTCTACATGAGCAGGTAAGGCCCGGCAAGCCCGCTGGGTTATAGTTAGTTATTACTGCAGGGAGACAACATGGCGCAGCTGAAAGAGCACTGATCTTAGCAGTCAAAGGACCTGGGCTGAAGCTCTTCGCTGGCCTTTCACTGTGTGACAACCTCCGTGAATGTTGAGGAAATGGGGGTTTACCTCTTAGAGGTGGAGTGAAAAGCACTTCATAAACTGTTCAACACTGAGCTAATTTAAGGACTCTCTGGGATTGGTTACTCATTTATCCAGTCAATAAACATTTATCAAGCTCCTATTATGTGCTAAACACGATGCTAGCTAGGCCCTGGGAATGCAAGAAAATGAGAGGGACATAGTCACTGCCTTCAAGAAGTTTAATTCCAGTGGAGGGAGGCAGAAAAAATTAGAGGTAAGATAACAATAAAATAATTACATGTACATTTTATAACAACAAAGTGAAGAGACAACCTATGAAATGGGAGAAAATATTTAGGAGCCTTATGTCTAAAAAAGGTTTAATATCCAGAATATCTAAGGAACTCCTACAACTCAGCAACAAAAACAAACAACCCAATCAAAAAATGGGCAAAGAACTTGAATAGACATTTCACCAAAGAAGACATTAAATGAATAATTTCTTTCATAAGGATCATCACAAAGCTGGTCCTCACGGAGGAGGTTAAAGATGTCCTAAATTTCCCACTTTTCCAAGTTGCTCTATCACTCTGTCATCTCTAACATCAACTACCTCACCTCCCTTCAGTATTTTCCCTCCCATCTTTGGGTTCCCTAATTCGCTGCAATGTCTCACAAAACTCACAGAACCATATAAAGGAAATGGCTCACGGGGTTGTGGAGGCTGGCAAGTCCCAAATTTGTGGCTCAGGCATTGGCTTCTCCCAACACACATGGCTGCAGGGGCTGGCGAACCCAAACCAACAATTCAGACCACAGGCTGCTGGCTCACAAGGCTGCAGAAGCTGGCGAATCAGGTCACATGATAGGCCGCTGGCCCAAGGGGCTATGGAGGCTGGCGAATCTCAGAATCAGCAGGTCAGACAGCCGGCTCTGGCTCAAGTCCCAAGAACTGGAGGTCAATTGATCATGAACTAATGCGAGAGCCAGATGTAGAGAGAGAGAGCCCCGCCAGGACACACACATATATACCTTAGATGCAGGCCACACCCCAGCGAAGGGCACAACTTGACTAAGGGTGGGACTTGAGCCACGCCCTCCTGCAAGGCTGCAGCCCAAGACATGCCCTATACCAATTTGGACTCATCAACATGTAGAGGTCAGGACCCACAACACATAAAATGGAGGACAACCACACAATACTGGGAATCATGGCCTAGCCAAGGTGACACATAACCCCAACCATCACAGGTTCCATACACCTTTATCTGCATAGTCCCACTTAATCACTGTGTGAGTCACAAAGACCACGACTAGAAGGGCCATATTAAGTACTTCATTACCCTGCAGACATACAGGACTGAGAAGGAGAAAATGTAGAACAAAATTCAAATTCACAAAAAAAAGACCAGACTTAACTGGTCTGGCAGAGACTGGAGGAACTCCTGAAACTATGGCCCCTGGACACCCTTCTAACTCAGAATCAAAGCTACTCCCGAAGTCCACCTTTTAGCCAAAGATTAGACAGGCCTATAAAACAAACAATAACACATGTGAGGAATGTGCTTCTTAGTTCAATCAAGCATATGAGACCAAATGGGCAACATCTGCCCGAAAGCAAAGTGCAAGGAGGCAGGAAGGGACAGAAAAATTGGACAAATGGACACAGGGAACCTGGGGCATAAGGGAAAGGGAAAGACTGCTGACACATTGCGGGGATTGCAATCAATATCAGAAAACAATTTGTGTATAAACTTTTGAATGAGAAAATACTTAGCACTGTAAACTTTCTCCTGAAGCACAACAAAATATATATATAAAAAGAAGACGTACAAATGTCCAACACACACATGAAAAATGCTTAACATCTTTAGTCATTATCAAAAAAAATCCAAACCTGTTGCTGTCAAGTCAATTCCTGGCGACCATATAGGACAGGGTAGAACTGCCCCATAGAGTTTCCAAGAAGCATCTGGATTCAAACTGTTGACCTTTTCGGTTAGCAGCCATAGCTCTTAACCATTACACCACCAGGGTTTTCTCTTTAATCGTTAGGGAGATGCAAATCAAAACCACAATGAAATTCCACTTCACCCCTACTAAAACTGTTGCCATCAAGTCAATTCTGACTCATGGTGACTCCATGTGTGTCAGAGGAGAACTTTGCTTCGTAGAATTTTCAATGGCTGATTTTTTGCCCATCACCAAAAATAACAAGTGTCTACTGTCTAGAAAGTGATCCTCTCCTCCTGTTCCCTCCCATCCCTGGTAACCATCAAAGAACATTGCTTTCTTTGTGTATATCTATTCTTGACTTTTTCTGTCAATGGCTGATTTTTTGGAAGTAGATCACCAGGCCTTTCTTCTGAGGTGCCTCTGGATCAACTGGAATCTCCAATCTTTTGGTTATCAGGCGAATGCATTAGCTTTTTGCACCCAGGGACTCCTCACCCCTACTAGGATGGCTATTATCACAAAAACTAAAAACAGCATGTGTTGGCAAGGATGCAGAGAAACTGGAACCCTCATACATTTTGATGGGAAAGTAAAACGATGCAACTCCTGTGGAAAACAGCTTGATGGTTCCTCAAAAGTTAAACAAAGATTACCATATGAGCCAGCAATTCCATTCCTAGGTATATACCCCAAACACTTGAAAGCAGGCACTCAAATAGATACTTGTACACCAATATTCATTACAGCACTATTCACAATAGTCAAAAGGTGGAAACAACCCAAATGTCCATCAACAAATGAATGGATGAACAAGATGAGGTATATACATACAATGGAATAGCAAGGGCTTTGCACTCAGACAGACCTGGATTTAAATCCTACCACCTGGTTTACTTCATCTCTCTGATCCTCAGTTTCCTCTGATGGATATTAAGCTGGTGAGGAAATTTAATAAGACTAGGTAGGTAAAATTCCTAGCATAGTGCTTTGCACAAAGTCAATCAACTTAGTTCCTTTATCCCCTCAGAGATCCAGTTCCCTTCGTCTTTACTACTCTGCGTTGCAGCACCTTAAGTTCTGTATTTTTCTGATCCTTTTTCTCCTGAAGATGAATCCATTGTCTATCCTGTCTCCCCAGGAACTTGCTAGATGCCAGGACATAATCTTAGAAATCAATGCCAGTAAAAATTAATAAATATTCAAGCTCTAAGAAATCATGCCTGCTTTCAAATTAGCTTCTCTGCCTTAACAAAAAGGAGTGAGCAATATGGAAACTGCAGGCATCACCACAGCCATAGTGGGGAAGATACTTTGCGACAAGGTATCTTTTGGCGGGTGTTTCAAGCCACACAGTGTGTGCGTACACCCAGGATGGTCCTGGCCTTGGTTCTTCATGAGTTCTGCCTAGACTTGTTGTCCCCATCTCCTACCTCACTAGCACTCTCATCCCATAAACTGGAAGACACTAACAAATCGGTGAGCAGTGTTGTCTCTGCCCTCATGCCAAAATCAAGTGCTGTAGCTGGAAGCCTTGGTCTTGGAGCCCAGGCTGAGATTTCTGCCCCTCTAGGTACTTGCTGTGAGTAACCAGACCAAGAAGCAAAGGGTCCCAGCTGAGGCTCGCCCCTGGAGTTTTCCCACGGCCCCTCCTTGACAATCTGCCTTTCTTCCCACATAGCAACCCAGAAGGTGGCATGGGAAGCGAGCTCATTTTTGGAGGCTATGACATTTCCCATTTCTCTGGGAGCCTGAATTGGGTTCCAGTCACCAAGCAAGGCTACTGGCAGATTGCACTGGACAAGTGAGTATCCTCCACAAGGTGGTTATGGTATGAAGGAAGAACTCAGATTGAATGAACTGAATTGATTTGAATGAAACTTTTGGTTATAAGGACAGCATGTGGCGAGTTCTCAGCATGAAGTCAGAGGTACGGAGGGGCTGAGCAAAGGTGCAGTACCCAGAGAGGCAGACACACAGTACCACCTCTCAGCTTCCTTCCTGCACATGTGCACCGTCAGCTTCACACAGCACATACCAACAAGCAGCCTACTACTCTTTGCTCATTCATTCATTCGATATTAATTAAACACACAAGACAAAGCCTGAGTGACAAGAGGAATGCCAGGGAGAATTGGACTCAGATTTTGCCCTCAGGAAGCTTTTATGGAAGTTGAGGCTTGCACACAGATCACCACCATGTAAGATCAAAGGTGGCCAGTGCTCCAAAAGAGGGGCCACCAGAGTGTCCAGCAGTCAGGCTAAGACAGCTTCTGTCTGAAGAACCCCACAGGGCTTTCTGGAGGGGGTGACGTTGAAATTGACCTTGACACATATATAATATCTGAACATGGAGCAATTGGGGAAGACTAGATACTTGCCATATGCCTAGCACTGTACTATACGATGCAGGAATTTAATGAAATGTTATTCAAGTTTCCATTCGCCCAAGCATAAGTTCCTACAAGGTGCCAGGCATGAGCCAGGCACTAGGGATGCAAAAGTAAAAAAGCCTCAATGCTCACTGTCTACTGTTGGTTTTTCAAATTGTAGGGATTTACCCACTCATGGGTCATGACATCATTTTAAGGGATTATGGCCTGCATTTTTTAATGAAATGGTATAAAATGGAAAACAACACATATTAAAGTTAAGCATTGTTTCATGAAATTTTTGCTTCAAATGTATGTGTGGGGGTGTGTGTCTTGGGTCAAGAAGTAAATGTTTTTCTCATTATGGATCTGAGTCAAAAAACTGAGAAACACTTACCCGGTGGGAGAGACCAAAATGGAAACCATTCATGATGCTTCAGTGACTGATGGGAGCCCAGCAGAGAAGGAGAGCTGCAGGAGAGCAGGAGAGGCTTCTGGAGTGCTGACAATGCCCCCTTTTCCCTCAGCATCCAGGTAGGGGGCACCGTGATGTTCTGCTCTGAGGGCTGCCAGGCCATTGTGGACACGGGGACCTCCCTCATCACAGGCCCCTCGAACAGCATCAAACAGCTGCAAAGTGCCATCGGGGCTGAGCCCATGGATGGAGAAGTGAGTGTCTGCTCGGTGTGGAGAGGGGCAGGAGCAGGACAGCTAGGCCCTCTCTTGGGAGATGGGAAGCCTCTAAACAGATCCTCTGTGCTTTGTTTTAGTATGTTGTGGAGTGTGTCAACCTCAATGTCATGCCGGATGTCACCTTCACCATCAACGGAGTCCCCTACACCCTCAGTCCAACTGCCTACACCCTGCTGGTAGGAACTGTTTCCTGATTCTGCAAGTCACAGGGCCTTCCCCACATGCCTGCCACTTCCCCTCATCAAACAGTCGCCTGCACTCAGGCTGCATTGACCCCAACGCCCCTCCTACTTCAGCCTGCTCTGATGTGGAGTTCCCTCTAGGAGGGACACAGCTGACTGTGGTGTAAAGACCACTGACTGGTTCTTTCCAGTAGTGTCCTGCAGCAGAGAACTGTGGGCAAGCCACTCTCAGTGAGGTTTCCTGACATTGCCATATAGGACTTCTCCACTGATCAAGTTTAATCCCCTCAACCACCAAGTCAGACTGGAAACATTATTATCCCATTTCATAGATGAGAATATTGAGACTCACAGAGTTAAGTAAATGGTTCAGGAAGTGAGTTGCTCGGGGACATAGAATAAGGTTATATGTTTTTTAACATTCTCCCCAAACGAGAAAATGTCTTTTGTTGCAGTAGATTAACAAGTTTGGAGGGCAAGTAGTCCCTGGCATTTTGGAAACCTATGGTCACTTCACACCACAGTTGGCCCAGATTTTCAGTATCACAGTTCTTTGGCAACATATTTAAGAGTCGCCCACAGCATCAGGGTGACTGTAACAAACAGAATAGAGACATTAGCCCCACCCATCACACATTGGTCTTCATTAACCCCTTCCCAAAGCCACCCCCAATACAGAGAGACAATCCAAGTAAAAACAAAAGTTTAGCTTTAAAGCACAGCTCCATGGCAAGTCTGCTAAGCTCCTCCAACATAGGAATTCTGGAGCAGCCACTGCAAACACCATACCCAGAAATAGCCTCCCTGAGGACAAGCTGGGCATTCAGATGGAGTCAGGTCCATTGGTCTACACACCCATTACCATGCCACCATCCCACTCCCACCACCCTCACCCCATGTGAGTCCTGCTCACCCCCATGCCTTCCGTGCTCTCAACATGGTACCATTGTCCTTTCCTGCCAGCACATCTCAGCTAGAGTCACCCGGTCCAGCAAAGATGCTATAATAACTTTTAGCTTTTATCCGCTTCCTCCTAAGAAGCTTCCTTAGGCCCTGTGTGAATTCCCTTTCCCAACAACCAACAACCTTACATCTCATACGGTTGTTGGAAAAACCACACCTGCCTGGTAGACCCTAAGTCTTCGTCAAAGAAACAAAAAGGAGGAGGAGCATCAAACTCTTCTCATAGAACAGGATGCCTACTTGCCTTCCATCTAAAAGGGGCCACTCAGATGATTCTTCCCAGAACATCCACACGAAAATAACACTGGCTAGCTACTTTTAGAACAGTTTCTCTTCCTTAAAAAAAAAATTAAACTGAGTTTCATAGAAACTAGTGAAACTGAGATTTAAACCAAGGTCTTCTAATGCCAGTTTTTGTTGCTCATTCAACCACGCAACAAGGCTTCAGCTTTCCCAATTTTAAAATGGGGGAGGAGTGTATAACAGGTGAATGGTTTTCAAAATTGTGGTACGTAGAAGCCCAGACTCACATGCATGAACTTGTGCAAACACACACTTTATTGAGTAAACTGGGATAGAAGTGTATAAAGTGCGAGGAAGAACTAACCAGCCAAAATTGTAAAACAGCCATCCAAGGGCATTCAGGGCCGACAGCCACCACTACAAAGGAGCACCTCTAGGCAGCACTACTTCCTTCTTCCTCTGTATGTCACTTATAAGGCTCTTTCCAACCCCAGGACTCCACAGATGGAATGAACTTCTGCAGCAGTGGCTTTCAAGGCCTTGACATCCAGCCTCCAGCTGGGCCCCTCTGGATCCTGGGAGACGTCTTCATCAGACAATTTTACTCAGTCTTTGACCGTGGGAATAACCAAGTTGGGCTGGCCCCAGCAGTTCCCTAAGGAGGGGCCTGTGTCTGCTTGCCTGCCTGACACTGCTTGGAAATCCAGCTGGGCCTGTTAGGTTGGGACACCCTTCACATCTGTCAAAAACTCATTGTGCACAGACTACAGTTGCTCCTGAGCTACAACTTGAACTTGGACCAAACAGAACATGAGAACACACACATACACAATACACATACCCACACACATTCACACATACCACATCCATCATCATCACGATAGAATGAATTGTGTGCCCATATTTTGCATTGCTTTTTGTTAACTTTGTAATATATACATCTCCAGCATATACACAAGCGGGAATTGTTGCTGTTAGCTGCTTTCAACTCACAGTGACCTCATGCACAATGGAACAAAATGCTGACTGGTTCTGCGTTATCCTCATATTTGGTTGTGGATCAGACAACGTTCTGTTGTGATCCACAGGGTTTTTTGCCTAATTTTTGGAAGTAGATGGCCAGACCTTTCTTCCTAGTTCATCTCTGTCCGGAAGCTCTGGTGAAACCTGTTCAGAATCATAGCAACACACAAGCCTCCACTGATAGATGGGCGGTGGCTGCGCATGAGGTGCATTGGCCAGAATCAAACCCGGTCTCCCGCACGGAAGGCAAGAGTTCTACCACTGACCCACCAATGCTTCATCAACAGAGATTATAGTACCATAAATCCTTAGGCACTCTACCTAGCTTTAACAACCCCTCAATATGTGGCCAGGCCTGTTTTATTTACACTGTCACCCACTCCTCTCCCCAGCCATAAACACTGGATTATGCTGAAGCAAATTTCAAGTATCATATCATTTTCTCCATAAATACTTCTAATTTCTTTAAAATGCACTCAGTTTGCAAATGTCTCTTATTGTCTCATAAATGTTTGGTTGTTTTTACCGTTGGCTTGTTGGAATCAGGATTCAAACAAGATCCACAAATTACATTTATTCCAAAAGTCTCTTAAATGTCTTTTAATCTATAGGGTTTACCACATTCTGAATTTTGCTGATTGAAATCCAGAGGTGTCATTTAATGCGATTCTCTGAGCTCTTATTTCCTTTAAGGAGCCCTGGTGGCACAGTGGTTAAGTGCTCAGCTGTTAACTGAAAGGTCAGAGGTTAGAACCCACCAGCCCCTCTGCAGGAGAAAGATGTGACAGTCTGCTTCTGTAAAGATTTACAGCCCTGGAAAGTCTATGGGGCAGTTCTACCCGGTCCTATACGGTTGCTATGTGTCAGCACTGACTCGATGGCAATGGATTTGGTTTGGTTTTATTTCCTTTAAAACGGTAGTTAAATCTAAACCTGTTGCTGTCATGTCAGTTCTGACTCGTGGCAACCTCGTGTGTTACAGAGTAGAACTGAGCTCCATAGAGTTTTCTTGGCTGTAATCTTTATGAAAGCAAATTTCCAGGCCTTCCTCCGCAGTGCTGCTGGGTGGGTTTGACGGACAACATTTCAGATGGTGGCCGAGAGCAAATGGTTTGTGATACCCAGGGACCTAGTTAGATCTAGAGGCCTGATTTTGTGGCAAGAATATTTCATAGATGGTTCTGAGTACTATTGTATCCCATCAGGAGGTGGATAATGTCTGGTGCCTCTCCTGTAATGTTAAGACGGATAAGTGGGTTCCAGAGTTGTCAGCCTTATCCATCATTACAATGTTCTCTTCAGTGTTTTACCTAATGACTTTAGCAGCTATTGAAGACCATGACTTACATCTATCATATCATTTAAAAAAAATGGTTGCGGTTGAGTTGACCCAGACTCATGGCGACCCTGTGTGTGTCAGAACAGAACTGTGCTCCATAGTGTTTTCAATGGCTGATTTTTCAGAAGTAAATCACCAGGCCTTTCTTCCAAGGCACCTCTGGGTGGACTCGACCCTCCAACCTTTCAGTTAGCAGCCAAGTGTGTGAAGCATGTTAACTGTTTGCATCACCCAGGGACTCCCATAGCAGAACTAGGAGTTACAAAACAGTGATTTTTCAAATTCTATCATTCCTCTGCATTTATGGGCTGGAATTCTCCTAAAGAATAATCTTCTTTCATCAGCTATTTGCTCAATGTGAAGTACAGCTCATACAGGAAAGGCAAGATAAATTATTTGCTTTAATCTTTTTATTTACCAGTTTTCAGAATGATGAGTTAGTGCTATGGAAAAGTCAAATGGGTTTTGCAATAGCACTAACTCCTCATTTTGAAAACTGGTAAATAAATGGAATAAAGCAAGAAATTTATCTTTGATATGTTTCAATCTACTGCAGTTTTTTAATGTGCAATTCACCCCATTCTTTAGCCAGTGGGTGCCCCATCAAGTTAGTTCCTATGAACCTTTGACTTGACTCCAGTACAACAAAATGTTCCAGGCCCTCCTTGCACATTTCCAGCCCCGTATGTGGCGTCAGCCATTTTCCCAAAGAGTCCTGTTCCTCTAGCATATAAATAAAAATATTTCATAATACATGGAGAGAGAGAGGAAGATTGACTGTAAAGGAACTCTTTTGGCCCTTGGGGCCCCAGTGCCTGAGGTCCTGAGGGAGCTGGAGTCAAGGATTCCGGCTTGAGGTGCATCTCTACTCTTCCACCAGAAGACTTGCCACCAGAAAAAAATTATATTTCTCTTTGTTTCTTCCATTCCTTCTTGCTTTTTCAGAATGGAAGCAACTTCCTTTTTTTTTCTTATTATAAAATATGTGAAAGTCCTCTATGATCCTAACCCTCAGAGATAAGCATTATTATCAATTTGAAGTTGTTTTACATGGACTTTTTTCTTTGCCCATGTAAGGGGACAGAGATGGCTATAGGTAAGGAAATCCTTTTCTTTCTACAAGGAAAAAAAAAAAAAAAAAAAAAAGGAATCATACTACCCACACTCTTCTCTGAGCTGCTTTCTTCATTAACAATAGATTCCTTTTAACATCTGCAAGGTGCCCATTTATTTAACAAACCCTTTCTTAATGACCATTAGGGTTAATCTGGGATTTAATTCAATTCAATGCAATAAGTATTTCTTTTGTGCCATGCACTAAGCAAGGCACTGTAAAAACTGCAAGATAACTGGGACAGGCCCTGGGTGACACTTTCAGTAGCTTGTTGTTGTTGATAGTTGCTGTTCAGTTGACTCTGAGTCATGGCGACCTTACGTAAAACAGAACAAAATGTTGCCAGGTCCTGCAGGTCCTACTCAAACATACCAACGATCATGAACAATCTTCTTTGAGTCCATTGCTCCGGCTATTGTGTCAATCCATTTCATCCAGAGTGTCCCTCATTTTCCTTGGCTATCTGCTTTACCAAACATGATGTCCTTTTCTAGCAATTGGTCTTTCCTGATGATGCGGCCCAAGTAAGGGAGTCGAAGTGTCACCATCCTGTCTTCTAAGGAGCATTCTGGGTGTATGTCTCCTAAGATTGATTTGTTCATTCTTCTGGAAGTCCATAGTGTATTCAATATTCTTCACCAACAACACAGTTCTTGCATCAATTCTTCTTCTGTCTTCCTTTTTCATTATCCAACTTGCGTACTCATATGAGATACAGGCAGTCCCTGGGTTACAAACATCTGACTTAAGTACAACCCATAGTTATGAACCAACCCCCAGAAAGCCTATTATATTAAAAATTCAAGGTACATACAATGGCTTGTACCAACAAATGGGCGCTACTTTGGGTCATGCATCAAAACATTATTATTATTATTACTGTATCATTATGTTAAAGATGTTTCAGTGATCTCAAAGTGCTTCTTTAATGTTTTTTATGCATAGAAAGATATTCTATATACTACTAAGACAAACTTTGACTAACTGACGTTAGATACAAACGGTACCTAACTGTTCCAACTAATGTGTAAATTCAACTTAAAGACAGATTTTTTTACTGCCATAGTTTAAATGAAGTTTACATTTCAAGTTAGTCTCCCATACAAAAATTTATACATACATTGTTATGTGACCCTAATTGCTCTCCTCATACTGGGATAGCACACTCCTCCTTTCCACCCCTGAATCCCCATGTCCATTCAACCAGCTCCTAACCCTCGCTACCTTCCCATCTTACCTCCAGACAGAGGCTGCCCGTTTAGTCTCTTGTATCTACTTGAGCTAACAGGCACACTCCTCACGAGTATCCCTTTATGTCCCACAGTCCAGTCCAATCCCTGTCTGAAGAGTTGGCCTCAGAAATTGTTTTAGTTCTGGGCTGATAGAGAATCCAGAGGCCACACTTTCTGTGGTTCCTCCAGTCTCAGTCAGACCATTAAGTCTGGTCTTCTTACTAGAATTTGAGTTTTGCACCCCACCTTTCCCCTGCTCCATCAGGGACTCTCTGTTGTGTTCCCTGTCTGGGTGGTCATTGGTGGTAGCCAGGCACCACGTAGTTCTGGTAAAGACAGATTTAGGAACAGAACTTGTTCATAATCCAAGGACTGCCTGTAACTGATAAAGACTATGGCTTAGGTCAGGAGCACCTTAGCCATTAAAGTGACATCTTTGCTTTTTAAAACTTTGAAGAGATCTTTTGTAGCAGATTTGCCCAACCCAATACATCATTTGATCTCCTGACTGCTGCTTTCACAGATGTTGATTGTTAATCCAAGTAAAATGAAATCCTTGACAACTTTAATCTTTTCTCCATTTATCATGATGTCGTTTATCGGTCGAGCAGTAAGGGTCACAAAAAACACACTAGGATTAAAGTCAAATGACCTAGATTAATGTCTGTGCTCTGCCCCTCATCATCTGGTGACTCGGGGAAGATTACTTTATGCCTCTGAGACACCCACCTCATAGAGCTGTTGAGAAATGCCAGTCAGCTTACTTGGATGGAAGCACTGGTTCATGTTAGCTTCCCTTCCCCTTTGAATATTATGGTCAAAGTAGATAACAGAACAGCCTGGTACAAACTATCAAAGCAATACAGCAGAGTGTTTAAAAACATAGGCTCTGGATTAGTCAGGCCTGGGCTTGGTTCTGGGCATCACCTCTCACCAGTTGTGGGACCTCTGCATCTCAGTGTCCCTATCTGTAAAGTGGGGATAATAATAGTTACTACCTAGTGAGATTATTGTTAGGATTCAATGACATAATACACGTGTGGATACACTTAACTAGCTTATATGTCTGTGCTCACGAGACCTTCCCTCAGCATAGGAAAAGCCCCTAAGAGGCATGTTCACCATGGGCAGATGGCCCTAGAGTAAAAAGGCTTTATGACTTCTTTAAAACAAAGTGTCCTAACAGCTCCGTGGGAGCTCCCTGAGGGTTATTTCTGTGCATCTACCCCTGACGTAGGGGCCCTGGTGGTGCGGTGGTTAAGCGTTCGGCTGCTAACCAAAAGGTAGGCAGTTCGAATCCACCAGTCGCTTCTTGGAAACCCTATGGAGCAGTTCTACTCTGTCCTATAGGATCGCTATGAGCTGGAATCAACTCTACGGTAACAGTTTTTTTTTTGTTTACCCTGATGTGTGGGTCTAGGGCCTGGGTGTCCAGGAACCTGAGTGGTGGAGGCCTGGAGGATTTAAGAGCTCCTGAAGCCCCGACTGCAGGAAGTGAAAGCACCTTGGGTCCCAAGGCTGCCCTAACTGGAGTTCTCCTCTGAGCACACTTGGTCCCTCCAGGCAGAAGTGATGCTTTCAGTCTGTGTGAGCTAAACCCCTGTCAGCTGTGAAAAACCTGCATAACATTATTCGTTGCTTTGAGTTTTCTTTGTGACCTTCACCTCAGTGGTGTCACCCCTAGAACCCAGGATCTTGTTCCATACCCCATGTCTGAGACAGGGTCACTAATCTCTCAGGGATTGGCCAAGAGGTTTGGCCAAGCTTTGCAGTGCCCTGGGAGTTGTTGTTAAAGGATGCTTTGTTAACTAATGTCCCCTGCATTTGATCCTCAGGAGAAATGACCTGGGGATCTGCTCCCACAAAGATTACAGCCTAGGAAACCCTAGCGGGCAGTTCTACTCTCTCACATGGGGGTGCTAAGGGACGGAATCGACTCGACAGCAGACAACAACAAAGCTCTTTCAGGAGTTTTCAGTATTTTGTCCTTCTCTCCCCAACAACTCTGTGAATTAGACACAGCTGGTTTTATTACCCTGTTTTATAGATAAAGAAATTTAAGTATAAAACAAGGAAGCAATTTGTCAAAGGTAGAGACAGAAGTAAAGTCCTTGTCGCCTGGCTCCTAATCCCCTGCCTCTAATCTACCCCCAAGCCCATGTATTTATCAGTTCAGGAGATCTCCAATGCAAGAAAGACAGGTGGATTCCAGTCAGTCCCCCCACTGTTTACTTTTTTAAAGAAAAATGCTTTCTCTGCTGAAGGGTTAATGGTTGCTGATCCCCAGGACGATCCAAACAGCTTCCTATGATCTGCTCCCATGTGTAAACTAAAACCAGTTGTAGTCAGGTAGACTCTGACTCATGGCGACCCCATGTGTGTCAGAGTAGAACCGTGCTCCATAGGGTTTTCAATGGCTGGTTTTTCAGAAGTAGATTACCAGGCCTTTGTTCCAAGGTACCTCTAGGTGGACTTGAGCTTCCAACCTTTCAATTATCAGCCAAGAACATTAACCATTTGTACCACCCAGAGACTCCATATGCAAATTCAAAACAAACAACAACAAAAAAAAAATGATAAAACTAAACCCGATGCCATTGAGTCAATTTCGACTCATAGTGACCCTATATGCAAATTACTCCCTGCTAAAAACATTCTAGGGAACTTGCTATTTAAGTCTGTCCAGCATGATTTCCTTTGAAGAATTGTCCCTTTCTTGCCCTACGTGACGCTGGTGGGCTAACAGTCATGGGGCCCTGTCATCACCACCGCCATTATAGGAGAGGTTAGACCCATCAGACTCTTTCCGGGACCCACAGGGAGGAGCTTGGAGCTGAGCCATGCATGGCAGGGCCACAGAAAGATAGCACCCAGTCCCCACTACTGAGATCACCAGGGTTACTCTGGTTTCTGGCCTTCCTAACGCCTCGTTGCTCATCTCTCCCTGCTATTTCTATTGTTCACAACCAAAGAACTCTAACTGGTCCCTGTGTCTTCCCATTGGACAATGACTGGGTGACAAGGCTGTCCTGCCAGGGGGGAGTCAGCATCCTCAGGGCTGTAAAGTCTGATCCCTTCTCTAAGTAGTGCTCGAGCATGGCTCAGTGACTTGGACTAGGGAATCCATCAAAGAAGAACTTGTGCTCATGAGGGGGGTGAGGGTGGAGGCAACTGGAAGAACTGACTCACCGTCTCACACATCTGGGATGCGTAAAAGGCCCCAGGGTTTGGAATCACCAGTCCTTCCCCTTAGCTTTGACATCTGCCTCTTGACTTTTCAACACTCACCAGCTTTTCTTACTTCTGTAACAGAAAATCCCCCAAATCATGATGTCTTAGCAAAATAAAAGTTTGTTTCTCATTTAGTAAGAGTCCAATTGAAGAGTCACATTATTCAAAGACCTGGGCTCCTTCCATCTTGTGGTTCCAACATCCTCTAGGGCCTCAGTCGTCCCTACTACCCTGCAAACAGAGAAAGAAAGGGTGGCAAATCCCTCAAGGAAGAGGTTTTAATGGGCCAGGTCTGAAAGAGGCTAAAATACCATTAGGACACTTTCCCCAATGTCTGCTGGACTGAAGCTCCATGAGGACAGGAACTCTGTCTTGCTCACCATTCTATCCATTCTACCCATGGTCACACCTATTACAAGGGGCTGGGGAAGGTAGTCTAGCTGTGCCCAGAGGTATAAGGAGACTCTGATCAACACCACTAGTCTCTGTCTCACCAGGCCTCTGGTTTGGATACTTTTCTTTCTCCTGCTCCTTAAATGTGAGTATTTCCCAGGTCTGCTTCAGCTCTCTTCTCTCTCTCCTATCAACTGCCTTCCCCCTCACACCCATGGAGATGAGATCCATCTACATAGATATAATCAATGGCAACATCCCCCATGTCCTCATTTTTAAGTAGACAATTCGCAAATTTACATTTATAAGAAATTTTTTTAAGTTTTTAAAAATTAACTCCGAAATCTTTGTTCCTAACCCTGCTCTATCTTATCTGAGCTCTAGTCCTATAATTAATTCATTTGTCCAACAGATATTTATGGAGCCCTATTTTGGTCCAGGGAGCCCTGGTAGCATAGTGGTTAAGAGCTACAGCTGCTAACCAAGCAGTCAGCAGTTTGAACCCACCAGCCACAGAAGAAAGATGTGGCAGTCTGCTTTCATAAAGATTAAACCCTTTGCCATTGAGTCAATTACGACTCATAGCAACCCTATACGACAGAGTAGAACTGCCTCATAGGTTTCCAAGGAGGGTTGGTGGATTTGAACTGCTACTCTTTTGATTAGCAACCAAACTCTTAATTGTTGCACCACCAGGGTTCCCCATAAAGATTACAGCCTTGCAAACCCTATGGGGCAGTTCTACTCTGTTCTATAGAGTTGCTATGAGTCGGAATGGACTTGGTGGCAATGCGTTTGGTTTGGAACTTGTCATGGATTGAATTGTGTCCTCCAAAAATATGTGTCAACTTCGTTAGGCGCTGATTCCCAGTACTGTATGGTGGTCCTCCATTTATTGATTGTAATTTTCCTATGTGTTGTAAATCTTAATCTCTGCCTGTGGTTAATGAGGCAAGATTAGATTACATTAAAGAGGATGAGGGTGGGATCGTAACACCCTTACTAAGGTCATATCCCTGATCCAATATAAAGGGAGTTACCCTGGGGTGTGGCCTGCACCATCTTTTATCTTACAAGAGATAAAAGGAAAGGGAATCGAGCAGAGAGGGGGGACCTCATAGTACCAAGAAAGCAGCACCGGGAGCAGAGCACATCCTTTGACCCAGGGTCCCTGTGCCTGAGAATCTTCTCGACCTGGGGAAGATTGATGACAAGGACTTTCCTCCAGAGTCAACAGACAGAAAAAGCTTTCTCCCTTGGAGCTGACGCCCTGAATTTGGACTTGTAGCCTACTAGACTGTAAAAGAATAAATTTATTTGTTAAAGCCATCCATTTGTGGTATTTCTGTTACAGCAGCGCCAGATGACTAAGACCGATCTTTTCCAGGTTCCTTAAGGGAAAATTTTTTAAATGTCTGAGTCAAAAGTTTAGATTTAACATTTTAGTGAGACATTCAATTCAAACGAAACAAGAAAGACAAGGGTGGGAAGTGAGAAAGAGAAAGAAGGTGGGTAAATACAAGGAGGTGCCTTTCCAAGCTGGCCACAGATTTGAACAAGCACAGCTGGTTGATCAGACATCTCCTTTGAGGCCATATGGACTGACTGCATCTCAGAATGGTCTGATGGCAGGGTGGTGGGGGAGAGGGAGGTTTCTTCTGTCTCTGTTGGTCAGAGTCTTTCCCATGGGCGTAAGATCCCCTGCACTTCAGATTTGTATTACCAGCCTCTCCAGGAAGCTGCTGGGGAAGCCAGGGCCTGGGTTGATTAAGACCCAACCTACTGGAGTACGATCAAATTAACATACCATAGAAAATCCTATTTCCAAACAGGGATACATCCACAGGTATAGGGATAGAATTCCAATACATATCTTAGGGGACACAATTCTATCCATAACATACCTCAACCTCAGTTTAGACAAAACTGTAGCCCCTGCAACCCCATCCGATCTCACTTTTGACCTGTGTTTTCCATCTCAATTAGTGGCATCACTGTCCTCTCAGACTGTAGAGCTGGGAGTCATCTGCCTCACACTCCTTCCCACCACTCCCCACCCTACCCCCCAACACACACGTTCAGGTTCAATTAACATTAATTAAGAGCCCACTAAGTGCTGGGAGTCAGATAGGGGACGGTGTCTTGCTCTGCACTAAATACACAGCGCCCAGCTCAGTGCCTGGCACCCAGCAAGTTCTTTGTAAGATCTGCTGAAGGTTGAGCAAGTCAACGATATAATCTTCACAACGGTCCTATCAGTTCTGTCACAAAAATGCTTGTATGATCTGTTCCCTCCTCCCAACCCCCCGGTTCAGTCCATCATCAACTTTCACCAGGAGTATTTCCAGAACATCCTAACTGACACTCCGATTTCTGTCTCTCCTCCTTCCCAACACACTGGTGCCTGATTGATTAATATTTCTGAAGCTCTGCTTCAAGCAAGTCATTCCCCTGCTCTAATCTTCTTAATGGCTCCCCACTGTAGGCCAAATAAAACCCAAGCTAATCCAACTTTCAGGGCTCTCTAGGGCCTTGCCTCAGAGTCCCTGAGTGGAGCAAACGATTAACATGCTCGGCTGCTAACTGAAAGGTTAGAGGTTTAAGTCCACCCAGAGGAGCCTCAGAAGAAAGGCCTGACGATCTCCTGAAAAATCAGTCACTGAAAACCCTATGGAGCACAGTTCTACTCTGACACCCATGAGGTTGCCATGAGTCGGAATGACTTGACGGCAACTGGTCTACTGGTAGCACTTGGCTTCAGTGTGACCACCTGTGCTCTGCTCACACCTATTCCACCCCAGACCCAACTGAACCACTTACCTTCCCCCGTTTTCTCACTTGCATGCTTTTGCTCTCAGGATTCCTTCTACTCTGCTCACCAGAAGAGCACTTTTCCCAAAGTGGTCCTTTTCCAACAATCGTTAAGAGTATAGTGAAGACATGTCAGACACAGTGCCAGGAAAACACACACACACAGATTGAAACCTCAGTCCTATAGGACACAAGGCAAAGGTGGTCAGCCATGACTCAGAGCGTTTTATCTGCACTCTGTCTTCTACCAAGTCAAAGGTCAGCATCTAGTCTCCCACCACCTACGGCCCACCCCAGCCCCAGTTCATTTCCCCTTGAATTAAATTCCCTTCTCCACCGTCCACACATTTGCACATGTTCCTGTCCTGTGCATCCTTCAAACCCCACTTCAAATCCCTCCTTTCCATAAAGGTCTTGTTGATGCTCCCTAATTAGAAGTATCACCACCCTTCTGTCACATTGTGTTACTGTGGTGGCTTGCGTGTTGCTGTGACGCTGGAAGCTATGCCACTGGTATCTCAAATACCAGCCTGGTCACCCATGGTGGACGGGTTTCAGAGAAGCTTCCAGACAAAGACAGACTAGGAAGAAAGGCCTTGCTATCTACTTCTGAAAATTAGCCAATGAATACCTTACAGATATGGTTTGTGAGGATGGCACAGGACCAGACAGTGTTTCATTCTGTTATACATAAGGTCACTATGAGTCAGAGCTGACTCGACAACAACCAACGACTAGAAGTAACCTCTTCCTCCTCTAAATCTCCATAGACTTTTAGCTGTATTTCTTATATCATTATTTGTGCTATATCTTATTTCCACTGATAAACTGCAAATATCCATTTTTGTGTTCCCCAAGGATCTGACATAGTCAGCTTATTGGATGAATGAACGCAGGAGGGAAAGAAGGAAGGAAATCCAATGACTACAGAGTCAGGGCTTCCCCTGCAGGACAGAGGCTGGTTGTCATTCTTCACTGGGGCATATGTCAGAGGAAGATAGGGAAGTTGCTGACTCTTGATGCATGTAGATAGGGAAGTGGGGACTAGAGCCTACGGGTGGTTGGTGACGGCTTCCAAAGGTGTTAGGAAAGGTTCTGCAAATATCCCCAAAAGTTCAAGTTTCAATCCTGAGTTCAGAGGCTGCAAGGATTAGCCAAGAAGAGTTCACTTCCCCTACCCAAAATCACCCCAGCAACAGCAGGCCCACAGGAACTTTTGCATGTTCTCTGAACTAGGCTCAGATGTGCTTCTACACCTCTACAGCCTTGTTCTCTCTGTCTCTGCCTCTGTGTGTGTGTGTGTGTGTGTGTGTGTGTGTGCATGATTCTGTCTCTGCCTCTGCATGTGTGAGTCTCATTCCCTCTCTCTCTCTTTCTCTGTCTCTCTTTTACACACTGTGAAATAAAATTACAAGTTTTGCTGTACGAAGACAGAAAGAGCTCTCTTATCTAAGACACTAAAGGTCATCTTGTTGAATGTTGTTAAAAACCTACGTGCTCTAATAAGTAAAGAATCTTTAATTCCTAGAGCTATGTTTTAAACTAACCTTGTCTTGTTTCACATGATTGTATCTACACGATCAGGCTCACTGAAACACTTGAAACTTATTCTTTCAGAAAACAATCGAAGATTGATAAATATGCCCTATTTTCAAGACTCCAGAGGTCTTGTAACCATGGCTCACTGATCTTGTGATTGTCTCGGCAAAGTTTCTATTTAAGCTTTGATAATGTTTGAGCACGTACTGCTCTCTTATAAGATTTATGTATTCTGACATAATGGTCAACCAATCAAAAATTTTTTGTTCAAAGTTCCTGATAAAATTGTATATAAGCACTTTGGAAATCTTAATTTGTCAGAACACTGATTAAATTGGTAATGATGTGCTGTCCAGTTTACAAATTGACTATGAAACCTGCACAGTAATCTGTTAATGGTGTTCTAAGTTGTTTATTTTTGACATAACACACACACACATACACACACAAGTGTTCCTTTAAAACCTGTTCTCAGACCACAAGAAAACTTCTAGAGCTGATAGAGAAATTTAGCAAAGTTGCAGGGTACAAGGTTAAAAAACAAAAATTTGTTGGGTTTATATACACCAGCAATGAGAAATCTGAAAAGAGAATTAGGGAAACAATCCCATTTACAATAGCATCTAAGAGAATAAAATACCTAGAAATAAATCTAAAGAGGGACATGAAGGACTTATACAATAAAAACTATAAAACAATTCTGAAAGAGATTAAAGAAGACTTAAATAAATGGAAAACTGTTCCATGTTCATGGATTGGAAGACTTAATATTGTTAAGATGTCCATTCTACCCAAAGTGATGAACAAATTCAATGCAATTCCAATCAAAATTCCAACTTCCTTCTTTATAGAAATAGAAAACTCAATCCTCAACTTTATATGGAAGAGCAAGAGGTCCCGAATACTATATTTTAGCAAATAACTGGACCATGTAAATAACACGCCCATGCACATAACATAGCGCTCCTAGGAAATTATGCATAAGGGGGTTTTGTGGTTGGCAAAAAATGTATAAAGGTGCATTATTTGCATGAAAATACAGTAGCTAAAGCAATGTTGAAAGAGAATAAAGTAGGAGGACTCACATTTCCTGATTTTAAAACATACTATACAGCTACAGTAATCAAAATAGCCCGGTGCTGGTATAACAATAGACCAAAGGAATAGAATTGAGAGTCCAGAAATAAACTCATACATCTATGGTCAGCTAATTTTTGACAAAGGTGCTAAGTCCATTCAATGGGGAAAGAAGAGTCTCTTCAATAAATGTGCTGGGAAAATTGAATTTCCACATGCAGAAAAAGGGAACAGGATCCATGCCTCACAATATACACAAAAACAAATCCAAAATAGATTAAGGACCTAAATGTGCAAACTAAAACCATAAAATTCTTTGAACAAAAAGCAGGGGCAATGCCGTCCATCTATCTTTGAACAATGAATTATCTAATATAATAACAAAAGCACAAACAGCAAAAGACAATATAAATAAATAGGACCTCATAAAAATTAAAAACTTTTGTTCATCAAAAGACTTTACCAAAAAAGTGAAAAGACAAGCTGCCGACTGGGAGGATATCTTCAGAAACCATATATCGAACAAGAATCTAATCACCAAAATACATATAAAACTTAACAACAAAAAGACAAATAATGCAATCACAAAATGGGCAAAAGACTTGAACAGACATTTCATCAAAGAGGACCTTAAAATGGCCACCAGCACATGAAAAATGCCCAATGTCTGTCTTAGTCACCTAGTGCTGCTATAACAGAAATACCACAAGTGGATGGCTTTAACAAACAGAAATTTATTTTCTCACAGTTTAGGAGGCTATAAGTTTGAATTCAGGGCATCGGCATTAGGGGAAGGCTTACTCTGTCAGCTCTGGAGGAAAATCCTTGTCTCTTCAGCTTCAGCTTCCTGGTTACTTGGAGATCTCCATGTGTCTTGGCTTCTGTCTTACCCCATCCCTCTCTCTGCTCACTTGTTTAATTTTTGTGTGTGTGTGTGCTTTAGGTGAGAGTTTGCAGCTCAAGTTAATTTCTCATTAAAATTATACACATATTGTTTTGTGACACTGGTTGCAGTCCCCGCAATGTGATAGCACACTCCTCTTTGCCACTCCGTGTTCCCTGGGTTCATTCACCCAGTTCCTGTCCCTTCCTGCATTCTCATCTTGTTTTTGGGCAGGAGTTGCCCATTTGGTCTCGTTATTTGATTGAACTAAGAAGGATGTTCCTCACATGTGTTATTGTTTGTTTTATAGGCCTGTCTAAAAGTGGGCTTTGGGAGTGGTTTCAGTTCTGAGTTAGCAGAGTGTTAGGGGTTCCTCCAGTCTCTGTCAGACTAGTAAGTCTGGTCTTTTTTCATGAATTTGAATTCTGTTCTACATTTTCTCCCATTCTGTCTGGGACTCTCTGTTGTAATCCCTGTCAGAGTGGTTGGTGGCAGTAGCCGGGCACCATCTAGTTCTTCTCAGCTCTCAGGCTGGTGGAGTCTCTAGTTCATGAAGTCTTTTAGTCCTTTGAGCTAATATTTTCCTTGTGTCATTGGTTTTCTTCATTCTCTTTTGCTCGGGATGGGATGGGACCAATAGATGTACCTTAGATGGCCGCTCACAAGCTTTTAAGACCCCAGATGCTACTCACCAAAGTAGGATGCAGAACATTTTCTTTGTGAAATGTGTTATGCCAATTGACCTAGACGTCTCTGAGACTATGCTCCCAGGCCCTCAGCCCCAGCTACTCGATCCCTCAAAGTGTTCGGATGAGCCTAAGAAATGTCTATGCTTTTGCTTTGGTCCAGTTGTGCTGACTTCCCCTATGTCGTGTGCTGTCTTTCCCCTCACTAAAGTTGTCACTTGTGTGCTATCTAGTTAGTGATTTACCCTCCTCCACCCTCCCCACCCTTGTAATCATCAAAGAATTTTCTTATCCTGTGTGTAAATCTTTTCTTGAGTTCTTATAATAATAGTCTCACACAATATCTGTCCTTTCATGATTGACTTATTTCACTCAGCATAATGCCCTCCAGATTCATCCATGTTGTGACATGTTTTGCAGATTCATCATGTTCTTTATTGTTTCATAGTATTCCATCGTGTGTATCTACTATAATTTGTTTATCCATTCATCTGTTGATGGGCATTTAGGTTGTTTCTATCTTTTTGCTTTTTCTAATAGTGCTGCAATGAACATGGGTGTGCATACGTCTATTCATCTGACGGCTCTTATTTTTCTAGGGTATACTCCTAGGAATGGGATTACTGGATCTTATGGTATTGCTAGCTTTTTAAGGAAGCGCCATATCATTGTCCAAAGTGATTGTACCATTTTACATTCCCACCAGCAGTGCATAAGAGTTCCAATCTCCCCAAAACCTCTCCAACATTTGTTATTTTGTGTTTTTCTGATTAATGCCAGTATTACTGGGCCGAGATGGTATCTCATTGCAGTTTTTGATTTGCATTTGCATTTCTCTAATGGCTAAAGCCCCGTGCATCTGTCAGTTTATCGCACTGTGGTGGCTTGCATGTTGCTGTGATACTGGAAGCAATGCCACTGGTATTCAAATACCAGCAAAGTCACCCATGGTGGACAGGTTTCAGCTGAGCTTCCAGACTAAGACAGACTAGGAAGAAGGACATGGAAGTCAATTTCTGAAAAAAATTAGCCAGTGAAAACTTTATGAATAGCAGCGAAACATTGTCTGATATAGTACTGGAAGATGAGCCCCTCAGGTTAGAAGGCACTCAAAATACAACTGGGGAAGAGCTGCCTCCTCAAAGTAGAGTTGACCTTAATGATATGGATGGAGTCAAGCTTTTGGGACCTTCCTTTGCTGATGTGGTATGACTCAAAATGAGAAGAAACAGCTACAAACATCCATTAATAATAGGCATGTGGAATGTACGAAATATGAATCTAGGAAAATTGGAAATCGTCAAAAATGAAATGGAACACATAATATCAATATCCTAGGCATTTGAGCTGAAATGGACAGGTATTTGGCCATTCTGAATCAGACAATTATATGGTCTACTATACCAAGAATGACAACTTGAAGAGGAATGGTGTTGCATTCATCATCGAAAAGAACATTTCAAGACCTATCCTGAAGTACAATGCTGTCAGTGATAGGATAATAGCCATATGTCTACAAGGAAGACCAGTTAATATGACTATTATTCAAATTTACCCACCAACCACTAAGGCCAAAGATGAAGAAATTGAAGATTTTTACCAACTTCTGCAGTCTGAAATTGATCAAACATGCAATCAAGATGCATTGATAATTACTAGTGATTGGAATGTGAAAGTTGGAAACGAAGAAGGATTGGTCGTTGGAAAATATGGCCTTGGTGATAGGAATAATGCCGGAGTTGCATGATACAATTTTGCAAGACCAAGGACTTCTTCATTGCAAATACCTTTTTCAACAACATAAAAGGCAACTATACACGTGGACATTGCCACATGGAATACACAGGAATCAAATAGATTACATCTGTGGAAAGACAATGGAAAAGCTCAGTATCATCAGTCAGAGCAAGGCCAGTGGCCAACTGTGGAACAGACCATCAATTGCTCCTATGTGAGTTCAAGTTGAAGCTGAAGAAAATGAGAGCAAGTTCACAAGAGCTAAAGTACGACCTTGAGTATATTCCACCTGAATTTAGAGATGATCTCAAGAACAGATTTGATGCATTGAACACTAATGACCGAAGACCAGAAGAGTTGTGGAACGATATCAAGGACATACATGAAGAAATCAAGAGGTCATTAAAAAGACAAGAAAGAAAGAAAAGACCAAAATGGATGTCAGAAGAGACTCTGAAACTTGCTCTTGAACATCAACTAGCTAAAGCAAAAGGAAGAAATGATGAAGTAAAAGAGCTGACCAGAAGATTTCAAAGGGCAGCTCGAGAAGACAAAGTAAAGTATTATAACAAAATGTGCAAAGACCTGGAGATAGAAAACCAAAAGGAAAGATTACACTCGGTATTTCTCAAGCTGAAAGAACTGAAGAAAAAATTCGAACCTCAAGTTGCAATATTGAAGGATTCTATGGGAAAAATACTGAATGACTCAGGAACCATCAAAAGTAGATGGAAGGAATACACAGAATCATTGTACCAAAAAGAATTAGTCAACTTCAATCATTTCAGGAGGTAGCATATGATCAAGAATCGATGGTAATGAAGGAAAAAGTCCAAGCTGCACTGAAGACATTGGTGAAAAACAAGGCTTCAGGAATTGACGGAATACCAATTGAGATGTTTCAACAAACAGATGCAGCGCTGGAAGTGCTCACTCGTCTATGCCAAGAAATTTAGAAGACAGCTACCTGGCTAACTGACTGGAAAAGACCCATATACTTGCCCATTCCAAAGAAAGGTGATCCAACCGAATGTGGAAATTATCGAACAATATCATTACTATTATACCCAAGTACAATTTTGCTGAAGATCATTCAAAAATGGTTGCAGCAGTACATCAACAAGGAACTGCCAGAAATTCAAGCTGGATTCAGAAGAGGACATGGAAAGAGGGATACCATTGCTGACATCAGATGGATCTTGGCTGAAAGCAGAGAATACCAGAAAGATGTTTACCTGTGTTTTATTGATTATGCAAAGGCATTTGACTGTGTAGACCATAACAAATTATGGATAACATTGCAAAGAATGGGAATTCCAAAACATTTAATTGTGCTTATGAGGAACCTGTGCATAGACCAAGAGGCAGTTGTTCTAACGGAACAAGGGGATACTTCGTGGTTTAAAATCAGGAAAGTTGTGCATCAGGGTTGTATCCTTTCACCATTTTTTATTTTTATTTTTTATTGTGCTTTAAGTGAAAGTTTACAATTCAAGTCAGTTCCTCATACAAAAATTATACACACATTGTTATGTGACCCTAGTTGCTCTCCCTATACTGTGACAGCACACTCCTCCTTTCCACTCTGGATTTCCCATGTCCATTCAACTAGCTCCTGACCCTCTCTGCCTTCTTATCTTACCTCTGGACAGGAGCTGCCCATTTAGTCTCATGTATCTACTTGAGCTAAGAAGCACGCTCTTTACAAGTATCATTTTATGTTCCATAGTCCAGTCTAAACTTTGTCTGAAGAGTTGGCCTCGGGAATGGTTTTAGTTTGGGGCTAACAGAGAGTCTGGGGGCCATGTCTTCCAGGGTCCCTCCAGTCTCAGTCAGACCATTAAGTCTGGTCTTTTTACACTATTATAAGAACTCAAGAAAAGTATTAAACACAGAAGAAAACATTCTTTGATGGTTACGAGGGTGGGGAGGGAGGGTGAGGGTTATTCGCTAACTAGATAGTAGACAAGAATTATCTTAGGAGAAGGGAAGGACAGCACACACTACAGGGGAAGTCAGCACAAGTAGACTAAACCAAAGCTAAGAAGTTTCCTGAGTACAATCAAACACTTTGAGGGGCAGAGCAGCAGGGGTGGGGGTCTGGGAACCATGCTTTTAGGGGACATCTAGGTCAATTGGCATAACAAAGTTTTTTAAGAAAAAGTTCTGCATCCTACTTTGGTGAGTGGCGTCTCGGGTCTTAAAAGCTTGCAAGCGGCCATCTAAGATGCATCAATTGGTCCCAACCACCTGGAGTAAGGGAGAATGAAGAACACCAAAGATACAAGGAAAGTATTAGCCCAAGAGACATAAAGGGACACATAAACCAGAGACTTCATCAGCCTGAGACCAGAAGAACTAGATGGTACCCGGCTACCACCAATGACTGCCCTGACAGGGAACACAACAGAGAGTCCCTGATGAAGCAGGAGAAAGGTGGGGTGCAGAACTCAAATTCTAGTAAAAAGACCAGACTTAATGGTCTGACTGAGACTGGAGGAACCCGGAAAGCACGGACCCCGGATTCTCTCTCAGCCCAGAACTAAAACAACTTCCGGGGCCAACTCTTCAGACAGGGATTGGGCTGGACTGTGGGACACAAAGTGATACTCGTGAGGAGTATGCCTCTTACCTCAAGTAGATAAAAGAGACCAAACGGGCAGCTTCTGTCCAGAGGTGAGATTGGAAGGCAGAGACGGTTAGGAGCTGGCTAAATGGACATAGGGAATCAGGGGTGAAAAGGCGGAGTGTGCTGTCACAGTATGGGGAGAGCAATTAGGGTCACATAACAATGTATGTATAAATTTTTGTATGGGAGACTAACTTGAAATGTAAACTTTCACTTAAACTACAACAATAAACAACAAAAAAAGTCTGATCTTTTTTCTAGAATTTGAGTTCTGCACCCGACTCTTTTCCTGCTCTGTCAGGGATTCTCTGTTGTGTTCCCTGTCAGGGCAGTCATTGGTGGTAGCCAGGCACCATCTCCTTTCACCATACTTATTCAATCTGTGCTGAGCAAATAATCCAACAAACTGGACTATATGAAGAAGAATGCAACATCAGGATTAGAGGGAGATTCATTATCACATTAACAACCTGCGATATACAGATGACACAACCTTGCTTGCTGAAAGTGAAGAGGGCTTGAAGCACTTACTGATGAAGATCAAAGACTACAGCCTTCAGTATGGATTATACCTCAACATAAAGAAAACAAAAATTCTCACAACTGGACCAATAAGCAACATCATGATAAACGGAGAAAATACTGAAGTTGTCAAGGATTTCTTTGTGCTTGGATCCATAATCAACACCCTTGAAGCAGCAATCAAGAAATCAAATGACGTATTGCATTGGGCAAATCTGCTGCAAAAGATGTCCTTAAAGTGTTAAAAAGCAAAGATGTCACTTTAAGGACTGAGGTGCACCTGACCCAAGCGATGGTGTTTTCAATCACCTCATATGCGCGTTAAAGCTGGACAATGAATAAGGAAGACCGAAGAAGAATCGATGCCTTTGAATTATGGTGTTGGTGAGGAATATCGAATATACCATGGACTGCCAAAGGAATGAACATATCTGTCTCGGGAAAAGTACAGCCAGAATGCTCCTTAGAAGCAAGGGTGGCGAGACTTTGTCTGACATACTTTGGATATGTTATCAAGAGGGACTAGTCCCTGGAGAAGGACATCATGCTTGGTAAAGTAGACGGTCAGTGAAAAAGAGGAAGACACTCAATGAGACGGATTGACACAGTGGCTGCAACAATGGGCTCAAGCATAGCAACAGTTATGAGGATGGTGCAGGAACAGGCAGTGTTTCGTTCTGTTGTGCATAGGGTCATGACGAGTTGGAACCAACTGGACGGCACCTAACCACAACAATAGCTAATGATCTCGAATATTTCCTCATGTGTCTGTTGGCCACCTGAATGTCTTGGTGAAGTGTCTGTTCATACCCTTTGCCCATTTTTTAAATGGATTATTTGTCTTTTTGTTATTGAGGTGTTCAAGTATTTTGTAGATTTTAGAGATTACACCCTCGTTGGATATGTTGCAGCCAAAAAACTTTTTCAGTCTGTAGGTTCTCTTTTTACTCTTTTGGTGAACTCTTTTGATGAGCATAAGTGTTTAATTTTTAGGAGCTCCCAGGTATCTAGTTTCTTCTCTGGTATTCGTGCATTGTTAGTTATGGTTTGTGTACTGTTTATGGCATGTATTGGGGCCCCTAGCATTGTCCCTATTTTTTCTTCCATGATCTTTATCGTTTTAGATTTTACTCTATGATCTTTGATCCATTTTGAGTTAGTTTTTGTGTACGGTGTGAGGTATGGATCATGTTTCTTTTTTTTTTATAGATGGACATCCAGTTATGCCAGCACCATTTGTTGAAGAGACTGTCTTTTTCCCATTCAACAGACTTTGGCCCTCTGTCAAATTTACGTCTGGGTTCTCAATTCTGCTCCATTGGTCTATGTGTCTGTTGTTGTACCAGTACCGGGCTGTTTTGACTATTGTGGCTGTGTAATAGGTTCTAAAACCAGGTTGTGTGAGGCCTCTCGCTTTGTTCTTCTTTAGCAATGCTTTACTTATCTGAGGCCTCTTCTCTTTCCATATGAAGTTGGTGATTTGTTTCTCCATCTTTTAAAGAATGCTGTTGGAATTTCGATCAGATTGCATTGTATTTGTAGATCACTTTGGCTAGAATTGTCATTTTCACAATGTTGAGTCTTCCTATTCATGAGCAGGTATCTTTTTCCACTTATATAGGTCTCTTTTGGTTTCTTGCATTAGTGTTTTGTAGTTTTCTTTGTATAGATCTTTTATATCCCTTGTTGGATTTATTCCTAAGTACTTTATCTTCTTGGGGGCTATTTTAAATGGTATTGATTTTGTGATTTCCTTTTCAAAGTTCTTTTTGTTGGCGTAGAGGAACCCAACAGATTTTTGTATGTTAATCTCGTATGCTGCTTCTTTGCTGAAATCTTCTATTAGTTTCAATAGCTTTCTTGTGGATTCTTTGGGTTTTCTGTGTCTAAGATCATATCATCTGCAAATAGGGATAGTTTTACCTCTTCCTTAACATTTCGGATGTCCTTTATTTCTTTTTCTTGCCTTATAGCTGTAGTTTGGACTTCCAGCATGATGTTGAGCAAGGGTGGTGATAAAGGGCATCCTTGTCTGGTTCTTGTTCTCTAGGGGAATTCTTTCAGTCTCTTTCCATTTAAAATTATGTTGGCTGTTGGTTTTGTATAAATGCCCTTTATTATGTCAAGAAATTTCCTTTCTATTCCTATTTTGCTGAGAGTTTTTATCAGGAATGAGTGTTGGACTTTGTCAAATGCCTTTTCTGTGTCAACTGATACGATCATGTGATTCTTTTGTTTTATTTATGTGGTGGATTACGTTGGTTGATTTTCTAATATTGAACCATTCCTGCATACCTGGTATAAATCCCACTTGGTCATGATTTTTTTGGTATGCTGTTGAATTCTATTGGCTAGAATTTTGTTGAGAATTTTGGCATCTCTCTTCGTAAGGATATTTGTCTGTAGTTCTCTTTTCTTGTGGTATCTTTGCCTGGCTTGGGTATTGGGGTTATGCTGGCTTTGTAGAATGAGTTTGGGAGTATTCCTTCCTTTTCTTTGCTCTGAATTAGCTTGAGTAGTGTGGGTATTAGCTCTTCTCTGAAAATTTGGTAGAATTCTCCAGTGAAGCCGTCGGGACAGGGCTTTTTTTGTTGTTGTTGTTGGGAGTTTTTTAATTATCTTTTCAATCTCTTCTTTTGTTATGGGTCTGTTTAGGCTCAGTTTGTGTTAGTTTACGTAGGTGGTGTGTTTCTAGAAATTTGACCATTTTCTCTAGGTTTTCAAATTTGTTACAGTACAATTTTTTCATAGTATTCTGTTATGGTCTTTTTTATTTCAATTGGATCTATTGTGATATCACCCATCTTATTTCTTATTTAGGTTATCTGCTTCCTCTCCTGTTTTTCTTTTGTCAGTTTGGCCAGTGGTTTGTCGATTTTGCTGATCTTTTCAAAGAACCAACTTTCAGTCTTGTTGATTCTTTCTATTGTTTTTCTGTTCTCTATTTCTTTTATTTCTGCTCTAGTCTTTATTATTGCCTTTCTTCTGGTGCCTGAGGGCTTTTTTTGCTGCTCTCTTTCTATTTGTTCAAGTTGTAGGGTTAATGTTTTGATTTTGGCCCTTTCTTCTTTTTTGATGCATGTGTTTATTGCTATAAATTGACCTCTAAGCACTGCTTTTGTGTGTCCCAAAGGTTTTGGTAAAATGTGTTTTCATTATCATTTGATTCTATGAATTTTTTTATTCCATCCCAGATTTCTTCTATTACCCAGTAGTTTTTAAGCAAAGTGTTGTTCATTTTCTATGTATTTGATTTCTTTTCCTCACTGTTTCTGTTATTGATTTCTATTTCTATGGCATTATTATCAGAGAAGATGCTTTGTATTATTTTGATGTTTTGAATTTTGTTAAGGCTTGTTTTGTGGCCTAAAATGTGGTCTATTCTAGAGAATGTTCCATGTGCATTGGAAAAGAATGTATACTTTGCTGCTGTTGGGTGGAGTGTTCTATATACGTCTATGAGGTCAAGTTGGTTGATTGCGGCAGTTAGATCTTCTGTATTTTTACTGAGTTTCTTTCTAGATGTTCTGTCTTTCACCAAAAGTAGTGTGTTGAAGTTTATTATTCTGGAACTATTTCTCTTTTCAATGCTGTTAGGGTCTGCTTTATGTATTTGGGGGCCCTGTCATTAGGTGAATATATTTATTATGGTTATGTCCTCCTGCTGTAGTAACCCTTTAATCATTAGATAGTGTCCTTCCTTATCCTTTATGGTGGATTTTGCTTTAAAGTCCATTTTATCAGAGATTAATATTGTCACTCCTGCTCTTTTTTGGTTTTTGTTTACTTGATATATTTTTTTCTATCTTTTGAGTTTTAGTTTATTTATATCTTTGTGTCCAAGACGTGTCTCTTGTAGACAGCATATAGATGGGTCATATTTTTTTTTTAACCATTCTGCCATTCTTTGTCTCTTTACTGGTGCATTTAGACCATTTACAATCAGTGTAATTATTGATAGGTATGAGGTTACCGCTCTCATTTTGTGGTATGTGTGTGTGTGTGTGTGTATGTGTGTGTGTGTGTGTGTGTGTGTAGTGTTGATGGTTTCTTTGTTCCATTTAATTTTCTATGCTTAGTTCTTTTTATTTATGTATTTTCCTTTCATCTCTTTCATTATTGTTGATTTTGTGTTTGCTGAATCTTTACGTTTTTCTTCTATTTTATTTTGATGGTTAAGTTTTTTAGCTTTATTTTTCTAAGTTTAAACCAGTCTTTTATTTCTTGATATCGGTTTGACTTCCTCTCCATATGGAAGTTCTATGACTACACTATTTATCCCCTTTTTTGTTTTGATATTGTCATCTTTTACACATTGACGTCTCCAGTTCCCTACTTTCAGTCTTTTAGCTTTGTTTTGTTTTTGTGAATTCCCTGTCTGGGTTGGTACCTGGTTGATCTGTCTGTCCTGTGTCCTAGTCTTGGATTGTTGTCTGATGTTGTTGGTTCTCTAACCAAAGGACTCCCTTTAATATTTCTTGTAATTTGGGTCTGGTTTTTACAAAATCCCTTAATTCCTGTTTATCTGGAAATGACCTAGTTGCACCATCATATTTGAAAGATAATTTTGCTGGATATATGATTCATGGCTGGTAATTTTTTTCCTTCAAGGCTTTATATATGTCAACCCATTGCTTTCTTGCTTGCATGGTTTCTGCTGAGTAATCAGAGCTTAGTCTTATTGGTTTTTCTTTGTAGATGACTTTTCAGGATTCTTTCTTTGTCTTTGGTTTTGGCAAGTTTGAGTGTGATATGTCTTGATGACTTTCTTTTGGGGTCTATCCTGCATGGGGTTCATTGAAATTCTTGGATAGATATCTTCTCATGTTTCATGATATTAGCGAAGTTTTCTGCCAGCAAATTTTTGACAATTCTTTCTGTGTTTTCTGTTATCCCCCACCCCCCTCGCCATTCACTCATAGGTTTTTACTCTTGATAGTACCCCACATAATTCTTAGGCTTTCTTCACTTTTCTTCATTATTTTTTCTGATTTTTCCTCAAACAAATCGGTGTCAAGGGATTTATCTTCAATCTCTCTAATTCTGACTTCCATTGTCTCAATTCTGCTCCTATGGCCTTCTATCGAGTTATCTAATTCTGAAATTTTATTGTTAATCTTTTGGATTTCTAGTTGCTGTTTTTGTATGATTTTTAGCAGCCTGGTCATTCTGTCATTTTTTTTTTTGTATTGTGCTCCTGAATTCTTCTATTGCTTTGTCTGTGTGTCCCTTGGTTTGGTCTGTGTTTTGCTAGATCTCCTTCGTGATCTCTTGGAGAGTTCTGTATATTAGTCTTCTGAATTTTTTATTAGGTAGTTCTTATCTTCCTCTGGAAGGTTTTCTGGTTCTTTATTTTGGCCGCTTGCTGGAGCCATCTTGTCCTGCGTCTTTATGTGATTTTATATTGACTGTCGTCTCCAAGGCATCAATAAGTATTCTACTTATTTATTGTATTTTTGTTTATCACACCCTGAATTTTTGTTTTGTTTTGTTTTGATATGTCCAAGTAGGCCAGGTGTGTGTGCTACTGTTTGTTCATATGGCCTTGTTGAAGCTCTCACCTCCTGTCTTCAGGTGGTTAGAGCAGCTACTAGGTGTGTGAGCCTGGGAGTCTGTTCACTGTTTTTGTGGGGGTGCTGAAGATGTAGTCAGTGTTTTTGGTGAGGTGATGAATCTGTCCTGCTGGTCTCCTGGCCAAGGGTGCAAGGGTTGTGCTCCCCAGTCATTGGGTTGGGTGTTGTGTGTGTATGCTCCACCACTTACTGGTTGGTCAGGGCACAGGTGCCTGAGTCATCAGTCACCTAGTGTGTGGTGTGGAGACTCTCACCTACAGTCTTGGGCAGGGCGGGCTGTTTGGGGGTGATCAAAGCAGTTCCAGGTCTCTGGTTGCAGTTGGGGGTGATGTCGGAGGCAAGGCAGTTAGCTGTCAGCTGCCCCCAGGTGCCCAGATGGAGGGCGTGTCCCTGCCCACCAGAACACACATGGAAGGGGGGAGGGTAGTGCAGCCAGTCCTTGGGCCTCCAGTGCCATTAGCTAGAGGGATTGGGGAGCATCACTACTTCTCAGACCCCTACTGTGGGCAGCTAGATGGAGTGGGCGGTACTACTGGCCCTCAGGCCCCTGGTGTGGGGGGGTAAGTCCCCTTCTTAGGGGTTGGGGTGGTGTCAAATGTCACAACTCTGCAGCTCCCACTTGGCTGCTGCAGGTGAAAAATGGCTTCAGGTGGAAGCCCTGTCCATTTTATCCTAATGAGAGCATTCCATGCCAGGTCAGCCAGCAAGGCACTGGTGAGAGTGATCGGTGGGGGTGAAGGGCACTGCAAGTCTGTGGACCCCTATGCCAGTGGCTAGGCAAAGGGCTGTGAGCCTCCAGACCTGGCCATGAGTTCCTGGCTTAGGGAGCATGGCAGTGTTGAATGCCGCCAGACTGGTAGAAGCCGGGAGGGAAATGGATGAGGAGAAGGGAGTGTTCCTCGGCCTTGGAGCTCTGGTGGAGGAAGGGTTATTGTGTGTGTACAGTGGGTTGGGAGCTTGCACTTAACGTTCGCAGGTCTGGTGTGGTTCTGGACGTGCATGCAGATTCGCTGCTGCTTGGCTGCACCAAATGGGGTGGGTTTCGGCTTAGGATGTTGCTACTTGCCTCAACCTGTGTGCAGTGTGCAGGTTCAGCTGGCAGGATGCCAGCAATCTCACAATCTGTAATTCCCCATTTCTACCGTTTTTGAATTGTCTCTCCTTCCACCTGTCACTCAGTCTGATTCTTCAGCTTTGTCTTTGGTGCTAGAGTTTCTAGATCATCTTATATAACCGATTCACTTGTTTTTTGGGGTCTCTGTTGTAAGAGGATGACACGAAGCATCCTACTGTTCTGCCATCTTGGCCCCAAAATGTATTTAATCTCTTTTTGTTTCTTAAAAGAGACTGACTCAAGATACACCCTACACTAATCCTGCCTCATTAACATAACAAAGACAACCCATTCCCAAATGGGTTTGCAACTACAGGCATAGAGGTTAAGATTTACAACACATATTTCAAAGGAACATAGTTCAGTCTATAACATTCCACCCTTTGGACCCCCCAAATTCATGTCCTTGCCACATGCAAAACACATTCACCTCATCACATCATCCCAAAAGTCTTAAATCAACTCCAAGTCCCAAATCTCATCTTCTAAATCATGTAAATTAAATATGGGTGAGACTTTAGGTGTATTCCATCCTGGGGCCAAATTCCTCTTCATCTGCGAACCGTGAAATCTAGACTACAAGTTATCTGTTTCCAGGCACAAGGTAGACGTTTCCATTACAAATGGGAGAAATTGGAGGGAAAGAAGGGATATCAGACACCAAGCAAGTCCCAAATCCACAGAACAATTTACATTAGCTTTCAAATAATCCTCTCTTGAAAATATTCCTCTCTTCTCTGAGATCACGGAGGCAATGGCCCTGTCCTCCAAACTCTAGGTGTTGGCCACGCCCTCTGGATTCTGGGTGGAAGCCCCTTGGTCCTGGGCTGCAGCTCCACCTTCTGGGCCCACTGTGATGACAACTCTGTTCCCTCTGCTTTGGGCAGTCCCATTCTCCAGTCTATCTGAGTGGCAACCCTATCCCCTGGACCTCGGAAGTCCCCATTCTTCTCCTCCTCGGGCATGGTAGCTCCTCCCTCTCAGCTTTGGGTGGCAGTCCCATTACCTCGGCACACCTTAATGGCAGCCCCACACTCCAGAAGCAAGTTAGTGAAGATCTGACTTTTTGAAACCTATGAGGCTGTAGCCCCACCCTTTGAAACCAAGAAGGCCCTGTTTCTCATGCTCCTTCCAACAGTTCTGCTGATCTCCAAGCCGCTCCAAGGACAGTTCTTTTCTTGGAGGACAACAGATGTAGCTCCTTTAACCTGTTTCCTGCCTGTAGAATTCCAAGAGGTAGACAGTGTTCTTGCCTTTCATTCTTTCTCTGTCCCCTTCAGTCTAAGCTGATGGGTTTTCTGCTGTGGGAGTTGGCTAGATCCATCAGTCACAGGTTTAATTTCTTTAACAAAAGATTGTATAGCCACATCCTTAGTGAACATTCTAGTACAGGTGTCCTTAGTTTGTACAACAGAAATTTCCAAATCTTTAAGTTCTGTTTTCATTTTGCACAGTTAATGTTTAAATCCATCTCTTTCCTCTCACATTAACTTTCACCACGTGGCCCCCTTAAGATCTTGCTTAGAAATCTCATCAGCCAGATATCCCAGTTCATTACTTACAAATTCTACCTTCCACCAAACATTTGAACATAATTTAGACAAGTTCTTTGTCACTGTATAAAAAAGCACTGCCCTTCCTCCATTGTCCAATCACAGGTTCATCATTTTCTTTTAAAGCCTCACCAGAAGCACATTTAACATCCACATTTCTAGCAACATTCTGTTGCTAGCGTCATAAGTATTCTCTAAGATGTCAGAGACTTTCTCTATAGCTCTCCTCACTTCCTTCTGAACCCTCATCAGAATCGTCTTTGACAGCCTAATTCTACCAAGAGTCCCTTTAAGGCAATCTATGCTTTTACTATTAGGCACTTTGAAACTCTTCTAGCCTCTACCCATTACCCGATTCCAAAACCACTTCCACATTTTAGGTATCTGTTACAGCAGCACCACACTCTGCTGGTACCAAATTCTGTCTTAGTTATCTATTGCTGCTATAACAAAAATACAAGTGGGTGGCTTTAACAAACAGAAGTTTATTTTCTCAGTTTAGGAGACTAGAATTCTGAATTCAGGGTGCTGGCTCTTGGAAAAGGTTTTCTCTCTGTGTTGGCTCAGATGAAGGTCCTTGTCTCTTTGAGCATCTGTTCTTGGGCAGTCTTCATGTGGCTTGGCATTTCTCTTCTCCCATCTCTCTCTTGGCTTGCTTGTTTAATCTCTTTTTATATCTGAAAAGCAATTGACTCAAGATACAGCCTACGCTAATCTTGTCATATTAACATAGCAAAGAGAACCCATTCCCAAATGGGATTATAACTACAGGCAAAAAGGTTAAGATTTACAACACATTTTTGGGTGACATAATTCAATCCACAACAGCGTCATTAGCTGTCAGAGAGGCAAACCAAAACCACAATGAGATACCATTTCATTCCCACTAAGATGGCTAAGGAGCTCTGGTGGCACAGTGGTTAATAGCTACAGCTGCTAACCAAAAGCTCAGCAATTCAAATCCACCAGCTGCTCCTTGGAAACCCTATGGGGCAGTTCTACTCTGGCCTATAGGGGTGCTATGAGTCAGAATCAACTCGATGGCAATGGGTTTGTTGTGGCTTTTTGTTAGGATGGATAAGATAAAAAACACAGAAAATAAATGTTGGCAAAGATGTGGGAATACTGGAATCCTTATCCATTGCTGGTGGGAATGCAAAATGGTAGACCTGTTGTGGAAAACAGTGTGGTGGTTCCTCAAAAAACTAAAAATAGAACCTCCATATGACCCAGCAATTCTGTTCCTAGGTATATACCCAAAAGACTTGAAAGCAGAGACTTAAAAAGAGATTTGTACACCAATGTTCACGCAGCACTATTCACAATAGCCAAAAGGTGGAAACAACCTAAATGCCTATCAAAAGATAAACGGATAAACAAAATGTAGTACATACATACTACTCAGCCAGTAGGAGAAATGAAGTCTTGATACATGCTACAATATGGACGCGGCTGGAAGACATTATGCTAAGTAAAATAAGTCAATCACAAAAGGACGAATATTGTATGACCTCACTTACATAAAAAGACATGAAAAGGTGAATGTATCCAAAGGACTAATGGACCACAACTACCACAACCTCCACCAGACTGAGCCTAGAACAACTAGATGGTGCCTGGTTACCACCGCCGACTGCTCTGGCAGGGATCACCATAGAGGGTCCCAGACAGAGTGGGAGAAAAATGTAGAACAAAATTCAAATTAAAAACAAAAAAAAAGACCAGACTTGCGGTCTGACAGAGACTGGAGAAACCCTAAGAGTATGGCCCCCACATACTGTTTTAACTCAGTACTGAAGTCACTTCTGAGGTTCACCCTTCAGTCAAAGATTAGACAGGTTGATGGGGCCATCAATAACACACATGAGGGACGTGCTTCATAGTTCAATCATGTATACGAGACTAATGGGCCCACCAGCCCAAAGCAAAGACAAGAAGGCAGGAAGGGACAGGAAAACTGGATGAATGGAAACCTGGGGTGGAGAAGGGGAGAGTGTTGACACATCGTGAGGTTGGCAACAAACGTCATAAAACAATTTGCATATTAACTGTTTAATGAGAAACTAATTTGTTACGTAGACTTTCACCTAAATCACAATTAAAAAAATCTTTTTTTAAGTTAACGAAAAAAAAAACCTCCTTACCAAGGCCTGTACCTGGCACTGTGTGTAGCTGAGTGTGCCTCTGCCTTTGAGGAATGCAGAGTTAGTCTAGCTGACCAGATTAGACATAGATAATAGCAATGAAGCAGCAGCAGAGATTCACTGGCCACCAGGAAGACCCTCTGGACCACGTGGATCATTACACAGGAGGAATGGGCCAACGAGAAGGCAGAGTCCCACCTCTCTGAAGCGACACAGGAATGAAGGGGTGCATCGAAAGTATTAGAAGCCTGAAGAAAAAGCTTGTGATCTGACGATCCAGTTGACTTGGGCATGTCTAAACACACTTTCTTCCCCTTTTATCTGTCAACCATAATTACCCAAGGCACAGTTCCAGGCAGCTCAAAGAGATACAAAAATTAGCCTCATGCTGACAGCATTTTAAATTGCTATAGTCTAAGTAATTCAGGTTGGATCACACATCGTCATCTGAGAGGCCTGCGGAGATGTCAGAACTTGCCTCCCATCTCACAAGTCTAGGGTGTGTGTGTGCTCACTCGTGTGTATGCACACGTGTGTGTGTTTGTGTGTGCGTATGTGCACAATATGGGGGTGAAGGCAAGGCATGAGGACCAGAGCCCCTCCCTGTCAGGCCAGCTGTGGGGCCATATCTCCTACACGTGTGTGTCTAATGTTTTAACAATCTGGCCCTTCACTGGGCGGCTTCCAGCAGCAGAGGCAGAATTTCCCAAAACAAACCTGAGGCTCTTTACAGTCCTCTAAACCCAACGTGTTACCCTGCAGGCCCGCTGACCCCAAGTTCCTACCCTCAAGCCCCCCATACCTTCTCTCCCCCTCCACACTCCTGCCAGAGTCCGTGGTAAAATAAATTCTCATGGCCCAAAATCCCGTCAGCTCTAAAGCAAGCTTTCCCACTCCACCCCACCCCCTCCTCCCCCACAGCTGAGGTCACCCTGGCCCAGCCTCTTGTAAGTCTGTGCAGGAGAGGGAAAGGAGGAAAACTCAGAGGGAAGTGGCCCGGCCTCAGCACAACCTTTTTTACTCTCACTGTCTTCTTCCTTTGGCCCAGCTGAGACTGTTGCTCCGACAAGAGACCCCAGCCTCAGTGCACTCCCCATCTGCCCTCGGAGCCCGGGGCAGAGCAGCCAGCTGTAAGTACCCTGCCAGTTTGTCCACATCCTGCCCCGAGTTATCTGGGGTTTGTTTGGGAGGAGTGGAGTGGGGAGTCCAGGGAGAGTTTGGAATCTGGCAGCTGTAGCGTATAGATCCAGCCCAAAGACCCCCGTCCTGGAGGGAAGGGCTGTGCCCTCTGGGGAGCAGCAGTGAGCCAGGGCAGAAAGGGCTTCCCGCCCCAGTGAGCTGGGGCCCACTTGGGGCTCCACACTGGCCGTTGGGCCTAGGCAGGATGCAGCTGCCAGCTCGTCAGAGGCGGGTGGCGCTGCTGCCATGCAACCTTCGGGCCAACCAGAAGCTAAAGCCCTCCAGAGGACTGACTTCTGCAGGCACCCAGTGTCTCCTTGCCACTTTGGCAGGGTACCTTCTGGAATGGAACCATGTCAGCCAGAGGCCTTCAATGGGGAAGGGTGAACCCCTGGAGGAGTATATAGTCCCTCCCGTTCTAAATCATAAATAACTTTCCCTTCACGGAATGGTAGAAGAGCCAGTGAACAGAGTAGGACACACGTGTTGACCACTATTGTTCTTGACTCAAGAATCCAGGGGGCTATGAGGGCATTTTATGTGCTCTACCCCTGGCAAATAATTATAAGAATCATTTCTTTGGGCTTACCAATCAATCCCCCACCTTATCAAGTCCCATGGAGATAGGAACTTGTCTGCATCCTCAGTCCTACTTAGAGCTGGTGCATAGTATGGCGGATGGATGGCTGGATGGACGGATGGATGAATGACTATTTTTGACACCTTTATGTTCCCATTATGGGGCGTATGTTTGGGGGTATAGAAAGGTGTGAGGCACTGTCCTGCCCTGCAGGCACTGACAGTCTACTTGGCAAGACAGGGCTAACACACCAAAATCACATAAGGACACAGCACTGAACCTCCTGGAACCGAGGGCTGCGGTGCACTTCCTGGAGGAGGTAGGACTAGACCTGCTAGGATTTAGGTGTGTAAGACAGTTGGTGAGAATTCCTTGGAGGTAATTAAGCCATGTGCTCCCTAAAACCAAGTCAACCCTGTTGCCTTTGAGTTGACTCCAACTCATGGTGACCCCACGTGTGTCAGAGTAGAACTGCTTCTATAAGGTTTTCACTGGCAGATTTTTCGGAAACAGATCAACCGGACTTTCTTCCTTGGAGTTACTAGGTGGGTTTGAACCACCGACCTTTAGGTTAGTAGTTGAGCACAAACCACTTACACCACCCAGGGACCTTTTGTTCCCTAGGAAGCCTCTTTTCAAAAACAAACTTTACTGGCAAGATTGTAAATACCATTAGTTTCTAGGGTGGATACATTTGTCACTTTCCCAGGTGTGGGAGGGAGAGAGGAGGTACTGAAAAGTGGGGAAAGAAACCCCGTAAGATAGCATGATGGGGGCGGGAGGGATTTGCCTGCTTCAGAATTCTCATCTCCCCTGCTCACGGATCTCCCCGTCAGCACAAATGCCACCTCACCCAGCATGAGTGTGGCACAGCATTGTGCCTGCGTCCTGGCTGGGGACAGTGGGGCAGGGAGAGAAGGGAAGGGGGAGAGCAGAACAGCCTCAAGAATTCTTGTAGGACCCGTCGCAGGCCCTAGCGCTTTCTTTTGCGGGGGCGGGGAGAAACATCAACTCAGCCTTTCTTACTCTGCAGGGACTGAGATGTGCCAGATAAGCGTACTGTGACTTCAAGAGATGGGCAGGGCCAAGGCTCCCAGTTCAGCGGTGCTGCGGGAGCGGGAGCGTGGTCCGGCGGGGGCGGGGCGTGGGGCGCAGGGCGCGGGGACGGGGGCGGCGGCGGGGGCGCGGGGCGGCGGGACAAGAAGGGGAGAAGATCCTTTGGAGAGCGAGAGGCGCGAGGGTTCGCCCTTGTGCCGGAAGGCAGGACCCAGCATTCCACCCGTCACTGTTACTTAACACATCCTCCCGCTGGAGGATGACTCAGCACGGCCTCTAGGAGGATGCCCTGGTTGGAGGCATCTGAGTCAGCTGCGTGGGCAGGAGGAGGCCTAAAAGAAGGGCAGCCACCGCCAGAGCCCAGCCAGGAATAGAGCAGAGAGGGCATGGGAAGAGACTTTAGCCCTCCACCCACGTGCCTCCTAGGCCAACCCAGCCAGTGTCTGCCCCAGGCCAGCCTTCCCGGCCACTGCCCGCAGTCCTGGTCACCCTTCTCTTGCTGCCGGTTACCCTGCTCTCCAGGACCAGGCTATTTTGAATAGCAGCCTCAGCAAATCCCGGCCCTTCTGGGAGTGGGGTGGAGGAATCTGAAGTGGGCAGCACACTTTGAGTGGGGGGAAGCCTAAAGTCAAGGTTGAAGTGCGTTACAAGGATCAGGAGAAGACTCTGGAGTAGAACCCAAAGAGAAGACTTCAGCCATTTGAAGGACTGGCGTGTGGCAGAGGAATTGGGCATTTTTTGTGTGGCCACCAGGAGAAATGCACCCCCCAGGGGGGGAAGAAGCCCCTTGGGCATTCCAGCGTCCCATGAATGTGGTGCAGATGGCTCAGTCACTGGGGGCAAGTTGGAGTCGATGAACTTGAGGTCTTTCCACTACTGGGCTGGAACAGGCACCACACTGATAGCTTGAAATCAGCCATGGTAGGGGAATTGGCACCAGAGGAATCAGAAAGCACTGTAAGTCAACCCTTCCCCAAGTCGTTAAACATTTATTGGCACACTGCTGGGTCTTTCCCACCTCTGGGAGCCTGTTTTGCAATGAAGACATGACACGCGTTGCCTGCAGAGGGAACCACAGCCATGAGTGAGGTGCAATGTTAAGTAAGGGATCCATGGGTGATGCAAATGGTTAAAGTGCTTGCCTGCTAACCCAAAGATTGACAGTGTGCAAGTCCACCCAGAGGCACCACAGAAGAAAGGCCTGGCAATCTACTTCCTTACAATCTAAAACCAGCCACTGAAAACCCCATGGGGCACAGTTCTATTCTGACACATGTGGGGTCACCGTGAGTCAGAATAAACTCAATGACAACTGGCGGTAAGGTTAAGTAATCTGCCCAAGATCACAAACTTGTGGAGCTGGGGTGAGAAATCTGAGTCTAAAACTCATGATCACTCAATGGTACCAGGTGGTCTCCTCCTGCCCAAGACAAGAACATGATTTGTCCTGCCAGGAGGTCATGCTTAGATGACTCTGGGCTGCCATCCACCCACACGTGCTTTTTAAAGAAATGTTAACTCTTTGATTTTTTAATTATAAAAGTAACTTAGATTTGTGCAACAAGTTTAACACCAAATATAAATAAAATAAAACAATGGCTCCTAGCTTCTAATCCACCTTTCCTTATCTCTCCTGTTAACAACTGAGTGTGTCTGTCCCTAGCTTTCCGTGAGTTTACAGGACAAGTATAGATAATATTACATATGCAGTCACACATGTAGTGTTGTTTGTTTTTATGTAACTGGGATCATACTATACAAAATAATCACTGATCTTTTTTAACTTAGATTATAGTGTGTATCTTTCCACTTCAATTTTATACTCTTTGGAAGACTGCCTGGTATTCCAGAGTATGAATAGATCATAATTTATGTAGAAAGTCTCTTATTGATGAACTTTCAGGTTACAACAATGCTTCAGCAATCTTCTTTATATAAATATGTCTTTGAGCATAAGTGTGAGTACTTCTGTAGGATAGATTCCTAGAATTAGAATCTAAGGTATGTGCATATGTTGTTTGTTCGTTTTAATCATTTTTTCAAGATCACTGCTTTGGCGAGACTGAATAGTGTCTCCCCAAAATATGTGTCAACTTGGCTAGGCCATGATTCCCAGTATTGTGTGGTTGTCCTCCATTTTGTGATGTGTTGTAAATCCTAGCCTCTATGCCTGTGGCTATGGTCCCATTTGGGAGTGAGCTGTCCATTATGTTAATGAGGCAGGATTAGGTCATGTTAATGAGGTAGGATCAGGGTGGGTTGTATCTTGAGTCATCATCCTTCACCCCTGTACAAGAGACAAAAGCAGAGAGAAGTGAGCAGAGAGACAGGGACGTCCTATCACCAAGAAAGAAGAGCCAGGAGCAAAGCATGTCCTTTGGACCTGGGGTTCCCGAGTTGAGAAGCTCCTAGACCCAGGGGAAGATTGATGACAAGGACCTTACCCCAGAGCCAACAGAGAGAGAAAGGTTTCGCCTGGAGCTGGCTCCCTAAATTCAGACTTCTAGCCTCCTAAACTGTGAGAGAATAAATTTCTGTTTGTTAAAGCCATCCAGTTGTAGTATTTCTGTTATAGCAGCACTAGATAACTGAGACAGCCACATTCCCTGGTTTCGAGTACTTTGATTCTTTTTTTTTTTTAATATTCACAGAAGAACATACACCAATTCAACGGCTTCTACAGGTACAAGTGACATTGATTACATTCTTCAAGTTTTGCAACCTTTCTCTGAGTTGTTCCTCCCCCGTTAACATCAACTCACTGCCCCCTAAGTTTTCTGTCCAATCTTCTGAGTTGCTATTGTCAATTTGATCCCATATAGATAGATCTTAAAAGAGCACAGTGTCAAGGCAGCCATTCTTTACTAATTAAGCTAAACTACTGTTTGGTTTTAAGAAGACTTCAGGGGATATTTTTGGTTTAAGGTTTAAAGATTATCTCAGGGCAATAGTTTCAGGGGTTCATCCAGCCTCCATGCCTCCAGAAAAGTCTGGATTTTCATGAGACTTTGATGTGCATATTAAGTTTTTATATTGTCAAATTGCCCTCCAAAAAAATGGTGCCAATTCATACTCTGTCAACGGTACAAGGGTCTTTGTTTCACACTCTGATCAACACTCAATACCATCAATAATCTTTTAAATTTTTGCTACTCTGTTGGGTGAAAAAAAAATGATACAGTAAAACCTGTGAAAGTTGGAACTTGTGTAAGGCAGAAACCTGTCAGAGAAGGAAAACTAAAATATTTTCCACTAACAGAGAGTGATAGAAAAGTGGTAAGACCGCGCCCTGCGAAAGGTGGAAGACTTGTGAGACGTGGAAAAACAAGGCAGTCCCATCGAATTCTGGCTCTCACAGGTGTCACTGTATTTTTTATTTTGTATTTCCTTGATCATTAGTAAGGTTGAGGATCTTTTCAAATTTACTAGTCATTCATGAATAAGACTTCTATTGATTACTGTTTTATTTACCTAGTGCTGCTAGGTGACTGAGTGGATTTAAAGAACAAAACTTCAGGTTCTCACAGTTCTGGAGGCCGAAAGTCCAAATCAGAGTCTCAGCCTTGTTAATTCCTTCCTTGTCAGTAGCCCCGGGTGTTCCTTGGTTCCATAGCTTTCTTGGCTTGTAGACAGTCCTCACATGGCATCTGTCTACTCCTGTGTGTGCATGTGTGTTCTGTTCTTTTTATAACTCAGGAGTGATTAGGTTTAGGATCCACCCTACTCTGATTGATAGAACCTCACTAACATAATAAAAGAAAATCCCCTTTCCAAGCAGGGTCATATTTATAGATACAGGGGTTAGGATTTACATATTTTGAGGGGCTGCTATTCAATCCATAACAATTACTTATTCATATTCTTTGCTCATTTTTATATTAGGATGTCTATTATCTGTAAGAATGCTTTATACATTGCGGATGTGGATCCCTTGTTATATCTGCCCCATACACTATTCTGCCCTGCCTCCTTCTCTTCATCAGCACTCCAGCTTTGCTGCACTGTGTCAAAGCCACACCCATGCAGCCCCTGATCCTTTCTGGCAGGGGTGCCAAGTGGCAGGTGGTGTGATCCTCATTCTGTTTTCCAGGCAGCAGAACCTAATGATTAAGAGTGTGGTCTCTTGAGTTAGCCTGGATTCAAATCCCACGTCCAATCTGGACTCTCCACTCACAGACTGTCAGTCTTTATGGTTGAACTGCTTCACTTCTCTGAGCATCTGTTTCTTCGCGGTTAAATGGAGATAATAATTGTGTCAACCGCATAAGCTATTTTTGTGTGTAAATAACAGTGATAAAATAGCTAAAATTCCTTGAGCCTTTATCTGTGCCAGTAATTGTATTATAAGAATGTATTATATGTGTTGAATGTATTATAATAGTGCATTAACTCACTTAACCCTCACAACAGTATGCATATAGTTTATTTGCACATTCTCAGAGCCCTCAGCACAGTGCCAGGGAAATAATAATAATAATAAAAAAACATTTGCCATGGAATCGACTCATGACTCATGACGGCCCCATGTATGTCAGAGTAGAACTGCACTCTGTAGGGTTTCCAATGGCTATAATCTTATGGGAATAATTGCCAGAACTTTCTTCTGCAGCACCGCTGGGTGGATTCGAACTGCCAAATTTTCAGTTAGTACCCAGCAGAAATAACTGTTAGCTAATACTGTGAGACTTACCCCAGCATCACAGAGTGACTGTATCACAGATGTGAATGCTGTCCTCCTGGCCTTCATGTGGGGAGTCTTGATCCCTGTGGTCAGTACTCACACAACAGCTCCTTTTCATCAACCCTGGTGTTCCAGGCACCCACCGTACCCCTTTGTCACTTTGACGGCTTTCCTGTCAACCTCCTCCCACTCTGCTAGGCTTTCTTGAGGTCACCGGCTGTGAGCACAGTATCCTAGACTCCATGCACACAGATTCCAGGGGTTCAAACACAGCAGAACAGGAGCAGCGTGATGTAGCAGAGCTATCTCTGACCTTTAATTCAACCCTAGCTTGTTTCCTACCTGTGTGGCCTTGGATGAGTGACTTAGCTTCTCAGAGCCTCCATTGCATTCCTTCCCTGGGGTTGGCATGAGGATTATCTGAGCTCTACATAGTAGCTAGCCGGATGCCCACCTCACTGCAGGTTTTCACCAGAGCTGTCTCCTTTTCTGCTTCTCCCTGCCTCCCCTTTTCTTCTGACCTCTTTCCCAAAGCACCGTATTGGCTTTTTACTACAAGGTAAGTCAGCAGGTTGTACCAAAGCCTATAAGAGTGTGCTCCCCATTGCTCCCTGTCTTGGTTCCCCAGTGCTGCTGCAACAGAAATACAAGTGTGCCTCTTTAAAGCACACAAGTTTATTTTCTCACAGTTCAGGAGGCTAGGAGTTTGAATTCAGGGTGCCAACTCTAGGGGAAGGCTCTCTCTGTGTCAGCTATGGGGGAAGGTCTGTGTCTCAGCTTTTGTGGGCCAGGTGTTCCTTGGTTCCTTGGTGGTCTTCACGTGGCATCTATCTGCCTGTTTGTGCTTCTCGTCTCTGTGTCTATCTGCTCCTTATAACTCAGAAGTGATTAGGTCCAGGACACACCCTACACTGATTTGGTCTCATTAGCATAACAAGGAAAACCCTATTTCCAAACAAGATTACATTCATAGGCACAAGGGCTTGGATCACAGCACATATTTGGGGGGAACACAATTCAGTCCTTCTCTGTTCACCTATTCCCAGGCCTTTGACCATTCCATTCCCTCTGTGAAATATCACCCCCACCCACATGTCCCATTTCCTCAGGGCCCAGTTCAGATGCTGGCTTCTCCCTCTCTGAATTCCCACAGCACTTTCTCTGTGCCTCTGTTGGGACAGTATACCTTCTCTCTGGCATAATGGCTCTGCCCTATAATTCCTCCCTGATCACTCCCTGGCGGGGGCTTCCTGTTTGTTTCATCTTTGCTCCTCTCAGTGTCTAGGGTGGAGCTTTGCATGGAGTGTTTGTGGGATGAAAGTGTGGACCTTGGAGAAGACCTGTTGCCCACTGTGGCAACCCAGCCCTCCTGGGTCATGGCAGGAGGCCCAGTGCCACCAGCTCTAGCTCCCAGGACAAGTAGCTACAAACAGAGCCTCAAATCACCTTTGGTCCAAGACTGGGCTCATGGAGGAGATGCTAATCATCCCAGGCCTCTGGGGATTTCCTAGTTTAACTTCTTGCTAACTAGGCATCTGAGGCAAGGCCCTGGTGACCCAGGGCCACTAAATAAGGAATTTTTCAACCAGAAGAGACTTTAAGTCTTTGGGGCCCCCAACTGGCTCATTCTCCAGTTGGGAAGCCAAAACGCAAAGAAGGGAAGTAATTGGCCCAAGGTCACACAGTGGCCAAGTGAGATCTAGAGCCAGGCCTCAGGACATCCAATTTAGAGCTTTCTCCCAGGACCAGGGGAAACACACGCTGATCAACCTTTGAGACCTCATCCGGGCAGAATCAGACCAAGGCTTACTCAGCATGCCCAGCGCACCCAAGGATAAAAGACCCAAGAGTCAGGAATACGTGTGTGTAGGTGTGAGGGTGGGGCCACAGAGCCACTGAAGCACAGTTCCCTGCTACGCTTTTATTTTTTCCTTGGTAAAATTTTAAAAATGTTTTAAAATAAATATACACACATTACATAAACATATATATATATATACACATATACGTAATCTGTAATACATGTGTGTATTTATACATTTACTTATACATGTGTAACCCATTGCCATACAGTCAATTCTGACTCATACTGACACTCTAGCACAGAGTAGAACTGCCCCGTAGGGTTTCCAAAGCTGTAAATCTTTATGGGAGCAGACTGCCACATCTTTCTCGTTCGGAACAACCGGTGGATTCGAACTGCCAATCTTTCGGTTAGCAGCCAAGCACTTTTACCACTGAGCTACCAGGGCTTGCCCTCTGTGTGTGTGTATGTGTGTGTATATATATATACAT
>NW_004443971.1:9471998-9483343 GCF_000243295.1 Trichechus manatus latirostris
AGTTCTACCCCGTCCTGTGGGGTCGCTATGAGTTGGAATCAACTTGATGGCAATGGGTTTGGTTTTTGGTAAGATCAGACTGAATGCACATTCTTCTGGAAAAATTGAAAAGTATTTTTTTTATAGTTGTTCAAGTTGAAGAGGAAAAGAATGAGGCAGAAGGGAATTTGCTAAAAATCTGTTGACCTTTCTCTTTTATTTAAAAATATAAATAATATATTTATATTTAATATAATATAAAATATTATTTAATCTAAATATATCAAAGCCCTTAGGAAATATACACACACATTCACATGTATATTCACTTCAGTATATGGGGCTCTATGGTATGTACAGTTTAGTATCACCTGTTTTTCACTTCTATCCTATGCCATTAGCATTTTCTCATATTATCATCATATGCTAAAGAAAGTGCATTTTAATGGCTGCTTAATAGTTCATAATTTATTTAGCCACTTTTTATTGTTGGATGCATATAAACAATACTGTGAATAAACATTCATGAACACAAGTCTTTGCCCGCATTTTGGATTATTTCCTTGGGACAAATTCCTAGAAATGGAGCACAAGGACATTTTTAAGGCTCTCAACACTTGGTGCCAAGTAGCTTTTCAGAAACCATGAACCAATCACCCTCCCACCAGCTGCATTAGAGAAGAGCCTTTTGATTCCGCAATTGCACCGACACCTCCAGCTGGGGGAGAGGCGCTCTTCCACCCAAAGCCTTGTGGCTGTCTTGACAATGGAGCCCTTGTCCTGCCTTCCCGTCTCCTCTTCTGCACTGCCCTCCATCCCTGGCTCCAGGCTTCACTGTCTGTGAGGCTTCTGTTTAATCCCAGCCCTGCTTCTTGGCACTCCAGGCTGCATCAGAGAACAGGGTGGGTGGGCCTAAAGGGTGAGAGATGTGCCTCTTCTATGGGGTCACCACCCTACCAGCCTTGCGGGGGCTCCCAGGGGAAGTGAGGGAGAGAGTGTGTGAGGGTTGCTGAGTCATCTGCCTCTTTTGAAGAACAACCCCACCCTCCTCCACCCAAATCCGAGGAGAGTGATCTGCACATCTGAGAAGGGAAAAGCAGGGGCCAGCTTCGGTGACAATGGCCACAGGGGACTGTAGGCAGCATGTGATGACTTCTGTTTCTCTGCAGGCTCTGAGGTCCCTTCATGAATCCTAAGAAGAAGGTAGACCTGAAGCTAATCATCATCGGAGCCCTGGGGTAAGCCAAGCTCAGCTCAGGGTTAGGGATTGGGAAGCAGCCTCCAGCCCAAGGGTGGTGAGACCTCCTGGATGTATTCCCGCCTCGCAAGTTCCTTCCTGATTCAGGGTGGCACCACCAAGAACATCCCACCCTAAGAAGGGAGCTTGGCTGGAGGAAAAGATTGGCATCGAGACATGGTTTGTCGTCCCAGCTCCACAATAACTAACTGTGGGAGTTAGGCAAGTTGCTTATTGGCATCTACCTGCCCTCCTACTTCATGCAGAGCACTCAGCTCTCTCCAACACTCTGCTCTGTTTAACTGGCCCCTACTTCTAGAAACTACTCCCTAGTTCCTTGTTATTCAAAGTATGGTCCATGGATCACAAAGATTAGAAATGCAGAATCTCAGGGAGAGGCGGCAATGAGAGGAGCATGGAAAGATTTTGAGGACGATGTGTGTGTGTTATGTGTGTGTGCATGCACACATGTGTTCACAGTGTATCTGTTTGTTTTCTTTTCTCAGTGTGGGAAAGACCTCTCTCCTTCACCAGTATGTGCACAAGACGTTTTATGAGGACTACCAGACCACGCTGGGGGCCAGCATCCTCTCCAAGATTATCATACTAGATGATACAACTTTGAAACTACAGGTGAGCAGCCCTCCCTTCCCCATTACATACACCTGAAAATTGCCCCACACTCCCTGGACAGCCACTCATACAGCAATGTGCCCCAGGAACTCGGATGGTCTAGAATAGGGGTTGGCAAACTGCAGCTCCCGGCTCAAATGCATCCCAATGCCTATTTTCATAAATAAAGTTTTATTGGAACACAGCCACACCCATTTTTTTACTTATTGCTGTGGCTACTTTCACACTCCAATGGCAAAGTTGAGTAATTACAACACAGACTGCCTGCAAAGTCTAAAATATTTACTATATGGTCCTTTTCAGAAAAAACTTAGCTAGTCCCTGGTCTGAGGGCAGAGCACTAATTCAGGAGTTGAGGAGCTCACTCCTAGTCTTGGGTTCCCTGGCAAATATGGCAGTTGGCCTTGGGCAAGTCACTCCCAACGTCCAAATTTCCTAATCTATCAGGTAGGAATAACAATCCCTGTCCTGATGATACAGGGAAAAATGAGAGCTTGGTGTGAAAGTACTCTCAGGACGTCAAATGTCACTGCAGCAGTGTTATAGTGTATGCAAGATGACCGTGTATGCAAAGGACCACATGCATCTGTACCAGGGCTTTCTACCAAGAAAAGGAAGCTTAGATAAAAGATGACCTAGTTGAGCCACTCATCATGGCCCCCTTGGGCGGCCTCTCTTCCCCTTCAGATCTGGGACACGGGTGGTCAGGAGCGGTTCCGCTCCATGGTGTCCACATTCTACAAAGGCTCTGACGGCTGTATCCTAACCTTTGATGTCACTGACTTGGAGTCCTTTGAAGCCTTGGATACTTGGCGGGGCGACGTTCTGGCCAAGACCATCCCAATGGAACAGTCCTACCCCATAGTGGTGCTGGGGAACAAGATCGACCTGGCAGACCGACAGGTACCGTTCACTCATTCATTCATTCAAAAAACATTATGAGCATCTACTATGTGCCAGGCATTGTGTTAGGTCCTATACATACAGAGCTAAATCAGGCATAGCCCTTACTTCAAGAATCTCACAGCGTAGTGGTGGAGACAGACATTTTAAAAGACAATTATAAGACAATATTGTAAATGCAATAATAAGGACATGCCTTGAGTGTTTGAGGACCACAGTGAAGGGGCTTCTACCTTAGCCCAGAACATAAAAAAGGGCTTCCTAGAGGAGATAGGTTCTAGGATGAAGAAACAGCATGAGCAAAGTCAAGAAACAGCATAATGTGAGCTGAGAACTGAAAGCAATTTTGTCTAGTGACAGAGAGTGGAGGAGTTAAGGTATCAGATATAGGCAGGGGTCGGATCTCAGTGGAGTTTGAATTATCCTGTAGAATAGCATTTCTACCTAGGATCAGGTAGAGAGTCTACACTTACAAATTTTACGATCAGCAGGATTTCTGGGGAAATAATAATCTTTTTTTATGATTATTATCATAAGCATATTTTAGAACATCTGGCTAACACTTGATAAGTCGGCTCCATGATTCCAGTGACCTCGACCTCACTGTGTAGGTGCTTACCACTATAGTGGCATTGAGTAGAGCTAGTTAATCATTGCCTGCTAATGAGAAAATATAGAAGTAGATTTAATTTGTAAAACATACTCTTGTGCCAAATAAAGCCCAAGTGACACCAAAAAGAGCTTTCTTAGTGTTTCCAACAGAGAACAGTACTGGAGAACTAAATTATCATGTCTGAACTACATTTTCACAATAATGCAAATAGAGAAAAGTGATAGGAGAACTGAGGCATCATTTGACATGGATGGATGAATGGATAGTTGGATGGATGGATGGATGGGTCAGTGGGTAGATGGATGGATGGATGATGGATGGGTGGATAATGGTGCTTCCAACTGAGCTACCACTCATAGAAAGGAGAATCTCCTGTTCAGAGAGAAAGAAATGAGTTTGGTTTGGACATGTTCAATTTAAGAAACTTGTAGAACAGCTGGTTGAAGATGTCCAGCAAGTTTTAGAATATCTGAGAATAAAACTTCAAAGAAGAAATCTGTCAGGAATAGACATCTAGGAGTTATCAGTTCTCTGGCCACTTCAGTTTGCAAACCCAGTGTCAATTCTATAATCCAGTCTCATATAATAATCAAACTCCCAAGTTCATTCAAGGTCAAGGCAAGGCATTCTCCCTTTCTTCCACTGAGACCTGCTACAGGTGAGAATCCTATGGTCTAGCTAGGAAGGAAAGTATGGTCCTTTGAATCTCATTGCCAACCTTATGTGTCCATACCTTCTCCCCTTATCTGGATACTGGTTTCTAACTCTGTCAGGGTTGAAGAAGAAAGAAAAAGAAGACGTCAGAGAGCAGAAAAATACTTATTTGACTGGAACTTTCATAAGAGAGTTTTACATTCTCTGGGTCTGGCAGGTGTTTCAAGCTGTTTTTTCTGGGAATCACTCCATTGTGTCCTTAAGAACCCTCCAGTGGGAAGATTTCCTCCAGTTGGCCTCTGCCTCCTCAGCCCTTAATTTTTCAGCTGTCGCCCACCCCAGTGGGGTCACCTCCTTCCTCCAGGCTGTCCTCTTGAAGGGATTTACAACAACTCCAGGCCACCTGTCACTTTGTTGAAACCACATCTCAGTCATGAGGCTAACTCATACATTCGGCTCCACTGTAGGGGCAAGAGTAGCTCCGGTACAATCTGTTCTCTCTCTCTGCCCTATTGCCTTTTACCTTAGGTATGTGTCAGATACCAGTCCACTGCGTCCACCAAACCCCAGGACATGTGTTAATCTTTCCAAGTGACCTTCTTGAAGCTCTCTTTTGGCTAAAGGTGAAGCCTTATCCCCCCCAGGGGGAGGGTACCTACAACACAACTCTCTCCAAAGAAATCCTCTCTACTCCTCCTTTTCAATCATTTTATGTCCTTGCTATGGGTTTTAGGTCATCTAACAGGTTCTTGGCCATGAACCTTTAGAAATGTGCAAAATTAGGGCGTGCCCTGTCTCCTAACTCACTTCATAGCTGGTGTGTATTGAATTGTAGTGCCCCAGTCAGAACTTCTGTTTTAGCGTCCTGTTTCATGTGTCTGCAGGTTATGGGGTAGGAAGTCAAGGGAGTTGGAGACTGAGAGCCTGTCTTTTTCTCAATGAAATGAGAGGCACCGTCTTCTGTCAAGAGGGAGGGAACCAAATAGGAGACTTAAGAGTCATGGTGAAGGTTTACCAGTTGTTCTTGAGAGAGAGAGGAAACAGGTGATGGATCTAATTACAAACAAGGATAGAAATTGATAGGTGACATTAAGGGCTCAGCTGAAGGAGGAGACCCTGAATTTGAGATGGAGCCTGTATGAGTTTTTCTCCAACAGTCTTGCATGGGGGAAAAGTCAGGAACAAGGGATCTGGGACTAAGGTTTCTCCAGAGAAGAACACAGAAGGACAGCTGTGAGGGCACTAAGAAACCATGAGATAAAGAGGAGAGACCAGGAGAGGGTTGGAGGGCCATGGGGCTGAGGTGTCAGAGGTTGAAGAAGAACAGGGCAGAGGGAGTGAGGGTATGAGGCAGTTGGAGGGAAAGGGAGCTGTGGTCACAGAGTGGGAAACTAGGGGTAAGATTTTAGAGAGGGCACAGGTCAGGTGATGACAAGATCCTGAGTCTGGCCCTGGGAAGAGGGAGGTGGCTGTAGTGGAGAGGACTCAGATTGTTAGAGAGGAAGGAATTCTGAGGCTACTGTGAGAGGTGGAGGCTGTGTGAGAAGATGGAGAGTGAGCCTCCCCAGATTCAAGGTATCAGTGAAAGAGGAGGCCTTTAGCGTGATGAGAAGTGCTGGTGATGGCTGGAAGCGGTGGTGGGGTCCCATCCAAGCCTCAGGGAGGATGAGTTTTGTTTTACAGAGAGGGGAAGAAAAAAAAAAAGTTGGAAGAAGCAGTGAAGTACCAGGCAAGCCCCAAACCCGTCTCTGGGATCTGTGGGGAGTGGGGCGTGGAAACAACCCCCACTGGAGAGGATAGAGGGTCCTGGTGGACAGTGGTTAAGAGCTCGGCTGCTAACCAAAAGGTCGGCAGTTCGAATCCACCAGCCGCTCCTTGGAAACCCTATGAGGCAGTTCTACTCTGTCCTATAGGGTCGCTATGAGTTGGAATTTGGCAACGGGTTTGGTTTTTGGTTTTTTTTTTTTTTTTTTGGTTGGAGAGGATAGTAGGAAGAATGGTGACCCCAGGGAAAGCCACGGTTCAGCCAAGACAGAGAGGTGAAGAGAGTAGCCTGGGGGCTGGGAGGTTGCAGGAGCTTTAACAAGGAGGGTGCAGGGAAAGGGTCTGGAGGAAGGTAGAGCAGGAGAAGCACAGGTGAGGAGGTACTAAGCCATCGTGAAATGAGGCTAGGAAAGTGGAGAGGGGTGACTGAATGGGGGAGAGCAGAGTGACTTTAATTCTAATTCAGGGACCCAGGATCAACAAGCCCAGAGGTGAGGCGGAGAAGTGGCTGCCCTCAAATGTCCTGCTTAAGCACAAGCCCTCTCTGGCGCCAGACCTAGCAGAGACTTCTGCCAGTACCTGGATGCGTGTGAGGAAATGGTGAAGACTAGCTGAGACAGAGGATCCTTGGTGGCACAACCCTTAAGTGCTTGGCCGCTAACTGAAAGGTCGGCGGTTCAAACCCACCAGCCACTCTGCAAGAGAAAAGACCTGGCAATCTGCTCCTGTGAAGATTACAGCCTAGGAAATACTATGGAATAGTTCTACCCTGCCCTGTAGGGTCGCTCTGAGTCGGAATGGACTCAACTTTGGCAGACAACAACAGGTAAGAGGCAGTGCATTCTGGGCGCGGAGGGGGCGGGGCGGGAGGCACGGTCTCACCTACACAGATTTGAGTGGCCGGCAAAGGAACGCCTTCTCTGGAGCCAGACAGAGCCGGGCTCGCATCCACGCTTCCCCATTTACTGGCTGCTTGTCCTTGAGCCAGCTCCAGTTTCCTCACCTGTGAAATCGAGACCAGAACCTGGGCTTCATGAGGTTACTAGAGGGCTAAAGGAAAGGATGCCTACAAAGCAGACGGAGTTTTTCCTAGTTAACAAAAAGAAAACACCCGTTAAAAAATATACTGATAGAATGTTTTTACAGAAATCACTGACCTAACAGCTTTTTAAAAATCCCTACTGCTGCTACCAGTAAAAAAAAAAAAAAAAAAAAAAAAAATGCCATTGAGTCGATTCTGACTCATGGTGACCTCCTGTGTGTCAGAGTAGAATTGTGCTCCGTTAGGTTTTCAATGGCTGATCTTTCGTAAATAGATCACCAGGCCTTTCTTCCGAGGCACCTCAGGGTGGACTTGAACCACCAGCCTTTCAGTTGCAAAGCGCGTTGACCATTTGCACCACCCAGGGACTGCACTCCTGCTACAGAAGGTAGTAACAGGCAAAACAAAAGTTAGTTTATTAGAAATAGCAGACTTGCTAGTATCTATGTTACAAAAATTTTACTCACTAATATTTAAATTCTTTGCTCTACGCTCAGTTGAGTAATTTCTAGCTTACCACTGATTCATAATGCTGAGATCACATTTTCTGAAAATATTCTTTGTCATTTTTTGTAATGGTTTAGCAGATTTATTTGACATGCTAATTTCAACATTTATATAATTGATCATTCTAAATACATATAACATAAAAAAGCTTTATAGATAAAATGATGCAAACTGGGCTAATTTTGTCAAACACTTGGCCTCTGAGGAATGAATAAAACTGTAACAGGAAAAGTAAAATATTAATAGTTTTTTGTCAACCAAAAATGAAATTAATAGAAGGAAGTAACACTTCCAAAATTTTCATACTCCCCATGTTGCCAGATACCACACTCTGAGTTTTTTCTAGAGTCTAAGCCTAAGATCATTTTAAACATTTTGAAAACATAGCTGGAATTGGAGGAGAAAAGTGAAAAATGCAGCCTGGATCGGTTTCTTCCCAGGCCAGCTTTCTGAGGATGACTGAGAGGCGAAAGGGATATTTGTAACATAATCTCTACTCATATTTTGGAGTTTGTATTCACCCATTCCATGTAAAGAGATACCAGCAAACTGCAGTGGAGTCAACTCCGACTCTTGACAACCTCATGTGTGTCAGAGTAGAACTTTGCTCCACAGGGTTTTCAATGGCTTGTGTTTCAGAAGTAGATCGCCAGGCCTTTCTTCCAAGGCACTTCTGGCTGGACTTGAACTGCCAAGCTTTTGTTTAGTAACTGAGCACTTAACCATTTGTGCCACCCAGGGACTCCTTATAAAGAGACATGGGGTGGGGGGGAAATAAGATAAACAGCCTGTCATAACCAGGCACCAGGGCAGGCCAGGTCACTGCCTGGTGGGAGGGAAGGGACAGCCAAGACCAGCAGGCCCTGGTGACCTTGGGCAAGTCTTGGCACCAATCTGGGCTTCTGCCAAGAAATATAAAGAATCTCCCTGCCTTCTGGAAAAGCAGAGCCACTACTTTTCTCTTCACTCAATGTTTACTGTAACTCCTGAGCGCCAACTGTGTGCCCGGGAAAATGCTCAGCTCCTGATGGGAAGAAGGGCGAACAGCAGGACATAAAATAAGAAGGAGCTATAAGAAGTGTAAGCCAGTCTTTGCCCTCAAGGACTTCAAAAGACATGAAGCCCTCTGACTCCGAAGATGCTAACCCGTTGCTGTCGAATCAATTCCGGATCATAACGACCCTATAGGACAGAATAGAACTACCCCATAGGGTTTCCAAGGCTGTAAATCGTTACGGAAGCAGACTACCATAGACTGCTGGTGGGTTTGAAACGCTGACCTTTTGGTTAGCAGCCAAGTGCTTAACTGCTGTGTCATCAAGGCGCCTTCCTAAGATGCTATCAAGGTATAAATAATAATTTAAAAAAACAGTTGCCATTGAGTCGACTCTAACTCACGGTGATCCCATGTGTGTCAGAGTAGAACTGTGCTCCTCAGAGTTTTTAATAGCTGATTCTTCAGAGTTATATTGCCAGAACTTTCTTCTGAGGTGTTTCTGGGTAGACTCAAACCTCCAACCTTTCGGTTAGCAGCCAGCAGGTTAACAGTATGCACCATCCAGGGATTCAACTATCAAGGTATATGGTGTTAATTTCTAATGATTATTACTTGCACATTACTAGTGAGGACAATGGAAACCCTGGTGGCATAGTAGTTAAGAGCTGCAGCTGCTAACCAAAAGACTGGCAGTTCAAATCCACCAGACGCTCCTTGGAAACTTTATGGGGCAGTTCTACTCTGTCCTGTAGGGTCGCTGTGAGTCGGAATCAACTTGACGGCAACGGGTTTGGTTTGGTTTTTGGTTTAGTGGGGACAGTGGAGTCCCTGGGTGGTGCAAAGGGTTTAACACTATCAGCTGCTAACTGAAAGGCTGGAGGCTCAAATCCACCTGGAGGCACCTCAGAAGAAAGGCCTGGCAATCTACTTCTGAAAAATCAGCCACTAAAACCCCCATGGAGCACAGTTCTACTCTGGCACATGTGGGGTCCCCAAAAGTGGGGTCAATTCCACAACTGGTAGTGAAGGCACTAATAATTAGCAGCCCAGCCATCCTTGATTCTGTCGCCAAATCGGTCAGGATTTTCCCCAAATTGCGAGGTTTCTTGGTTGCTCATCAGGTCTTGGGCATCTATGCTCCACAGGAGGGAGTACTCCTGGCAAATTCTGGGGTCTCTACACAAAGGGACGAAGACCTTAGAGGCCAGAGGCCAAAAACAGGACCTGGGGATTTTCCTCAAGTTCAGCAGCTCCCTGGAGACTGACCAGGCAGAGTCTGGGGGTTAAAGGCGGGGTGTCATCTGAGCTCCCCACAGGGCAGACTGCTTCACTGGCCCCAGTCTTCACCCACCCGTTGTAGGTGGCGAGTCTCACAAAGCCAACATACTGTTGGTGGACAACAGCGGCATTGTGAGAGGAAGCCATGAGGCACTGGGCCCCGCTGCCCTTGTGAGGCCAGGGAAGGGACCAAAGGGCAGGGACAGCGTCTTTAATCCCGTTAAGACTAGTCCAGGAGGCTGCAGGAGGGTGAGAGAGTATGGCGAGGGCAGTCTCTGAGCTCCCTCTGCCTGACGTCACACTGATGCTGGGGAGAGCAGAATGGATCTTTCTCCATGAAAAAGACCTGAATTTCCTTAAATAAAGTGAAATAATGGTTATAAAGTACCAGGGACCTCAAATGCTTAATATATTGTCATTTCCCCCTCCCCAGAAGAATTCACAAGAAATCAGTTTCAGTGGTGCCAATTGTCTTTAAAAGTGACCCAGAGAGCCGCCAGAGTATTTTCCAGTTCAACCTTCCCAAACTGTGATGGCCGTGTGCAAGTATTCATCAGCCTGTTCTGCATGCCTCCTGTGGGCCAGGCCAGGAGCTAAGAAGTCCTGACCCTGAGCTCAGGGAGCCCACAGTACAGGAAGAGACACAGTTCTTATGCAGTGCCCTGCAGGGGGCAGCTCAGAGCCATGGGAGCATTGAGTTAGAGTTGCATCCAAGCTCTGCTTTTTCCCAGCTGTGTGACCTACGGCAGTCACTGAACCTCTCTGAGCCTCAATCTATAAAGTGGAGCTAATAACACCCACCTCACAGGGTTATTGAGAGGATTGTTGTTAAGTTGTTACATTATGTTATTATGTTTTGACTCATAGCAAGCACATGTGACGGATTACAACTGCCCAATAGGGTTTTCTAGGCTGTAATGATCACATGATCAAGAACCGATGGTACTGAAGGAGAAGTCCAAGCTGCACTGAAGGCATTGGCAAAAACAAAAGGCTCCAGGAATTGACAGAGTATCAACTGAGATGTTTCAGCAAACAGATGCAGCACTGGAAGTGCTCATTCTTCTATGCCAAGAAATTTGGAAGACAGCTACCTGGCCAGCCGAATGGAAGAGATCCATATTCGTAGGCATTGCAAAGAAAAGTGATCCAACAGAATGTGGAAATTATGGAACAATATCATTAATATCACATGCAATTAAAATTTTGCCAAAGATCATTCAAAAGTGGTTGCAGCAGTACATCGACAGGAAATTGCCAGAAATTCAAGCAGGATTCAGAAGAGGACGTGAAACGAGAGATATCATTGCTAATGTGAGGTGGATCCTGGCTGAAAGCAGAGAATACCAGAAAGATGTTTACCTTTGTTTTGTTGACTATGCAAAGGCATTCGACTGTGTGGATCATAATAGATTATGGGTAACATTGTGAAGAATGGGAATTCCAGAACACTTAATTGTGCTCATGTGGAACCTCTACATAGATCAAGAGGCAGTTGTTCGAACAGAACAAGGGGATACTGCGTGGTTTAAAGTCAGGAAAGGTGTGCGTCATGGTTGTATCCTTTCACCATACTTATTCAGTCTGTATGCTGATCAGATAATCCGAGAAGATGGACTATATGAAGAAAAATCCAGCATCAGGATTGGAGGAAGACTCATTAACAACCTGTCATATGCAGATAACACAACCTTGCTTGCTGAAAGTGAAGAGGACTTGAAGCACTTACTGATGAAGA